>NC_091064.1:211598155-211912322 GCF_000393655.2 Nicotiana sylvestris
TTCATGACTTGCAGGTTATATATGATTAAGGAAGGCTAGAGAGTACTTTTGGAGTCAAAAATTGAAGAAAGAGAGGCCATCCGTGAAATATCCCAAGTGAACCACGCAAAAACAGGCTGAAGAATCAGAGAAATGATTCTGCCGCGGTTCCACCGCGACCGCGACAGAACCGCGGTGAAAACTGCTCGCGGACAGAAGGAGATTCAGAGGAGCAGGCGCGAGAAAGTTCAGGGACTAAAGTGCAAAACACGGGATTTTTAGCCCAAAACCCTATTTTAAACACTAGACTTCGCCCAAGAGAGGCATGTATTGTTTTGGAGAGTATTTTTGGCAAGAAGAACAAGTGTGAGAGATCACCCAAAACATCTTGGTTTCTTCTTTTCTTTATTTTTCTTGCAAGTTTTATGATGAATATTGTTTTAGTTTGTTTACCCATAGTTATGAGTAGCTAAATCCTTTGTCTAAGGTTTTGATGGAACCTATTGGGGGATGAACTTCTTGTTTATGTGAATACAAATTGCTAGTTTCAATCTTTATTTGTTCAACTATGTTCTTGTTGTAGTTAATTGACAGGATCCTCAATTAGCTGTGCCTATTTAGTGAGAGAGTGCATATTTAGGTTATTGTTGAACAATACTACTCCCAAAGTATAAGAGGGATCTATAACTGCGGGTTTAAAGGCGGGATTAGGGATAACGAAGCCTTGAGTGCAATCTGAAGTGAACTGTGTTAATTAAAGCTAGCTAGTGTATCTCGGGAGAGTGCATTGAGTATATTACTGTGATTACTCGGGAGAGATTTGCGGTAAGATGAGCGTTCATGATTGATAGAGGTGTGTTGGTAAATTTGTATGAAGCATAAACAGAAGGGATTCCATCATTAGGGGAAGTCATTACTTTAGCATTTTCTCATTATTATTTACAACCTTAGCATTTTAGTTTACAACTTGTTATTCACTTGCAATCTTAGTTAGTAAAGAAACCATCAACGGTGATTCAAACGTTTGGGGAAGTTGGTTCTCAAGAGTTTAGTAGTTCTAAAGATTGTGATTGATAGGTTAATTCTCTGTGGATTCGACCCTGGGCAGAATACTCAGGTTATATTTGCAACGTCCGCATTGTCCTTTTTATAAGGCATAGTTGGGCGTGATCAAATTTTGGCGTCGTTGCCGGGGACTTAACGGAATTATCAATTACCATTGATAGAAATACAAAAAATTCTTAGTATAGTCAGTCTTCTCTACACCAAGATTTGATTGGAAATTTTGACGGTTGTTGACGTGGTTGCACAGGTGTATGCCTAGAAACTCTACGAGGACTGGAGAAGTACTTGAAGGACTCTCAGACCCCGAGAAAATATTTCGGATATTGAATCGTGCCAACAAAAGACTTCAACAACCTCATCAAACACACAACCTCGAAATTGACATGGGTGACGTAGACAACGTCAACGGAAACGTCAGAGATAGGGCACCTCCTGTGCCTGAGGCTGCACTATATGACTGGGCACAACCCACAGCTGACAATCTGGCCACTGCCATTATTGTGCCCGCGATACAAGCTGAATCGTTCCAGATCACGAACAACATGCTGCACTTGCTGCAAAACAAGGGATTATTTTCTGGGACACTAGCCGAAGATCCTCAGCAACACTTGAAGAACTTCCTGTCGATTTGCAAAACTCAAAGGCAACCCAACGTAACTTCGGAAGCAATCAGACTGTTATTATTTCCATTCTCGGTGACAGGAGCTGCTCAGGTCTGGCTAAACTCACTCCCCATAAACTCGATAGAAACTTGGGATGAATTAGTCAAGCAATTTCACATCAAGTTCCACCCGCCCAACAAAACAGCTCAACAAATTGATGAGATCGTGAGCTTTAAACAGAAACCAATGGAGACACTGCATGAGACATGGAGCCGGTTTAAAGGAATGTTGGTTATATGTCCACACCATGGTATTCCAGATCAGATGTTGGGACAACAGTTTTACATGGGACTATCAGATAGCATGAAGAACATTGTAGATGCCTCAGCTGGTGGGGCATTTTTTAGCAAAACTTGGAGAGAAGGTCAGAGCCTGCTTGACAAAATAGCTCAAAATTCGGGGTGGACGACTAGGAATGCACCTATCACTCCAGTAGTACACTCAGTGCCTTTTGACCCATCAAATTCCATGGCTGAAAATGTGGCGACTCTTTTGACACAGATGAGCATACTCACCAAAAAGGTGGAGGAATCGGGGCAGAAACAGCAAGTGCACATTGTAGATACCACCAATGGGGGCTTGTGCACATCTTAGTCAGCCAATTGGTAATCTGTGGAATGCTGAACATGATCATCATCATCAGCACACTCAGGACATGAACTATGTGTCAAACTATGGAGGCCAGAGACAGGGCAATCAGAACTGGGGTCTTCAAACTCAGCAGCCATACAGACCACCTCAGCCACAGTACAACACTGGAAACATGGGAGGTATGAGACCCTCCAACAATATGGCACCTTATCCAAGGTCACATGGGTACAACAATCAACATCAAGGGTATCTCCCACCTCAGCAACAGCATGGTGGAAGGCAAGAAGATGGGTTCACAAAACTTGAAGCAATGATGCAGCAGGTGATTGGGTCCAATGCAAAAATAAATGAAAGAGTAGATGCATATGACGCAGCAATCAAAAATATTGAAGTGCAATTGGGCCAAATTTCAATGTCTCTGAACAATCGTCCTCAGGGGACATTACCTGTAAATACCCAAATCAATCCTAAATATCAGGGCCCGAAGCAGCTGATGGCGGTGAGTCTCCGTAATGGCAGGGATCTTGATGTAGAGTAGGAGAGAGCTCGTGACAATATACAGGTTGAGACACTCATTCAGGTACCCATTGATATAGATGATTCCACAAGGCTGACAGATGTGACAATCCATCTTGCTCAGGAAGAAAAGAATACTCAGCAGGAGACCGAGAAAGTTGTTGAAGCAGTTGAAGAGCCGGTAGTAGAGATAGTAGCTGAGAAAGAAAAGTCCCAAGAGATTGGGAAGAAAAGACCTCCTGCTCTATTTCCACAGAGGTTGGCCAAGCATCAAAAGGAGGAGCAGTACAAAAAGTTCTTTGAGATGCTCAAGCAAATTTAGGTTAATATTCCATTGATTGAAGCTTTAAAGGAGATGCATGGATACACAA
Organism: Nicotiana sylvestris; assembly: GCF_000393655.2. NCBI lineage: Eukaryota > Viridiplantae > Streptophyta > Magnoliopsida > Solanales > Solanaceae > Nicotiana > Nicotiana sylvestris. The sequence continues at coordinate 211,601,340 of NC_091064.1, forward strand.
AAATGATGAAAGATTTAATGTCCCGGAAATTTGACTTCCAAGACTTGGCCACGGTGACACTTACTCAGACGTGTAGTGCAGTGGTAACTAGACCTGTTGCTGAAAAGCTCTCTGATCCAGGGAGTTTTACTATTCCATGCACTATTGGAAACTTTGCTTTTGCGAAAGCACTCTGTGATTTAGGGGACAACATTAATCTTATGCCCCTGGTCATTTACAAAAGGTTCGGCATTGGGAGAGCTAGACCCACCTCTATGTTGTTGCAGCTGGCTGACAGGACTGTGAAGCGTCCATTTGGGATCCTTGATGATGTACTTATTCAGGTGGGGAAATTCGTGTTCCCTGCAGATTTTGTGATATTGGATTGCAAAGTGGATGAAGAAATTCCTATCATCTTAGGAAGACCATTCTTGGCCACAGGGAGAGCTCTTATTGATTGTGAGACCGGGGAACTTAAGATGAGGCTCAATGACGAAGAGATTATATTCAATGTGCAGAAATCTATGAGGCGACCAAGTGAGTTCGCCAATTGCTCTCTTATTGATGATGTGGATGTAATCGTACAGTCTGATGATGAAGTGTTGACGGTTGAGGATCCCCTCGCTGCATGTTTGAGAGGAAGTGAATGGTGAGGACTTGGCGGAATGGGTATTGGCACTGGAAGGTAGAGGGCCTTGGGAAAGAAATCTAGAGTTTGAGCCCCTACACTTAGAAAAGAGGGAGACTCCTCCAGCTAAGCCATCCATTGAAGAACCGCCAAAGCTGGAACTAAAGCCATTGCCAGCCCACCTCAGGTATGAATTTATGGGACCTGACTCCACTCTACCTGTTATTATCTCATCTGGTTTGTTAGATGTGCAGGTCCAACAGCTTCTACAGGTATTGAAGGAGTGCAAAACTGCCATTGGGTGGACCATGGCAGACATCAAGGGGATCAGCCCCGCTTACTGCATGCATAAGATTCTAGTGGCAGAGGGGCACAAACCTTCCAGGGAACATCAGAGGGGGCTGAACCCAAATATGAAGGAAGTGGTGAAGAACGAGGTGATAAAGTGGCTAGATGCGGGAATTATTTTCTCAATCTCTGACAGCAGCTGGGTTAGCCCAGTTCAATGTGTGCCTAAGAAGGGTGGCATGACGGTTGTGAAGAATGACAACAATGAACTAATCTTAACGAGAACCGTCACAGGCTGGAGAATTTGCATGGATTATCGAAAGTTGAATCTAGCCACCCGGAAAGACCGCTTCTCACTTCCCTTCATCGATCAGATGCTGGATAGATTGGCAGGGAGGTCACACTTTTGTTTTTTGGATGGGTACTCAGGGTACAATCAGATTTCCATTGCACCTGAGGACCGAGAGAAGACCTCTTTCACATGCCCTTATGGCATTTATGCCTTTAGGAGGATGCCCTTTGGCCTATGCAATGCACCCGCCACATTCCAACGGTGCATGATGGCCATATTCACTGACATGGTTGATGATATAATGGAGGTGTTCATGGATGACTTTTCAGTGGTGGGAAGTTCATTTGAGGAGTGCCTGGTGAATCTGACGCGTGTGCTGAAACGGTGCATCGAGACTAATCTGGTGTTGAACTGGGAGAAGTGCCATTTCATGGTACAAGAAGGCATAGTCTTGGGGCACCGGGTGTCAAGCAAGGGAATAGAAGTAGATCGAGCAAAGGTTGATGTAATAGCAAAGCTGCCTCCACCAACTTCGTCAAAGCAATCAGAAGTTTTCTTGGACATGTCGGTTTCTACCGGCGGTTCATAAAAGACTTCTCCAAAATCACCAAACCTCTCTGTAAGTTATTAGAGAAAGATCACCCGTTTGTATTTTCTGATGATTGCAAGGTAGAGTTTGAGGAGTTGAAGCAGAGGCTGGTCACAACACCCATCATTGTTGCCCCCAACTGGGAGCAACCATTCGAACTAATGTGTGACGCTAGTGACTATGCAGTGGGGGCAGTGCTAGGCCAGCGGAAGGACAAATTGATGCACCCAATCTACTATGCCAGCAGAACCCTGAGTGGAGCCCAGTTGAACTATACGGTGACTGAAAAGGAGATGTTAGCTGTGGTGTTCGCATTCGACAAGTTCCGATCCTACCTGATAGGATCAAAGGTAATCGTCTACACTGACCATGTTGCCCTCAGGTATTTAATAAAAAAGAAAGACTCTAAGCCACGCCTGATTCGTTGGGTGTTGCTGCTGCAAGAGTTTGATCTTGAAATACGTGACCGCAAGGGCACTGAGAATCAAGTCGCTGATCACCTATTACGACTTGAGGGAGCTGAAAATGCAACTGAAGTTGAGGAAATTCTGGAAACTTTTCCGGACGAGCAACTGCTCACCACCACTCATCAGGAAGCGCTATGGTATGCAGACTTGGCTAATTACCTGGCCAGTGGTATAGTTCCTCACGACCTTTTATCGGTCCAGAGGAAACGATTTTTTCGTGAAAGCCGCTTGTACTATTGGGATGAGCCCTATCTCTTTCGAATATGCCTAGATAACATGATCCAGAGATGTGTCTCCGAGATAGAACAATCTTCTATTTTGCAGGCTTGTCATGCATCGACTTATGGTGGACACTTTGGAGGGATCAGGACAGCAGCAAAGGTGCTAGAAGCCGGATTTTTCTGGTCGACTGTGTTTAAAGATGCTCACTCATGGGTGAAGGGTTGTAATGAATGTCAACGCACCGGGAACATTTCCCGGCGCCACGAGATGCCCATGAACCCAATTCAGGAGATAGAAGTGTTCGACGTCTGGGGGATTGATTTCATGGGTCCCTTCGTCAGCTCCTATGGCAATAAGTACATCCTTGTTGCTGTAGACTATGTGTCCAAGTGGGTGGAAGCTGTAGCGTTGCCCACTAATGATGCAAAAGTGGTGGTGGGGTTTCTAAATAAGAACATATTCACCCGCTTTGGGACACCACGTGCGATTATCAGCGACAGAGGCACTTATTTCTGCAATACAGCCTTCGAGACGTTGCTTATAAAATACGATGTGCGCCACAAGGTGGCTACTCCATACCACCCACAGACTAGTGGACAGGTTGAGGTATCCAACAGGGAAATCAAGAGTGTGTTAACGAAAACTGTGAACGCCACAAGAACTGATTGGGCAAGGAAGCTAGATGATGCACTCTGGGCCTACAGAACAGCTTTCAAAACACCAATTGGTATGTCACCATACAATTTAGTGTTTGGGAAGGCCTGTCACCTACCTGTAGAACTCGAGCATAAAGCGTGGTGGGCACTGAAACAACTAAACTTAGACATGGAAGCTGCGGGCACGTCAAGAGTCACAGAATTGCATGAGCTCGAGGAGTTTAGGTATCTTGCTTTTGAGAGCACAAGGCTGTACAAAGAGAAAATGAAGAGGCTACACGATCAGAACATTGTTGAGCGAAATTTCAAACCTGGGGACATGGTATTGCTATACAACTCAAGACTGAGGTTGTTCCCGGGTAAGTTGAAGTCACGATGGTCTGGACCATTTCGGGTAGTTGAAGTTTTCCAGTCAGGAGCGGTTGACGTTGCCACTGAGAATGACTCTCGTACATTTAGAGTCAATGGTCAGAGATTGAAGTTGTATGTGGGTATGAGCGAGCCCAAGGAAGGGTCTGAACTGCAGTTGACTGAACCACGGAGGTCGAGCGAGCCTTAACTGCACTCATCTGGGTCGTACCGCGACGTTAAATCAGGCGCTGCATGTGAGGCAACCCATGAAATTGTTGTAAGTGTGACTCTTCTTAAAAAAAAGGGCGTCAGAATCAGAGATGGGCTCAGACCGCGGTTCCACTGCGGTCCTGACCCTTCTCTGAACCCAGGCCATCGCGGTTGCACCGCGACCGCGGTAAAACCGCGGTCAAGAGGGCCATCTGAACTTGGCCTACCGCGGTCCTACCGCGGCAGATGCAGACGGGGTCCAGGTAGGTTTGTTTTAATATTTATTTTTTTTTCTCTTTCTTTTCCCCTTTACCTAAAATACCCCCCCCCCACCTACCACTAAACCCTCCCCCACGCGCCCAGAACCACCAACCCCCCCACCCACTCCTTTCTCTCTAATTTCTCTCTAACCTCTCTTTATCTTCTCTCTTCTCCTCTCATCTTCACAAAACTTCATTATCATCCTCCCCTCCTTACCACCTTCACCACCCACTTTCCCTCAACCAAACAAGTAAGTTTCTCTTTCTCTCTCTCTCTATTTCATCTTCTAACTTAGTGTAAATTTGGTCTAAACTTATTTAGTTAAACCCTAGGTAGGAATAGTGTAGATTTCCTTTCAATTTTTGCTTTTTTTTATTGTTGTATTTGCTTCATGTGGATTTATTTGGTGATAAAATGTTTGGGTCTTTCTTCTACTTAGATTGTGGGGGTTGTTTAGATGCTTTGGAGGCCTAGAAATAATTTTTGCGGTGTAGCTTGGTGGTGGGACCTTTTTGGCCGGAAATTTGGGGCTTGTGGTGCTATTTTGAGGCATTTTGTGCCTACCCTAGGTTGTGGTGGTATTGTATTTGGTGAATGGTGGTGTTATTTTTAACGTGACTCACTTGAGGGAGTAAGTGTGGGGTGTTGTATGCTTATGGGGCCATTGTGGAGATTGTAACTTTGAACACATCACGAGTTGAGGGTTTGGCATAGTGTCTAAATGGAATAAATGGGAGATATTATTTGGTGCCATCGGGTGGTGAAGTCTGAGTAACCATCTGGCTAGCACATGTAGGATATATTTGATGGTTCTTCTGTATTCTTTGCAGGTCATATGGCTCGTAAGAAGCAAAAGAGATCGGCAGGCATGTCTCAACAGCCTACTTATAATGCTTCTAGGTTCGAATCCGAAGTGGCAGAGGACGACTTTCATGCCAAGGCCTCAAAGAGTTTCATCCCTGAAATACCGATTGACAGGGCAGCCCTCCGTGCAGAAAAGGAGGAGATGTATGCGGAAATTCGGCGGAGGGAAATGGAGTTCTTATTTGACGAACCTAAAACGGTGAACAGGATGCTTGTACGGGAGTTCTACGCGAACTACCCAGCTCATATGCTCCGGGAGGTGACTGTGTGAGGCACATGGGTAGATGCCTCAGTTGAAACTATTCGACAGGTATTGCAGCTGCCCCGGTTTACTGGTAACGTCGACTATTACCAGGACTCCCCAGGTGTCACTTGGGATACTATGACTGATGTACTCTGCGCAGGGGGGCAACCAATCTGGATACGTGACCATATCACCCTAAACTCCAATTCGTTCACCCATTTGGCTAAGTGTTGCCTCACTGTCATTTGCAGCCAGTTCTTGCCCTCAGGCAATGCGACTGATGTGAACTTCCAAAGAGCCTTTTTGACGTGGTGCTTCGTCACAAAGAAAGATTTTGATGCGGCAAGGGTTATTGGTGACGAAATGATCATACGGTCCCCGCTAAGGTCAAAAGGATTCTACTTTCCCTCCCTGGTGACTACATTGTGCCTGCGGAAGAATGTCCCCACAAATCCTGCTGATGGAGAGTTGCCCCCTAAAGCAGCCTTCAAAGCTTCAAGCATCAGAGTGGGCAGGGGGGCACGCACCACTATTGAGATCGATGATGAAGATGATGACCCGATTCCCATGGCACCATCCAGGAGATCCTATGACAGTGTCGGAGCCTCTCGGCGCCCCCATGCTGGGGCTGGCTTATCCAGATCACAGTCCACCCATCCTATGTTGCGTTCTATGGAGGAAGAGGTCGCCGATCTTCGCACCTCGGTGGAGGGCCTACACACGCGTATGGATGTCATGTCTCAGCGGCAGGCCAGGTCTGAGAGCCAGTTCATGTCCTGGTTCCGTGCTTTGGGGAGAGCTTGCCATGTGGACCCCAGCACAGTCTCCGACTCTGATTGAGTCTCAGGGAAGTCTTCTTACCCTTCTGCCCTTTACCTTCTTGATATGACATGGGGACATGCCATGACTTTAAGTGTGGGGTGGGAGACTTGCTTTAGTGATATGTGTACTGTACATAGACGTTGTGTGTGTTGTAGCATGAAATTGATGTTGTTATATACAATTGACTGTACTTATATGAGGAGTCTGACTTGGCCCAACGACGGACACTTGTCGACGGGTCTCTTGAGGGTCCAAATTGGATATATAAAAATAAAAAAAATAAAAAAAAATAAAAAGAAGCCAGTTGCACCTAAAGAAAAGTAGGGGTCACCTGTGAAACAAAAATGTGGAGGAATGATTAGGCTGAGCAGGGAAATTGAGATAAAAGGAAGTGTGTATTAAAAGTGCTTAAGGAGGTTAGTCACTACATCCAAATGTATCCTACCCGGCCCTTAGACAATATTACAATCAAATAAAGACCTCTTGATCTTTGACTAAAACAGCTCGATTAGTAGAGTACTACACTATGGGCAAGCTTATGGTGTGTCTGTGTGGCATGTGAATGTTCTTTGCTGAGAGTGAGTGAATTATTTCTATCTTCGGTTCCTTGTGTTTGAATTTTATGCGTGTGGAATTTCTTTCAGACTTTTGATGTGAGGGAATGTGACTCGGGAAGGAAAAGTAAGTCTTCACCTCTATTAGAGTAACTAGAGTGAGCGCAAGTGTGTCATGGCAGTAGAGTCTACATCTAGGGTATGACCGGCACATTGCTTAGGTTGTTCCGTCAAAATGGCAGGTGTGACATACTTGGGGTAATGCATCAAACGGTTAGGCTTAGAAGTGTGGTTTAGCTTGCTCGAGGACGAGCAAAGGTTTAAGTGTGGGGTGTTGATAATAGGTGAATTTAACTATATTAAGGCCTTAAATAACCGCCTTCTTGCATAGTTTTGATAATAAAAGTGATAACAAAATGCTCTTATTAGTGCTTTTCATGACTTGCAGGTTATATATGACTAAGGAAGGCTAGGGAGTACTTTTCGAGTCAAAAATTGAAGAAAGAGAGGCCATCCATGAAATATCCCAAGTGAACCACACAAAAACAGGCGGAAGAATCAGAGAAATAATTCTGCCGCGGTTCCACCGTGACCGCGGCAGAACCGCGGTGAAGACTGCTCGCGGACAGAAGGAGATTCAGAGGAGCTGTTTGGCCGCGGTTCCACCGCGACTACGGCAGAACCGCGGCAGGCGCGAGAAAGTTCAGGGACTAAAGTGCAAAACGCGGGATTTTTAGCCCAAAACCCTATTTTAAACACTAGACTTCGCCCAAGAGAGGCATGTATTGTTTTGGAGAGTATTTTTGGCAAGAAGAACAAGTGTGAGAGATCACCCAAAACATCTTGATTTCTTCTTCTCTTTATTTTTCTTGCAAGTTTTATAATGAATATTGTTTTAGTTTGTTTACCCATAGTTATGAGTAGCTAAATCCTTTGTCTAAGGTTTTGATGGAACCTATTGGGGGATGAACTTCTTGTTTATGTGAATACAAATTGCTAGTTTCAATCTTTATTTGTTCAACTATGTTCTTGTTGTAGTTAATTGACAGGATCCTATTTAGTGTGCATAACTCGGGAGAGAGTGCATATTTAGGTTATTGTTGAACAACACTACTCCCAAAGTATAAGAGGGATCTATAACTGCGGGTTTAAAGGCGGGATTAGGGATAACGAAGCCTTGAGTGCAATCTGAAGTGAACTGTGTTAATTAAAGCTAGCTAGTGTATCTCGGGAGAGTGCATTGAGTATATTACTGTGATTACTCGGGAGAGATTTGCGGTAAGATGAGTGTTCATGATTGATAGAGGTGTGTTGATAAATTTGTATGAAGCATAAACAGAAGGGATTCCATCATTAGGGGAAGTCATTACCTTAGCATTTTCTCATTATTGTTTACAACCTTAGCATTTTAGTTTACAGCTTGTTATTCACTTGCAATCTTAGTTAGTAAAGAAACCATCAACGGTGATTCAAACGTTTGGGGAAGTTGGTTCTCAAGAGTTTAGTAGTTCTAAAGATTGTGATTGATAGGTTAATTCTCTGTGGATTCGACCCTGGGCAGAATACTCAGGTTATATTTGCAACGTCCGCATTGTCCTTTTTATAAGACATAGTTGGGCGTGATCAAAAAACATTGTCTTAATTTTGGATGTTCCTTAAGCATAATAATCAATTCGATATTGATGGTTTAGATTTATTTTCTGAATTAAAAGTATTAAGGAAAATAGTACAATTAGAAGATAACAATTTAATTGATACACTTAATCAAATAAAAAGGTTTAATTTTTTCCAAATGCCTAAATTTCTTATGGAATAATGTTAATAACTCACATTACCGTTTCTTCAGCGGAAAGAAGTTTTCAAAATTAAAATTGATAAAATCTAACCTAAGAACAACAATGTCACAATAAAGGTTAAATGGATTAGTTATATTGTCAATTGAGAAATACTTATTAGGAGTTATTGATTGTGTAAGAAAATTATTTATAACTTTGTATCTAAGAAAAGCAAAAAAAAAATAGATTTTAAATTAATTAATTAATTAATTAAAAAGTTAAGGCCCCTCGTAAAGTGTGGTTTTATGCCACAAAATTGGTCGGGCCGCCCCTGCCTATATATCCTTTTCTTTTTGCCTTTTAACTCTACGTATAAAGTCAATGATTATTTTCGTATAAATATACGTGCATGCATTTGTGTTCGACTGAAGTTAGATTTCTACAAACTTTTCAAACATTATATAAGCATATTTATTTGCTTGGAGACAAAGGAATTGCGTTTTCTTTTTTGTACTGATCGATATCGTCTGGAATTCCAAAAACTATATACGTTTAATGATAATTAATTTGATTTTCGAGATTGAATAGCTAGCAGCTGGAGCTGTTGTGCAATACTGCAATTTAACATGATTTATCTTTGTTTTGAGTAAAGGTATTATATAGAAGTGACAGTTCCAATTGCATATATATTGTTACGCGGCGCCTTCCTGAGATTTCTTGGAAGGACGATGTAAGGCTAAGCAACTGATGTCAGTGCAGTTACTGTCCGCCAACTGAGGTCCCTTCCGTACGCTAGATGAGATTGTCAGTGTCGTACGGAAAAACCAATGTCAAGAGCAATTGAGAGAACAGAAATAAGAATTGAGAATGAAAGAAAGCTTGATTGCATTAATGAAAGCTATTACAGAAAGGCAACGCGGTGTCGAGGGGGACAGACACCAGTACAGAGAGAATTGTTTGCTTGTTAGAAAGTTTTGAATGCTTGATCTCCCCTAATAATGCTTAAAAAAATAAACCAAAGCTACAAGACTAGACTTGACTAAGCTAGAGAAACATAATGGAAGTACATGAAATAAAACTACTCTATATTTACAATGAAAAGGACTTAGTTTTCTACAAGGCAGAAAGAGGTCCGTTGTCAGCAGCAGCATCTTTGGCATCACGGTCGGCGCGCGCGGCGCTGTTGGCATCTGCCTGCTGCTAGGCGCTGACAAGGGATATCGGTGGGGCGACAGAGGCACATGCGCGCTTGTCACTTGGCGCGGCCAAGACCACAGGGCCGTCCGTGGCGCTAGGCATTGGGAGGCTTGCTAGGATGCCACGGGGCGCGCCCAAGGGGTCATGGGGCATGGCCGGAAAGCCGCCCATGACATTCTCCCCCACCTGAGTTGGCGACGTCCTCGACGCCTTACTTGCAATATAATCTTCAATTAGGCTCTTGTAGACTTTGAGGTTTGTTCCCCTTTCCCAAGTATTCTCCTCTACATCATAGCCCTGCCATTTCACCAAAAGCTTTTGGTGATCTTTCCTTGAGGCATGAATCACTCTATCATCAAGGATAGCTTCAACACGCATTTTTCCGGTTGAATTGGGACCTCGAATACTGGGTATTGTGAGCTGGCTCCGTGAAGGATCCTCCGTATTTTCCCGAAAAGGTTTCAAGAGGCTGACATAGTAGACAAGATGAATTTTCCACCAAGCTGGGGTATCCACTCCGTATGCAACTTTCCCAATGTGCCTTTCAATGGACAAGGGTCCAATGTATTTTTGCAATAGGCGAGGTTCATGGACCCCCGCAAATAAGTACCGCTTTGGAATTTTGACCATCACTTTGTCTCCTACTTGGTATTTAACAAAGCGACGATTTTGATCAGCATGCCTCTCCATCCGCTTTTGAGCTTTGACAAGATAGCTCTGCACTATCTCCAAATTTCGCTTCCACTCTTTTGAGAAGCTAGCCAATCGAGGAGATTTAGACACGTTTGATGCATTCACAATGTGTGGAAGTAGCGGTTGATGTCCGGTAACAATTTCAAAAGTGCTTTTGTTTGTACTAGAGCTCTTTTGTGAATTGAAACACACTTGAGCAACATCCAGAAGCTTCACCCAATTCTTCTGCGATCCGGTTACAAAGTGGCGGAGATATTCCTCCAACATACCATTGAACCGCTCGTCTGGCCATCAGATTGCTGATGAAAACTTGAGCTGTGACTCAACTTTGACCCAAGGCACTTAAAGAGTTGGGTTCAAAAGTTGCTAGTGAAGCGTGAGTCGCGATCATTAACAATGTCTTTGGGCAGGCCCTAATATTTGATGACATGAGAGAAGAAGAGGTCGAGTTGTATCTTCTGCTGATATATATTGTGGGGCGACAATAAAGGTAGCATACTTGGAAAACCGATCTACCACAACCAAGATAATTGTGAGATCTCCGACCTTGGGCAATCCGGTGATGAAATCCAGGGAAACGCTTTCCCAAGGTCTCTTTGGGACAGCTAGTGGTTCCAAGAGTCCTGCTTGTGTCAAGCGGTCCGACTTATCCTTCTGGCATACTAGACAAGTCTTCACATACTGAGTGATGTCATCGGTCATTTGAGGCCAATAATATGCACGGCGAAGCAACGCCATGGTGCGTTCCTCACCGGGATGGCCGGCCCACAGAGTATCATGACATTCTGCCAAAAGAGTCCTTCGCAGATCTCCTCCTTTAGGAACATATAGTTGGTTCCCTTTCACTTTCAGAAAACCATATTCCATATAGAATTGGCGAGTCTTGACCTGTCCTACTAAATCAACCAAATACTGTGCAGCATGATCCTTGATGAGTAGATCATGTATCTGGTCCTTGATGGAGGTGGTTACTTCGCTCCCCCTTAGGGTGGCGAGTAGGCACACAGATGCTAGATCATCTCTCCGACTGAGTGCATCAACAACATGATTGGTCTTCCCACTTCGGTACTCTAGGTTGAAGTGGAATTCAGCTAGAAGTTCCTGCTACCTAGCTTGTCGACCATTGAGCTTCGGCTGGGTCATGAAATGGCTAACAGTTGTGTTGTCTGTCTTGACCACGAATGGGGTCCCTAGCAGATAGTGCCTCCAAAGGCGCAAACAGTGGCGAAAACCAATAATTCTTTCTCATGGGCGGTATAGAGCCGCTCTGCATCCTTCAGTTTTCGACTCTCGTACACTACAGGATGCCCTTCTTGTAGCAAGACACCGCCGAGGGCATAGCCAGATGCATCCGTTTGTACCTCGAATGGCTTGGCCAAATCAGGGAGGGACAAGACGGGGCTACTAGACATAGCCGTTTTTAATGTGTTGAAGGCCTCCGCTCGCCTCAGTCCCCAATCCCAAGGTGTGACCTTCTTGAGGAGTTCTGTCAAGGGCACTACAATGAGGGAGTAGTTTTTCACAAATCGCCGGTAGAAGTTGCATAGTCCAAGAAACACCCTCAAGGCTTGGACATCCTTAGGCGGTGGCCAATCTTTGATTTCCTGAATATTCAATTGGTCCATCTTGATCCGTCCTTGCTCGATGACATGTATGAGGAAGTCAATTTGCTTCTGAGCAAAGGAGTACTTGGATAGCTTCGCATATAGCTCATGCTCCCGCAATCGAGCTAGGACCTTCCACAAGTGCACTAGGTGTTCTTCCAATGTTTGGCTATATACCACAATGTCATCCAAGTAGACCACCACGAATTCGTCAGTGTACTCTCGGAAGACTTGGTTCATCAGAGTGCAAAATGTAGCTGGGGCATTAGTCAAGTCGAACGACATGACCAGGAAGTCATACGACCTATATCTTATCACACAGGTCGTCTTGTGCTCATCACCTTCTACAATCCGAACTTGCCAGTAACCTATCTTGAGGTCTATCTTGGTAAACACTATCGCACCACCCAGTCTATCGAACAAGTCTGCCATTAGAGGAATAGGGTACTTGTTCTTCATGGTGATTTTGTTTAGAGCCCTATAATCCACACAAAATCGCATGCTTCCATCATGTTTCTTTTGGAATAGAACAGGGGACCCATATGGGTACTTGGAGGGTACAATGATCTCTATATCTAGCATTTCCGTCAATTGTCTCCGAAGCTCGGTGAGTTCGGGTTGTGACATTGTGTAAGGCGCCCGGGCAGGTGGCTTCGCGCCCGACACCAACTCAATTTCATGGTCCACAGTGCGCCTAGGCGGGAGCCGCTTTGGCATGTCTTGTGGCATGACATCTTCAAACTCCATTAGTAGCTCCTTCACGGGTTCAGGAATTGGACCCGAGGAGCGTTCTATATCTTCAATGCAGAGGGTTGCCAGGAATGTAGGTTCATGTCTTTTAACCCTCTTCTTCAACTGCAAGGTCGAGATGTTCTCAACGTCCATCTTCATTGGCATGCACGGGATAATGCAGGGCTTGGTCCCGTTTGCTCCCATCATCAGTAACATGGCAGCATACGGTACAGGCATGGTGTTGGTTTTCCTCATGAATTCCAATCCCACTATCAACTCGAAATCATCTATGATCACCATGCGCAGGTTGAATTTTCCTTCATAAGGGCCAAGCTTCACTGGTACCGCTTTGGATATCCCACACACTGGCTGAGGAGGTGAGTTGATAGCCTTGACACTACCTCTGCCCTTTTCTACAACTAAACCAAGGCGCTCCACCTGAGGCGAGGCTAAGTAGTTATGGGTAGCACCCATGTCTATCATCGCCCGAATGGGCTTGCCATTTACCTTTATCTCGACGAACATTAAGGTCCTCTCTTGTTTAGGAGGATTCCTCTCATCCGCCTTCTTTTTCCCTTTCTTGGTGCTTGGGTAGGGGTCCTTCTTCTTACGGATACTAGCACTGGTTTCCGCTAATGCTTCATAAATGGAGCCAACGATTGCATTGAAGCCGCCTACTAGTTTAGTCTGGTCCACATCGTCTGAGTCATCATCAGTCCCATCATCAAAAGCCTGATGGGCATTCATCTGTGCATGTGGGCACTCATTGTTCCAATGTGGTCATTGTTGTTTGATGCATCATTGTTGCTGCCTGAGGAGGGAGCCTTAGATTTGGTTGAGCTTCGATCTCCCCCACTTTTGCTAGGGCCACCATTGCTAGACTGGCCCCATTTGAATCCCGCTCGGGCAGGTGGCTGGAGCCTATCCTTACGAGCTTCCATTTGATAGTCCCCAAGGCATTCATCTTCTTGGATCGCCTTGGGTAGGGTATCTACCCTTTGTCTTTGTAGCTTCACACGGGCATAAGGTTTCAACCCTTCCAGAAAGGTGAAGAGCTTGTCCTTGTCCCCCATGTCGCGTATGTTTAGCATGAGCGCGGAGAATTTTCACACGTAGTCCCGCACTGATTTGGTCTTGCGGAGCTCTCGTAGTTTTCTCCTTGCATTGTATTCAACATTTTTGGGGAAAAACTGTAGACGTATGAATGCCTTCAGTTCTGTCCATGTCTCAAGAGCATCTTTACCGGCCCTGATGGCTTCGTACTTCACCTGCCACCAGAGTTTAGCATCGCCTTGAAGATACATGGCAACAGTTGCTACCTTCTTAGCTTCTTCTGGGCCCCCACCAGTATCGAAATACTGTTCAGCGTCAAAGATGAAGTTCTCCACTTCCTTGGCATTCCTAGCTCCACTGTATGGCTTTGGCTTAGGAATTTTTAGTTTTTGTGTCGCCGGAGCAGAGCGCAGCACCCCCGATTTGGTTTCCACCTCCTCAAAGCAGGCCCTGTAAAGCAGCATTGACAACATTGAGCTGGTCTGTCCACTTGTCAATAGTTTGTTGCATGGCAGTCACCCTGTCTACCTCTTATGCCCTGTAAGCTAAATCCTCGGCACGCTCCTGTTGGAATCCCTCGAATTTGCCAAAAATTCCGGCTGCCTCTGTGGCTGCCGTTTGTCGGTCTCTCTCGGAGTCGTGACTGATATTTTCTATGTCAACTTCGGCCTGGAGCACCCTGCGGTCCAGGTCGTCCAACCTTTGCCCTAGGTTGGTTCTTAGTTCAGGCACCGTATCCACGATGGGCCGTAATCTGTCAACCGTCTATTCAAGGGCCGCGATGAGGTCCCCATGATTCACCATGGTTAGAATTGGTGGTAATAGCAATGCGTTCCCTCGTCCGATGTCGAGCCTAGGCTCTGATACCAACTGTTATGCGGCACCTTCTTGAGGTTCCTTGGAAGGGCGACGTAAGGATAAACAACTGATGTCAGTGCAGTTATTGTCCGCCAACTAAGGTCCCCTCCATACGCTAGACGAGATTGTCAGTACCGTACGAGAAAACCAATGTCAAGAGCAATTGAGAGAACATAAATGAGAATTGAGAATGAAAGAAAGCTTGATTGCATTAATGAAAGCTATTACAGAAAGGCAATGCGGTGTCGAGGGGGAGAGGCACCAGTACAGAGAATTGTTTGCTTGCTAGAAAGTTTTGAATGCTTGATCCCCCTAATAATGCTTAAAAAAATAAACCAAAGCTACAAGACTAGACTTGACTAAGCTAGAGAAACATAATGGAAGTACATGAAATAAAACTACTCTATATTTACAATGAAAAAGATTTAGTTTTCTACAAGGCAGAAAGAGGTCTGTTGTCGGCAGCAACATATTTGGCATCACGGTCGGCGCGCGCGGCGCTATTGGCATCTGCCTGCGGCTGTGTGCTGGCGAGGGATATCGGTGGGGCGATAGAGGCACATACGCGCTTGTCACTTGGCGCGACCAAGACCACAGGGCCGTTCGTGGCGCTAGGCATTGGGAGACTTGCTAGGACGCCACGGGGCGCGCCCAAGGGGTAATGGGGCATGGCTGGAAAGTCGCCCGTGACAATAAGCACGTACGCTCGTAGGGACATGCACTAATTTTAGTTAATTAATCTTAACGTAGGGGTTCAATATAGAGCAATTAAAAAAGTTATGTTTAAGAATTAATATTTTCTGGACAACACTCAATTTTTTATTTCCCTTGATCATGCATCCTTGTAAAAAAATATAAAATGTTGTACTTTAAATTTGAAACTTCCTTAAATTTTTTATTTAATAACATGTGTTAATCATATGTGAATCAACGCTGTTAAACGATAAAAGTTTATGCAAAAATGACAATACTAATTTGGTACATATAATAGGTGTAATATTTTTTTTATAACCGTGGTGTTGGGCTGCTTATAGATAACTCGACTAATTTTACAGAATACATGTTATCTCCTTCCAGCACATGTATTAACTAACTCCGCCCTTCAAGGCTTGGACATATGAGACGAAATCACCAAATATTTTTGCCTCCGCTAAAATTTGAATCTGAGATTTTATGATTTTCAACCACTTTATTGACCACTAAACCATACACTTCACTGCCATATGTATGGTGTAAATTCACCTTTCCTTGTCAAAAAGTGGTACATGCCAGCAATCTAATAGGTATATTGTACAAGATGCCTTGAAATTTATAGACTAGAAAATAAGTAAAATACTAAGCTTTTCAAAGGAATTTTTTTAATTTCTTCCCCTTCTCCTCTCTCTCGGGGGGGGGGGGGGCAGGGGCAGAGGCAGAGGCAGGTAAGGGGTAGGTTTTAATGAGATATTGTAACAACTGTTTGAGTAGCTGGAGTTAATGAGAGGAATAAAACTTACCACTATTTTTCCAGTGGACTCCTCCCCCAACAACGTTAAACTCTTGAGTTTGAGGTCACTGCATTTACCAAGTATTGTTCTTATTTTTGTGTTTCAACCAACCGCTTTTCATTATATTTAATGCAATAATTTGTTGGCAGTGAGTAGTTCTTTACTTAGCTTCTTCCATCTCCTATTCTTTTCAGGGGTCCCAATTTGAAAAAGGACAATCTAAATAAGTCATCAAAATTCCTGGTAGTCTAATTTCCTTTGTCACTAGCTAGTACAACTCAACTGCCAACCAATAAGGTGTAGAGCCATAGAATCAGACAAGTATGACCAAAATTGACCACAGAAAAATGAAGGGCTGGAACAAGGACCAAATAGCTAATCCACTATTTGACTTCTAAACTAAGATCCTGAAACAAACTAATTATCGACGCACGAAATATAAATATTATTGGATAAATATTAGACAACTCATAATATGACGAGTTCAAGTAGCAATTTAAGATGCATTTAAACAAATGAGACCCCCGCGATAGTTTCTACTCCTACTTCTAAGAAAGTAGGAAGTCGAAAGTAGTACAATGTACCCTTTTCCAAGGCCAAGATCGTCATACTTTGGTTATGCTTTTCCTAGCTAATATTGTCAGTTTGTGTGAGACAATTTAAAATTTGTGGACAAAATTAATGACACAAGAGTCAGTGAGCAGCTAATGACAATTAGTTGGCAGATTGACTGTTGAAATTAAGTGGGTGAGCCAGGCGGAGGTGGTACGTAATTGCAAGTTCTGATCATGAGCAATATTAATGGCGGTGAAACTTTATCCTACTTGCTCTAAAAGGAATGACGAAACTTAATATATTATATTATTATCCAAATTCCAAGCCTACCCCAGTGCTCCTTTGGTAGTAATAACCAAACTGAAGTCGAACTTCTTCAACTCGCTCAGTAATTTCACATACGGTACGACAGTTCGTGAATTCATAAACGTCAGTGCAAACATTAGAAAAGTTTAACTTTTATGTACCGACAATATTAAAAACGACTCATTTCCTATGACGGGCATGGATTAGAACCCACAAAAAATAGTAGGTGACCACTGACCAGTTACAACCAGTAAAACTACGTACACTAATAGTTAAGTGACCGATTACAACCAATAAAACTACACTAATAAGTATACATAAGTTTATAACTATATTGGAAGGAATGGTTGCACGACAAAATAATCGGTGGTTGAAACACCAGTGACTGATTTGTACCATGATATGGCTGATTTGTACAAAATAATCGGTGGTTGAAACACCAGTGACTAATTGTAACCTAATCACAATTACGCTGACAACATTATTAGAACAACCAAACAGCAAATACCTATAGGGCAGAGTAGCAGTTTCTAAGCACGCAATTTCCATACAGGACAAACAGCAGACATTAAACAATAAGAACCCAATTAAGATAAAGAAATCAATGAACTAATTACTAACCGAAAATTTACAGCAATATTACACATGGGGCAAAACAAAAGTACCTAAAGAAAACAAAATCAATTATTAAACCAGAAAGGGAGGAGGCCTGAAAAGAATTGAGGGCAATGATGCTTCTGCAGTCGAGAATGTTTTCAAAATACAGAAGACTGCTCAGTAAAGAGAATTGTAGGTGTAACAGGTTGCAACAATGGAAGCTACACAAATCAAAAGGGAAGGAAGAAGAGTAACATTCAAGAGCCTACTCTGTCCCAAATACCCAGCAAGAGTTATGGTTGCATCTGCAATCACCCGAGCAATTGTGCCAGCTTCTGTTGACAAGAGACCCCCATTGTAGGTTCCACGAGAAAGCCTGGATGACATGACTCGAGAGAGGAGTGATAAATTCACACCTATATTCATCAGCGAAGTCATAGAGTGATTTAGAATGCAAGCAGTAAAAGAAGCAACCAAAAAAACAAAATAAATAAAGAACACAGTTATCATCCACAAGATTAGTATCTGTCCAAGTTTATTATGCTAAAGACTTCGGCTTAACCAATTCGAGACTGGTTAAGAAAGCTATATTCAGCAGGATTAGGCTTATCACCACAGGATCACATCATGAAAGGTGACCAGCACCTTTTTTTCCATCAATTACTCCCTGTGTGTCTGTCACTTCCACTTGATAGTCCTCTTTCTATTATAAGAAATGTGGTCTTAACCTACTTTAAAAGAGCCCCCACGGCCAAAAAGAGACCTCAAAAAACAATTTTCTAGGAGTACATTCTTTTTAGGAGTAAGCAAATATAAACAGCCATACGTCACTCAGTAACGGATCCATTTATCCAAGATATGCTGCGGTAAACCTAGTTTCTGAAATCATGGACTTTAGTTTGTGACATGTAGATAAGCATGTCAAGTGAGTTTAAAAACATCATCTTTGAATTAGTTCACATAGAAGGGAAAAGGAAAGCTACTGATACAAATATTGAGAGAACCTAGAATATTAAGAGGCCACTCTACCATTAGCCACCCCGGATGCAACATACCATCCATCTATGGTCTAAAACATCTTCGACCACAGATATATGCGTTAGATATGGGCATGGTGCCCCTCACCGCAGCTGTCATATAATGCTAAATCGGTACCATGCAAAGCTGGCTATTTGGAACCTACAGTATTTCCTTTTGCCTGAATTTTTCTTCGCTTGAGCAGAGCTACTAACCTATTGCTTTATCATATTGATAGGTTCAGATGAGAAGTAAGTTTCTTAAAGGGGAAAAAAGAATGGGACAGAGAGGTCTTACCTTCTAATACTTCAGCAGCTACAAACATTATGAGCCCGGAAATAACATATTGTGGAACAGAATATGAGATTACAACTTGAAAGCTCCCAAGTATACCAAGAAAAACCATGATTTCAGATGCCAACAAAATTTGCCTGAAAACAGAAGAAATCTATCATCAAATTCTGATAGCAAAGGTTCAACACGATAGTAGCGAATTATCACATGCTTGATCTTGAATTGATTATTCTGCTTTTTGGTAATTAGATGCATCAATTTTCAAGAACTGAATCGAAGTTTTAGTAGCACAGCATTATACATGGATTGATTAGCAGAAGACATGAAGTTTAGAAGCAGAGCCACAACAAATAGCTATCTGTGCATGAGCATACAGAGCACAAGGAATTCAATGCACTAGTAAACATGAAGGCCAAAAGAGAAACTAATGCACTTACGAATCCCTCTGATAATAGTAAATACTACAGACTCACAGCCTCCTTATGCAAGTGAAGGAAAGTTATTCTATTACTCATTGTAATATCCATCAATATGAGCAACAAAACTTCATATACAGGAAAACTTTAGAAAATTTAGCTCCCTGTCCAAAAAGTAAGCATCCAAAGCATGTTCTTGTGCAAAAGAAGATACCTGTCTTCGAACATGTTACTTATGTAGCTCCCAACAACAACATTTATCGGAAGTACCGTGAGGCCAAGACATGCAAGAAAAATTGCCACGGTTCCCGTTGACCAGCCAAAGTAATATGACGTAACGACACTGGATTCTGAAAGTAAAATCTCCATTGCATATTTCAGCATAAAGTAGATTAGTAATTGAACCTGGAAAGATGAAAGAGTCGTGTCACTGGCCATTTAAATATAAATCTTTCTTAAAGCATAATCAAGTTATATTATGCTTCTTTTTTTCATATGCATACAGAGAGTGATCCATCTTTCATTTTTCCTCTCCTTTGCTTTGTTTCTTTTTCTCTTGAGTACTGTGAGAAGGCAATGCCCAATTAGACATAAAGTTATCTGCACTTCCACATCTGTACCTGACCCCAGCAGCACCAAAAGAGCACAAATTTATGTGCTTTGATTTATACTGTACACATCCCTCCAACAACATGAATTCCCATTAAAGGAATTGCTTCTAAGCAGTATGTTAATACGAAGTGGAAATGTACATGCATAATGAGATAATAGTAGTAGGACCTCTGGCTTATTAGGTCACCAATGCCAACAGATGCTTAACTACTTGCAAAGCTCTGATTTTGATGGAAATTACTTGGAGTATCAAGACACTGATCCTCATTAGTTGTGTGTTGATTTCTAGTAAGGTACTTATGTACTACACCATTACTTTCAATAAGCAAACCACCATTATTAACCTCCACCAATATTATAGGAATATTATGATCAGCAACAGTTCATGTCCTCCTCACCCTGTCCTTTTTCTTTGACGTCATTATCCATCTCGTTAATGAGAGGAAGAATTTCGAAGTCCAAGCAACATAAGGAAACAAGGTGTAGGAAACACACACCATGGCTGGACTTCCACGGAACAAATAGCCATTAAGCATGGATGCGAGTAATATCATTGACCCATTTCTCAATAGACTCTACTCACATGTTGATAATACAAACAACAAGGTCAGAGTTGACAACTTACCTTCACAGAAGGAGTAAGTAATCTGTATGCTTCTGCTATAGAGTTCGCCGGCTTACGAGACTCCTCAGGAGCTTCTTCACTCCCATCATATTCTTGGTCATTCTCATCATCTTGTTGATTCTCTTCCGCTTTTAAGAGCAACGGTTGCGTAACGCCCTTCTCAAGGGCATCATTTTCTACTGGTATAAAAGAAAAGGATCAGCATCAGACTGTATTTAGATAAACACTCCACCTCTTCCATTTTGTATGACATAGAACTTTTTCTTCTGGGTGGTTTAAAATAATGTGATGCACTTGCACAAAGAATAAAACACATCTATAAGTTTTAAAATCATAATATGATGTTTCTTGTTACACCAACTTCATTCACGTACTCCCAATTTCTAGTTCAGCATTCTTTTCGATGATAGAAATTTAGTAAGTCAAATGAGCTTCTTAATTTCCATTCAGTGTTAAACTATTACACATAAAAGTATAAGTTAGTGCACCTTAATATACACTAAAGAGCATTTGCGCAAGGTTCCATTAAAGAGTTGAGTGCGGAATTTCTCATTTCCCATTTTGGGACTTCAAAACAGAAGTTGGAGAAGTACATATAACTACGTCGTACCCCTATGTCTCTGATTCAATCTTATTGTATTATTTTTGGATGTTCTTGCAGTAAATATGGTATTTGTAAATGTTAAAGACAATGTCTACTTATGTAATAGAACTTCTACTATTATCCATTCGTTAATCATTCTGAACATAATACGGTATCAAAAGAAATAGTTTTTCAATCTTTTTTCTAATTCTCAAGTGGACTAATTTATACTCTGCATTTCCCTCACTCAGCATTGCGTAAAAGACACAATCTACTCTCATCCGATTTGTGGTTTATCAAGCTACAACAGTTAAAAAACTTTGATGTACGTGGCTAAATAACAATGTGAGGTCTACACAAATAGAAAAGTTGGGCTCAAAAAGTGGTCTTATTGGCTGTCCACAAGCTAATGACACAATAAAAAGACAATGAATTTAGCACCTCGACAAGTGATTATCAATGCAACAGGATTTTCAGATAGATATTCATTCAACCTGGACGACATTAACCCATCCCAAGAGCATTATATATTTGTACACTTCATCTCACCATAACCTACAAGGAAGCTATTTCAATAATGGCATTGCTGTAAACGTTTTGCACCATGTTTGGAGTTTAACTGATACCTGTCCAGTTGAAGCATAGAGCATGGAGGGAAAAGGAGAGTGGACATGTGCTAATTAATGCTATATACCCATACCATGCAACAAAAAGTTCAACGTACCACTATTAGATTCTTGAGGACCATTGTTCACTTCTGTCTCATTAGCAGGTTCTCTAAATGAGATCCACAGCCATATCAAATAGATTAACCATGCAAAAGCCATGAGCCAACCAGGCAAAGTATCTTGATTGAAGGTCAACTTGTAAATCTTAAAATTAGTTTGGAGTAACCCAGCAAGTGCAGGACCACATGCCATTCCAAGAGCGCTAGCACTGACAAATCCTGCTGACGCCTGCATCCGGATTCTAAGGGGCACGCAATCACTGATGTAACGTCGGTTCACTGCTCTGGCAGAACCCAAACTGCAAATCAAAGACACAAAAGGGGAAAGCACCTTCCTGTCAACTTAATATTCAGGTGCAAGTTACCGTTTCAACATCAGAATGAACCTC
The DNA here is from genome assembly GCF_000393655.2 of Nicotiana sylvestris. Lineage (NCBI taxonomy): Eukaryota > Viridiplantae > Streptophyta > Magnoliopsida > Solanales > Solanaceae > Nicotiana > Nicotiana sylvestris. The sequence continues at coordinate 211,623,287 of NC_091064.1, forward strand.
AACAAAACAGAAGTAGGAATGAAATGAATGTGGTATGAAGATGAGCAAGCAAATGGTTTACTGACTTCAACTAATATCATTCATTTGACTTCTTTACTCACGTGATCTCGATATTCCAGACTGAAGGTGGTTGTTTACCTGGTCCCCGAAGTAATGTTTTATTTCCAACGACACACAAGAATCAACTGATTAGCCTAGCTTGCAATATATAATTCTATGCTGTTAAATTATTAAACATGCAAATTTGTTTAAAGTCCTCATATCACACTCCAAAATCAATTCAGCAAAATCCTCATCTTTGATATCACTGAAGATTATCTGTCTAAAAGGTATTAAATTCTTCTCTACACACCCTACCATCACCCCTAAAATATAGCAAAGAAATATCTAAAATACTCATCATAGATATCCATGTGCGTGCAACACATGCACAGATGCACACATTTGGGAAGAGAGAGAGAGAGAGAGAGAGAGAAAGAGACCTACCCACAACATAATCGGCCAATAAGGAGAACTGGTATCGAATTGAGATCATAAGCCAATGCATACATGACATTCCCCACAAAGAGAGCTATACTGCTAAATACCAGAGGTCTGAAATAAGATCTGTTTGACCAAGCACTAAAATACACAGAGGAAAAGATCTGCGCAACAGCCATGGCTCCAATCACAATCCCACAAACTGTTGCAGCAGCACCAAGGCTCATAGAATAATTATCTGCTGTTGGAACAATAATATATGTATTGACCATATAAAGGAAGGTATTTGCCAAGTTCAAGAGAAGTGACATAAAATGGTATCTCTGATCATCAACTTGTTCCTCAACGGGAGTAGGGAACTCTTCTTGCATGATAAGTGCATGTTGGGCCAAAAAGTTAAGGAAGTTTGTTGAATGGCTTAATCTATCAACAGCTGCTTTCATTGAGTCAACAACAGAATCCTGCAAAACAATTTAATGCCATATAAGAATACAGTAGAGGAAGTCTCGAAATTATTTGATATCAAGAAACTGTGATGCACAAAGGATTATGAAATCAGCACAAGACAAAAAGATTATAGGATGTAGAGAAAAACCTGGAGTGGAAGAGAAGGCTGGTCATAAATTGACAAGTAGCTTCCTTGACGGTCCTGAAGGTCTGCAAGATTACGAGATATTGCACCAACAACTGCCCCTAGTCCCTGCAATCACCATTCATGATCAGCGAAGGCCACCTTCACCAGTGAGATTTTTCTCTTGGACAAGTCTATCAAATTTCTGAAGGAAATTCACTTTTCTCATCACAAATCAGAAGGTTCGATATTTTTTTGTGTCTAACTCTTTTTTTTTTCGTACTTCTCATTAAAAATGCCAACTAGACAGTAAACCAATAGTAGTATAGTAGTCAAAGAAGTAGTTGATGCTATAGAAGGAACAGTCTTGTTATTACTAGTAGAAGAAGATGAAAAGAATGCAGTAGCTATTTGAGTTTAGCATATTACCACATGCTTGAAAACTTGCTGAAGTTGGGAATAAGGATGATTAGCCCGGGTTTTGACATAATAATCAGTGAATTTATACCCAAAACGTTTGTCAAACTTCTTGAGTATCTTCCGCAGCCCAATGGCATTTATTTCAACGAAAAAGAGAAGCTTCAGAAGATCACGTCCCACATCTCTATAAGCTTCTCGTAGCTCAGTTATTTTGGATATATCAGGCTGCTCTTGAAGAGAATCTTGCAGCTTATTAAGTTCAGTTATCCTGCTTGCCAGCACTCCTTGTTGTTCCAACAAAAACAGAACAATTCTTTCAATCTGCAAGATGAAGAAAATTACACAGGCTTTCACTTTTTTTTCTACTTAAGTATAGATGAGTGTGACAGAATGTTTCTTCCCTATAAGGGACATCCTTTTAACCAATCAATACATGAATAAGGTATTAGCACATAGACAAAATTAGGCTAATTCCTGAAGACCACCTTTGACAGTTGACCTATCCAAATCCCTGTTTGGAATACAGAGAGAGAGAGAGAGAGATGACGCAATACACAGAAGAAAGAAATAAACATGGAAGAAGAAGGCATGGATAGAATCATCACTGCCTCCTAGGAAGAGGAGATTAAAAACAAATGAGGGTTCTATAACATGCTAATTTTTGAGAGACTGAATAATACCTTTCTAAGAAACTTGGAAAATAGTCAGTATTTTGGAGAAGGGCTGCCTGTTTTTTCGTTATAACATACTTGCAGCTATTACTTACCGGTTTCAAATTGAAGTAGGAATAGATATCACTTCAAGAAAGATCATCACACTTTTTAAAAGAATAACAAGGAATGTACTGGCGAGCCTCATAACTTACTCTTAACAATAAAAACTGTTAGGAAAATATCTGACAGTAAAGATCAACAAACCAACTCTAACATGATTTAGCTGATATGCACGTAAAGGATGCTAGTGCACAATCGTCATATTCTTACCTGATTGTCCAGCATCCGTGAGAAATCCTTAAGAACATGTCGACGATCTAGTGCTCCAGCTTTGATTTGGTTACCATACTGCTTAACCTTTTTCTTCATTAATTTGTAGTTGATGTAATATCTGGAAAGTCCAAAATAAAGCTCTTCAAGTATACAAAAAACAATCAATTCTGACAACACAATCAAAATATGTCTGCGGATTCAAATAAAAGCTAGTTTCCTTGTTTCCATTCCTTTAACAGGTAGGATCTAATATGTCTCTTTGCTTAACTATTTTCTTTACATCTCCACATAAGTTTGCCTTGTCTATTTTATTATCACAAAACAATGTGTTTACTTAACCCTTACACAAGCGTACTAGTTGTTGTTCTGCAATTTAACTGTTATTTCTTTCCTCTTAACAGAGCTTGTGCTCAACTGTTATACAGCAGATATTACAGTTTCTCTAGATGTCACTCATTGAAACTGTGTATAAGCACTGGAAAAGTAAAAATGATACTCTCAAATGTAGCAAGGTTGAAAAGCATTTAACATGCTTCCATGGAAATTATTCTCCGTAGTCAAACATAAACCAGTGAAAGATAATGCATGGTCTAGTTTCCAGCAAGTTTAAATGACAGAAAGTATACAACAACTAGGACTATAACGGAATATTCTGCATACCCTTGCCATTCTTGGATCTGTCTGTCCTTCAACTTCTTCCCAAAAGCAACCATGTTTCACTGTACAACCAAAATGAAAAGGACATTAGAGAAACATTAAAAAAAATAAGCAGAACTCCAGACAATGAAAAACTGTTTTTCATATACTACAGAGCTAGAACTGTTTGGTTGACGGAAATTACACCAATCCTATTTCAATCTATCACAATACTTACTGAACGCTGATAACCGAGAAGTGCTGCCTAGTTTTGCTATAGTTTTGGAGAATGAAATATTCTTTTATGCACAATAGATGTGCATCACTAAACCATAGTTTAATAGCATGGAGGTACCGACTGTGGGTTGATATCTCATAACATGCTCATAAAAACTTGAGAAACAAAGACAAATTCAGAGGAAAAGAAATTTATTATTCAAGTTTGAGGCCACTCATTGTCCATAGTGGTCGAAGATAAGTTGCACATCTTCTCTTTTAGTTTTAATTAATAATTAAAAAAACATATCCTCTTCAGAATATCCCGTAATTATATTAAGTGACTGGCCATACCATTTCAGACCAGTAAAGAGCTTGAATTTTTTTAGCAAATACCAAATTTGAATAGCATGATAATGACCATGTCCAATTCCAACATCGCATAAAAACACACATTCCTACACACTACACAGTTACACATCTTAACCACTCGTCAGCACAACAACTACTTTGCCAATAATTAGAAAAACATTTAAAAATAGGCACAAAAGTCGAGACGAAACAAAGATCACACGCAATAACACTGAATATTCACACACACACACAAAAAAAAAAAAAAAAAACAGAAGCTCACGCAACAAAAATGAATAGTAGTACACAACGTCCGAATTGACAGATATTTCAATATTTAAGCCGCTCTCGTCAAATTCAAAAAAAATAAAATAATAACAGGGCATGCAAAATTTGACAAAAAAAAAATCCAAAATTCAGCAACAAACACAGCTTGAAAGTGAAATTGCATTAGGCTGACAGAATCCCAAATCAACTCACTCTAACACATGCATAAACATACATATACCGTAATTAACATGTTTTTGTTTTGATTTAATTATTTATTTAATTTGTTTGAGTTTTGAAAGGATTTTTGCGCATTACCTGAAGAAGAGGAGTGTGCAATTTGCAGCAAAGCTCTTAGATGAGCACCAACAAACACATAAAAAAGCTCTAGCTTTATGTTAAATCTCGACGAGATTTCGTAAAGAGCTTAGCTTATTCGGAATCCGAAGAGATTTACACAAAATTCGGATCTCTACACAACAGAAAGAATATTCCAATATTCGAAATACTCTTTATCTTTCAGATTCCTTTTTCGATTTTTTTCAGACCATATAGCTACCAGAATTCTATTTGTTGTGTGTGTGCGCGCGACTATATACGGAAAAAAAATGAAACAGGGAAGGGATGGGATGATGATTGAAGCAGGAGGTGGTGAAAGAGAGTGTATGGCTGGTAAAATGACTCAGCACATGAGATCTCCTCCTCATTTTTTCTTTTTCTTTTTTTTTATTATTATTTTGCCTAAGGAAATTTGCTGAATGCTTTTGAAAAATTAGAAAATTGGTATTTAGTACGAATTTGGACATTAAAATTCGGAAATAATCACTCTTCACAAGGTAAAGGTCTGCATAAATACTATTTTTTTCAATATTTCACTTGTAGAATGATATTGGGTAAGTTTTTAATATTATTGTTGTTGTTATTGGATATAAAAAATATGAAATTTGAAAAAAGTAGTTTTTATGTTAAATTAGAAAAATATATTTGATTAAAATTATGTTTGGACATGTATCTCACTTTAAAAAATATTACAATTATAATAGAAAAAAATTATTTACTTGAAAAAAGAGGTAACAATTACTTTTTCAAATTTGAAACTCATCTTCAAAAATTTAGTTAAATGTATAGCCAAAACAATATTTTGAAGATGAATTACGGAAAAAAAGATATTAAAAATGATGAACTTTAAAAAATCCTTTTTATTTTTTATTTTTTGTGTAAGAGCACGGGAGAAGAGAGATTTGGTTTTGTAGGGGTCATTTTTCCTATTCAAATTGTAAGTAGGCACATTTAATTATTTTTTGGAACTCTATACTTAAGTGATGCAATTTGAAATTGTAACGAGTACTAGAGTGTAAGTTATTTACAAGGACTAATATTTTAACTTTTTATTATGACGTTTTTTATTGAAGAGCTTTTTCTTTTACTCTATTTTGATGCAAATAATTCATGATCTCTATGCTTGCATCAACAAATGTTGCTTAATATCTAAAGCATTTCATAATAAACTGTAATCAGTTTCAAATTTCACGAATTTTGATGTCATTAAAATCCTTCCTTTTGTGATTACGTGGTATATCTATCAATGGATATAAAAATATTTATGGCTAATCATTGATGAATTATAAATTTAAATTTCATAATTGCGTAGGGCGTATAATTACTTCTTCTTCAATAAATTTTCAACTTTTTATCCCAAAAGAAATTCTTAATACTTATCTATGTAATTCACTGATTTTTTTAAAAGGTCAAAAATATCCTTAAACTATTTGAAATGGCTCATATTTATCCTCAATTTGTTTTTGGTAACAAAACTATCATTGTCGTTTATGTTTTGGTCGACAAATACCCGTTAAAATGTTAGTCTTGCCACTGGAGCTGACATGGCAATCCAAGTGAGTTAAATTTGTTGACGTGGCCGTCCACCAAGGTAGCCCAAACATAGCAGAAATCTCCTCTATGCTTTGTTCTTCCTTGTTGAACCTTAATTTCAAAACAGAAATCAGAAATTTGAGTTGCTCTTCGGTCTTTGAAACTCCAATTTCGAAGTGTGCTGAAGATTGTTTGAAGTTGTACCTGTGTGTTGAAGGATCAAGCTCATTGATTGGGTTTTAAGGTCAACAGATTTGAGGCTGAAATTTTAATTCAAATGGTTGATTGTCGTAGGAAAACTTGTGTAGCCATTCTTTGTGTGTCGAAATTCGAAAATAGCTATTGATTTGAAACCTTTTTGGTGAATTTTTTTTAGTTGTTGTTGGGTTGTTGAAGTGCAAACAATTTGTGTCAAATTTGAAGAGATTTAATTATATGTTACTGTAAATTGCTTGGATATTGCGGTTGAAGCTGAAAATTAAACTTTAACAACTGATTTCTTAGTTTTCAGATCTGAGCTAAAACCTAAAAACAAAAATCATGGAGGAGTTCTTAAAAGCTTGAAAATCTGAAAAAAGGTTTTGTAAATTTTTGATTGGTTTGATCTAAATGTTACTAGGGATTGTTGGAGTTGATGTTGTGAAACTATGATAGATAAGCATCTAAAAATTTTGATCAAACCAATCATAAATTCACAAAAAGAATAATGGAGTTCTTTAATCAAATCATAAACCCCAACCAAAAATTATTTTGGTATTTTTTTAATTAATTTTCTGATTTCTTTTTTGTGATTATGATTCAACAAGGAAGAACATAGCATAAACTTTTTGTCATGCTAAATTGTGTAGGTGGATGGCCATGCAAGCAAATTTAACCCAGTTGGACCGTCATGTCAGCTCCAATGGCAAGGCTAACGTTTTAACGGGCATTTGTGGTCCAAAACATAAACGGCAAGGGTAATTTTAATACCAAAAACAAACGGAGGGTGAGTGTGAGCTATTTCTAATAGTTCAAGGACAATTTTGGCCCTTTTTTTTTATTTACACTAGATGACATACCTATGCGATGCACAGGCCCAATTGTTGCTCTTTTTTTCTTATTTTCTTTCTTTTAATATTTCTTGGTCTATTCATAATTACACACTTTATTCGTCTTTAGGGAAAGAAAAAAGAAGATAGGCATTTGTGTAATAACGTATAGAACCACATTTACCTGTATTATTTTTTTTATTTTTTGCGTTATGTGTATTTTAATTTTTCTGAAATTGTATTCCTATACCAATCACTTTGTAATACTTGTCGAAGTCTAACACTTTATTATATAAAGATTGCAATACTTCAAGTACAATGTGGAGTATTTCTACACAGGTTCTACATATTTTTATTTTAAAAAATAGTTCTGCACCACCAAACTTAAAATTGATTATAAAAAAATGATTGAAAAGTCAATTGAAAAATAAGTCGTGATATTTTCTCATTATTTAAATTGAATATATATAGTTTTGCTCTTTAGAATTTTTAATTACGTTAATGTATTATTTTTTATGTTTATATTAATCAAAAATTTGAATAATAAAGCATATTTATTTTATTTCCAAATAGTTGACGAAAAAACTTTTTTTGTTCTTTGAAATAATAATCATAATTTTTAATTATTCACAATTTTTAACAAGAAAATTTGTATTTTATGCTAGGGTGTAATATAACTTTCTTTACCATAATGTTGAATTCTTTATTGAATACAGAGGAAGTACCCAACTAACTTTAATCAAAGAGGGAAAGGTATAATCCTGCATAATGATACTTCTTATGCTGCCTAATATGTAATAAGGAAAAAAATCCCAATTTTTTTTTTGGTAATTAACTTTCTTTGTATTAATCACCAAAGTGAGATCATTACAAAACTATAGTCAGCATCATACTCTGCTGACTATCTCAACGAAATCACTACATCATTAATCTACTCAAAAAGACTGTACAAGCTACTACTCTCTATACTAATAAGTATTTCTGTAATTGGATTTTAGCTTTAGGCTCGACTCTAACATTACAAATATAGGCTATCTCTCAAACTATACTTTCACAGTGACGATATCTTTTTTCAAAGATACGATTATTTCTTTTCAGACATAATGCATAGGATGCTTCTGTGAATACCAGTCTGCAGATGTTGGCCTGGTTAGATTTCCCTTTTGCTTTCTTGATGATCCATTGAAGATGATGTTGCCAATTGCTGTAGTTTCTTTGATCTTCCTAAATCCATTCCCATATTCTACTCCATAATTCTGTTGCATAAGAACAATGTAAAAACAAATGATCTCTTATTTCTAGATATCCCTGGCATAATACACAACTTTGATCAATGTTCATTCCCCAGCTTGCTACTCTATCTTTGGTAGGCAATCTCCCATGTAACATTAACCATAGACTGGAAATAGCCTTTGGTCGAGCAGAATTCTGAAATACCAAACTCTTCCAATTCACTCTTGGTAAGTCTCCTAGTAGTTGTGGATACATATGTCTGATGGTCTTTTTGTCATCCTTTGTGCTCTGAATTTGTTGTAGGACATCTCTGGAAGCTATTATTCTTCTAACCATCCAACTAGCTTGCTTTGGGATAGGCATGGTCTGAATCTGTTGATGTTTGATGTAGTAGGCATTGATCCACCTAATCCATAGTTTTTCTTTATGAGCTAAATCCCAGCATATTTTAGCAATTGCAGCCTTGTTCCAGAGCATCAGATTAATGATATTCATACCTCCAGTCGATTTTGGAGTACACATTTTGTCCCATGCCACATAGCTCTTTCTGGAAATAGTATTACTACCTGATCATATGTAGCTTCTACACATAGCATCTATCATCTTTAACACTTTAGTGGGCAGAATAAACAGTTGAGCCCAATATGCTTGGATACCAAAAATGACAGACTTGACTAACTGTATTCGACCAGCATAAGAGAGCTTTTTTGCAGTCCAAGATAAAATCTTTCCTGTGATTCTATCACTTAAGGGTTGCCATTGGATCAATGCAATTTTCTTGGAAGACAAAGGGATGCCTAAGTATTTAAAAGGTAACTCCCCTTGTACAAATCCAAGATAGTTCAAAATGTGCTGCTTAACATCCTAATTCACTCCCCCAAAATACACTAAGCGTTTACCCATATTAGATTGTAATCCAGATGCCTTTGAGAACTGAGAAAAGTATTGGTGCAGGGTAGATATAGAAGTAAGATCACCTCTGGAAAAAAGAAGAAGATCATCAGCAAAACTCAAGTGAGTTATGCCCAATTTTTTGCATCTAGGATGATATTGAAACAGCTTGTTCTTCCCCATTTCAATGATTGATCTGCTCAAGTACTCCATAACAATAGCAAACAAGAAAGGTGAGATAGGGTCTCCTTGTCTAAGACCCTTAGTAGCTTCAAAAGGTTTAGTAGTTTCTCCATTAATAAGTACAGTGTAGCTAATTGATTTGATACATTCCATGATCCACTTTATAAATTTATCAGGAAAACTAATCTCCTCCATCACCTGTTGTAAAAATATCCATTCAACTGAATCATAATCCTTTTGGAGGTCAATTTTAATCATGCACCTGGGAGATATTTGGGCTCTAGTATAAGACTTTACTAACTCATGGGTCAATATCACATTATCTGCAATTTTCCTACCAGGAACAAAACCAGCTTGAGATTCAAAGATTATATATGTCATGATCTTTTGAAGTCTAGCAGCTAGAACCTTTGAGATCGCTTTATATAACACTGTACAACATGCAATTGGCCTATATTCTTTGATTGTAGCAGGTTTAGCAACTTTAGGTACTAGAGTGATGGTGGAGCAGTTGATTGGCTTAACATATTAGAAGTTAGGAAGAATTCCTTAATAGCATCTGTAACTTGTTTACTGATAATGCTCCATGATTTCTTGAAGAAGACAACATTGTAGTCATCAATACCAGGTGCCTTATCATCTCCAATAGCTTTGAGGCTCTCCAGAATTTCCTGATCAGCAACATCTGCACATAGATCTTTTCTTTGTTACTAAGTTAGTCTTGGACCATTGGACATGTATAATCTGTTTATGGCTGGAAGTGATCTTGCTGTTGATCCCATAAGAGACTTGTAGAAATCCAATATCTCTTCTTTGATGCCTTCGGGATCAGTAACTCTATCTCCATATCTTGTAGTGATTTCATTGATCTGTTTTCTCTGTGATCTATCTTTCATAACAGCTGTAAAATATTTTATATTATCATCTCCTAGTTGGATCCATTTAGCTCTTGCCTTCTGCTGCAGGATATTATCCTCAATCATAGACCAGTTCTCTAAGTTAAGTAGAGTCTCTTTTTCCCTTTTCAACAGACTGTCTGAGTACTTATTTGAGAGCAATTATCTCAGCATGATTAAAAGAAGTAGCCACGATTGATTGCTTAGTCGATCACCAAGATATGACAGTGCCACACATGTAAACACATAACATGTTTGAGATCAAGTCTTGTGTGTGTCAGATAAATACCCCACATCGACATAACCAACAAGATCTGTATTGCAATCATTGCCATAAAATAAGCTCACACCGGTAATCCCCCTTAGATAATGCAATATGTGCTTGATTTCATTCCAATTTCTCCTTGAACGAAGCTATATAGCTAAGACATTAACTGAAAAAGTTATGTCATGCCTTGTAGTGTTAGCAAGATATATTAGCGCACCAATTGCATTAAGATATGGTACTTTAGGACCAAGAAGCTCTTCATTATTTCCATGAGGTCAGAGTGGATCTTTATTTATATCGAGTAATCTCACAACCATCAGGGTACTTAATGGATGTGCTTTATCCACATAGAAGCTCTTTAAAATCTTTTTAGTGTATGCTGATTGAAGGACAAAAATTCCATCTTTCATATATTCAATTTGTAGACCAAGACAAAATTTTGTCTTTCCAAGATCTTTCATTTCAAATTCTTTCTTTAAACAGTCTACTGCTTTAGAAAGTTCTCTGGGAGTTCTAATGATATTTGAATCATTAACATACATGGCGATTATAACAAATTCAAATCCATATCCTTTTATAAGGACACAAGGACAAATTGAATTATTCTTATACCCTTCTTTCAACAAGTATTCTCTCGGGCGATTATACCACATGGGCCCTGATTGTTTCAATCCGTATAAGGATTTTTGAAGCTTTATTTAATAAATTTCTTGGAAACCTTAATATGCTCCAAGACAATTTAAATCTTTCAATGATATCCACTATACGCATATCAAGTTTTTCATATATTGCCAGATTAAAACCTGAAGTGACTATATCCACTATAAGAGAACATGTCTCCATATAATCAATGTGAGGATATTTACTAATTTTCTTGTGCCACAAGTCGTCTTTATGTCTATCGACTTGAACCTTTCGCACAAGAACACATTTATACCTCAATTGACTTTATACTTTCAGGTGTTGGATTATCCGTCCAACTTCACATTTTTCAAGTGAAGCCAATTTCATTGCATATTTTTTATTTGGCCAATCTTTTATCTGTCCAAATTTCATGACAGATTTGAGCTCAAGATCCTCGTCAATATTAATAATATTGAGCGCTACATTATGTTAACAGTATCGTCGACGATCATTTTATAACGGTTCAATTATTACACAATAAAGACATAACTTATTGATATCTCTTTATCTCATTATTTTCAGGTACCTGAGCCTCTCACATGAGGTCTTACGAAGTGTTATGTCGTGGTGCTCTTCTAGAGCACTTGCCTCCTTATTATGACCATTTTGCCTCTCTCCTTCTTCAAGGAGTTTTATCTTTTAAACCGATTGGTCTGTTACGCTTCATGCGTGTCATAGACTCTGTCCCTCATGGACTTTATTCTATTTGGAGCATTAACAGCTGAAATATGACATTTAGCTTTGGGTCAGCAAATGCGTTTGACAATAATTTATAAATTAATTATCACTTGAACTTCAAGTTCATATTTTCTTGTACGAGGATCTATGTGTATTCATAATAATTCATTTCACGTATCATTTTCTCGGCTATCCATTTTCTCCCCCTAATGTTGGGATCACCAACACATTTCCCAACCTTCTTTGAGAACTCATCTTTGTGCATTATGGTGGCATAATAAAATCATATAGCACATTCATATTTCTATATAGAAATTATTTGGTTCCTGACCCTGAACCGATTGTGATAGGGAGAAATTTTCATAACTTGGCTAGATGCGTACAAGTGCTGGTGTATATTAAATAATACATCTCATACCACATTTCATTTTTGGGAGTTTTGTTCTCATAACTAATGATTTAGCTATAATTGGAGGCATACAATTTCCGCTAAACCAACTTAGATTTAGTATTATCAAGATAAATCATCATAATTAATATTCTGGAATTGTGCTCTAATAATTTGAGCAAACAATCTTGCAAAAACCAAACTGCAAGTTGATAACAAATGCACATGTGACCATAAAATAATTGCATCTATTAAAATCATATAATAGTAAACGGTCCACATGGCAGGTGACTGGGCCCATATATATATCACCTTTTATTCCTTCCAGAAATCAAGGGATTCAATCCCAACCTTTAACTGGTATATCATGAGAATAAGCAGCACAAGAGAATTTTTGAAGAATCTTCTAATCTTCAATATATATCAATGTAATTCTTAATTAATTTTTCGTATCATAATCTAACCGAGATGGTCAACTGATCATGCCAATTAATATTTGTTTTAGTAAACCTCTAGTTTACTAGTGGCATATGATTCCAACATCTTGCTTATATTTGTGTAGTACAAATTGAAAGAAGATCGGGTAACCTTTCATATTTACTCGGTATGATTATAGAAATATGAAGATATTCAATTTTCCTTTCATTTATAGTCTCAATATGCCAATCACTTTGACTTATATATTTGAAACTCAAAAAGTTTCTTTTGAGACTTTACAATATTAATGTCATGAATAAGTTTTGTGAGCACGTGATTTTTGCTTCACGAAAACTACTCCAAAAGAAATCAAAAATAAAACAAAATTCTCTTGGTGTACAATTTTTAGGATTTGCATGGCATTTTGGATAATTATTTGTGTTTTGTCCGCAAATGTTTACCTTGTTGTAGTTAATTAAAAAATACAAAAGAAAAAATACATGTTGTATGCATATTTAGGATTTAATTATGCATTTAGGAATTAATTAAACCGTCATTTGGCTCTGAAAAAGAAGATCACAAAAATATGTGTTTTATTCTATTTGTTGTCATTATGTGATTTTATTTTAAGATTTTAATTTGTGTGCTAATTGTTGTAAGTGTTAATTAATATTTGTGTAGTGTTATTTTTGATTTTACAATTTAATTAGGAATTATTTTTAAATTAAATTAAAGAAGGAAGAGGAAAAGAGTTCAAAAAAATGAAGTAAATTCGGACTGGGCCAGTTTTAAAAAAGAGAGTTCAGGCCCAAAAGTCACACGCCCACCCGGCCCAGGACTGTCAACCCAAAAGACCATCAAATGGCGTAGTATAGGGCAAGAACTACGTCGTTTTGATGGTGCCCGGTCCAGTTAAACGCAGATAACCCCAAACGACGCCGTATTGGCGTCTCAAATCCGAGTCGTTAATCAAACTAGATCGAACGATCCAGTTCAGCCCCTGCATAATTGAAACGGCGCCGTTTCAGGCATGTCAATCTAAACTGTCCATCTCCATTAATCCAACGGTCCCAAGCTTCCCTCACAACCCGGTCCATTTCGACTCGGGTAGACCCAATCTCTGAATGAGACCAAACGGTGTCGTCCCTTTTAAGTGAATTGATCCAGGCCGTGGATCGTGATTGATCCAACGGTCAAGATCAATCCACCCGTCCCCTATATAAACTTAATATCCTACCCCAGCCCCCCAAACCAAACACCCCCCCTTTGCCCTGTTCATCATCGTCTCAGAGACGAAGCCCCCCAAACCCTAGCCGTCCTAGCTCCCCTTCGCCTGAAACCCGGCGGCAACTATGCCGCCGGCCACCACCTTAACACCATAAGACCATCTGACCACCCCCGTTCCAAATATGTTACTCGTTTGGTTTGAATCTTCCCCCATCTTCTCGAATCTTCATTTGAAGATTCGAGCCAAACGGAAACCTACACCAACCAACCCCAAATTCATACCAGGCAACTCCCAAAATGAAGATTCGAGCCAAATGGAAACCTATACCAACCAACCCCAAATTCATACCAAGCAACCCCCAGACCTCCCTCATACCATAAATGACTTTGGTTCCGTTCAAATCTGTCTAGAAATGTTCGAACCTTAAATCGAAAACCAGGAACCCTAGAAATTCCAAATCATGGAATCCGTCCAAATTAAGTGAGGATTTGGGGTCTAATCGACCTTAATCGAAGTGTTCTCAGTTGAGAACACTTCGACTAAGGTCTGTTCGACCTCAAAGTGTCCGAGTCCGAGTTTCGAGCCTGGGTCCGTATAGTTCTGGTATTCTGAGGTATTTTCTTCTTTCCTTTGTCTGTATTCATGTTTTTTTATCTATGTATCTGTTTATTTGTTAGTTTAGTTTTATTGTGTTAAAATTCTTTTTGTCAATTGATTTTGTTCATCTTTAGTGGACCTTTTTATTTGGTCCAATTCTGTCATTTGTTTATGTTTGCTGTAATTATTATGTGTTATAAATTGTGTAATCGATTAATAAGTTGCGTCGATTAATTAGTTTCCTGTTAGTCTTTAATTCTGTCAATAACACTGATTGCCTATTGCTTTGTTGCTGATTTGTTCAGTGACAATTGTAATATGTAATCGGTTAATTAAGCTTCGTTGATTAGGTCGTTCGTATAGTTTGAATCATTCGGCATTCTGTTGTTTATAGTTTTCAAATTGTTAGTTATCCGATTAATTCAGATTCTGTTTTGATTATGAGCATTGTTCTGAATCACTGGAACCTTTATATTTGATGTATTTTCTGCCGTAAAGTACTAGCTGAATTGGTTATAGCTGTTAATCAAATCAGTTTTGGTTAATTGTTAGTTAAACAGATTTCAGAATTAAGATTTTAATACAGTTGAATAGTTGTATTAGGAGGCAATAATATTAAGGGGTTTTCAGGGCTGATTTAGGAATGAAATAGTTAGGATTATAATTTAATATTAGTGCTTTGTTAGTGGGGTATTAATTAATACACTAATGGGGAACAAAAGGGAATGGGGGCTGAAATTAAGGAAAAGCTTCCTTAAGTGGAATTTAAAGTGAAAAAACCAGATTTTTAGTGGAAAAATTCTGATTTGAATAAGGAAAAGGGGTCGGGCACTAAGTTTGGAAAGGGTCTGGCTTTGGGTATAAGATAGGGGTCATTTGGGACTAAGAGGGGGGATTTTTTGAACACAAAGAAAATTTCAGGGTTTAAGTTAAAAAAGAACTGATTTTTCAGAACTAAAAATTGATTCTTTGAGAGTTAAAAACTGAAAGTGAAGCCTTTCTTTACGGCTGAAAATCAGAATTCTGTTACTGCTTCCGTGGTTTGCATTTGGTACTACTGATTTTCGGATTGGCTTTCCTGGTTTTTCTTTTAGTTTTGGAGTGTTGTTTCGTTTAAATTTCTGGGTTTCTATTTGGTTTTCAAGTTTTCTGCTTGGTATCTGAATCTGGCTCTTGGGTTTCTGCCACTATTTGTTACGGGGCTGTTCTGTGTATTTTTGTGCTGTTGCTGTTGTTGTGTTGTTTACTGCTGTCCTGCTGATCTTCCTCTTCTTCTCTTGTTCTATTACCAGGCACATTCTCGAATCACAATGTCATGTAGCTGTTGAAAAAATGAAAGGCAATGCTCGAATAGTCGAGTATTTAAGTTGTACTGATAGCTTAATAGTCAAATGATCGGTAGTTTTATAGTCTATCTTTGTAATTCAATAAAGAAGGTGGACTATAGGATTTATATTCGACTGAACTGTTTTCTACAATTTTCCTTAGTTTCGGTGTATGATAGTTGGGGGTTTTGTTTTGTTTTAAATAAATATATCAAGTTGTTGGAATTGAACAAGTTTAGGTAATCCTAATTGGAGCCGGCATCAGTCTGAAATAATAGGTTAATCGTGAACGTGTAGATAAACCTAGTTAAGGCGTGAATTTGGGCTAATTTTGTGAATTAGGTATTAAGGTTTGGTTCAGGCAGCTTGTTTGTTTAAAAGGGGGCTTGTTTGGTTTGAAGAGGTAAGTGTTGAATAGGTTTAGTTCTGCCAGTTTTAGGCAGAAATAAAAAGGCCATTAATTTTATAGAATCCGTAGGCTTGACATATTTGAAGCGTGATTCAATGTAGAAAGGATAAGAACCTTAATCCAATAGGTTATTC
Source organism: Nicotiana sylvestris (assembly GCF_000393655.2). Classification (NCBI taxonomy): domain Eukaryota; kingdom Viridiplantae; phylum Streptophyta; class Magnoliopsida; order Solanales; family Solanaceae; genus Nicotiana; species Nicotiana sylvestris. The sequence goes on from NC_091064.1 coordinate 211,639,445, forward strand.
AAGTTAACGAGCTAACTTCGACAAACTTTCGTAAGCATCAGTAATTAAGGTGAGTTTAGTTTCAAATAGTTGAAAAGCATTTAGTCTCAATGAATCAATTCGTCTAACAATGCGAGTTTAATCTAGCTATAGGCTAATTAGTTTCTTTTGAATATATTATTTGTCGATTCTGTATTTTATTTATAATTTCAATTTTAGTAATCTTCTATTTCGTTAACATTTGTCTTAATCTAGCAATTAATATGTTACGCTTTTTTTAGCATGTAATTAATTAGGATTTTTCTCTTTTATTTTAGAGACGAATTTAATAGAAATGTAGTCACTTTAGGATATCCTTAAAATTAATGAGGCGTGCTTCGCAAAAATAAATCATAAGCTGTGGGGCCCTCTATACGTGTTTGAAAAATTACTTAGACTTCGGGATGAGCCGTTTAGCAAAATTTCACGGCCTTACCCAAAATAATGATATGCTAATCGCTTTAGGCGCGCCTTGAATAAATTACTTTCTTAAACTCGGGTGCACATTTATGTGACCCAAATTCAAATCTTAACGGAGTCAAAATGTATCGATAACCACGGGTATATTGACTGTGACGTGGTTCGAGACATTTTTTACAACGTTGCAATTCTCCGTAAAATAATAACAATAATAATAAAATTGATAAAAGCGGTTCAAAGTTAAAATTTGCATATAAGTTCTTAATTGTTAAAAATCAGATAAATAAGCCGAATATAACAGTTGAGCGACCGTGCTAGAACCACGGAACTCGGGAATGCCTAACACCTTCTCCCGGGTTAACAGAATTGCTTATCCGGATTTCTGGTTCGCGGACTGTTAAACAGAGTCAATCTTTTCCTCGATTCGGGATTTGACCGGTGACTTGGGACACCATAAATCTCCCAAGTAGCGACTCTGAAATAAATAAATAAATCTCGTTTCGATTGTTCTTTAATTGGAATAAACTCCCTTCCGCGTCCCTTCTGCGGGCGGCGCGGGCGAAAAAGGAGGTGTGACAAGTTTATTCATCTGGGTAGTAACAAATTAGTTTTTCCGGAGTTCTTAACAACTTTTGTACTACAAGATCTTTTATCATACCATTCATATGGTAAATGTCTTCTTCACGGATAAAATTATATCATAATAAATTGTCATGGTCAAAATCATCATAAGCAAAATCATTTCTTACTTTAACTTTGCCTTTAATAACTTTTATAAGGCATGAAAAAATAATATTTGGTGTATCACATGTACGCGACCAATGACATATTCATGTAACCACACAATAATATTTATTCTCTTTATTTTACCTCCCTTAGAGGTGAGTTGTGTGGTATTCATATAATCATGAATTGCATGTCTTTATTCATTGCTTTTATCACATATTGCCACATTCAACTTTAAGAATGGGTTTGCATTCTCAATGTTTATCATAAGTCACATTCTCTTCAAGGAATGGATCATAATCAGCGACGTGCTTTATTATTTTCATACCAATTTGATGATAAGCATTGCCTTCACATTTTGAAGGACTTTTTTGAGAACCCTTATTGTTCTCCTTTTATAATCATAGTGATGATTATTATTATTTTGATATTGGAACGCCCACGTTCATTGTTCAACCACTTGTCTTCATTGAAACTTATTATGCATTGTTATCACATTCACTTCAAGAATGGAGCAAATCAAGTGGGACAATTTTCATGCCTTTTCTTGAAAAATATATTATTTTTCTTTAGACATCATTATATCATCAATATGGTACATTGAGACTCAAACTCAATGTCTTACCAATATAAAGGCATGTTAGGCCATAATAAATTGGGACTCAAACCCAACTCTTATCATTATGGAGCATCAGGACTTGATCCCGATGTCTATTCCTCAATTAATGGCATAATAGGCTAAACAATATTGAGATTCATTCTCAAGCCTTAATTTCAATCACATAACCAAAAAAAGTTATACACAACTAATTTGCAACTTAGCAAATCAAATTTGCTTTCTTAAATAAGTGTACAAATCTCAAATCAGCGTAAAGCTTTATTAATTATTTGTAGCATCTATATGAAATACAATCGTTTGTAGTCAGAATATTTTTTCTAAATTCTATTAGAGTTTAAAAGGATCATAAAATCATTGTCATAATATTTATTGAGTCTCTCTCAAAAATATTGTTGTTTTCGGGGTATACCCTACCTATTGGATTTGATTTAACGCCATGACTTTCCTTCACTCAATTCAACCAAGCAATTAGTGAATAAATTTATCAAAAGTACACCATATAGGTAACAACACATATATAGTACTAATACATAAATTCAGCATTTATATTACCTGAAAAGTGACATTATAGGTAACAACTTACCAGTTGTAGCTTGTGCATCATTCATATAAAATACTTAAAAATGGTAAGTTAGTAGCAAACATCAAGTAGGTTATGGATACTCAAAAATACCTCTTCTAGTAGTCATACTAATCATTGTTTGCTTTCAAATGATACGACCATAAATTATGAAGTATACTTTCTCAATAGCTGGTTTGTTTTCCAAACTTCAAAGAAGTAATTAATCAACCTAGATAAAGATGTGAAGTATTTCTTGTTTTCTTCAAGATGATTTATGCTTTTAATCAGTATGACCAATTTTATTTTATTTTTTATTCTTTTTTTGGTACTATATGCAAGTGTAAAAATCCAAAAGGAAAAAAAATATTCATCCAAGTAAAAGAAAATGTTAAAAGCGGCAGGACAGATTGAAGATAGTTAACACATAAATATGCATAAGACAATTTATATAAAATATCCTTGGTTACCATGACATGCATCATATCAACAATTAACTGCTACTATGATTTTCACATATAGAACTTCGAAAATTTTATTCCATTCATGTGATATAAAAGATGTAATATTAATATGTGCTTATGCAATACAGGTGTAGTACGAAGTTGTGTGCATATGAGATTTTAAAGGAATGACAAGTATAAGATAATCATACCTTCTTACATTTCATTACTTACCATATGTAGTTTCTCTTTACATTTAACCATGTGATGATATGTATGGCTTCTAATTGTAATCTTTCTGGATGTAGGAAATTTTTTATAGATATATATATACAATTGGTTAGAGACTCGTGCTGATAACGTGTTATGAAATAAAAGCAATTTAGTAAAACATGAACAAGAAATAAAAGCAATTTAGTAAAACATGAACAAGAAATAGAGATAGAGAGAAGGAAGAGATTTTCTTCTTCAATTGTGTGTATTTTTCTATCTATTACAAGGCCTTTATATAGGCATGAAAAGTGAAGAAAATATGTCATGGAATATGTCATTGAACATAAAAAATATGTCATTGAATATGTCATTAACCATTTGAAAGAAAGATCATGGAGGAAGAGTAGACATCCACCATATTTTGATTTTTATCATAACAATTTTTAAATTTTCTTTTCTTTCCATAAAACTTCATAAATCTTGAAGGTCAACTAATATTTTTTTCAGTAAATGTATTTGGAGAAGAAAAAGTTGACCCATTATTCAGTAATTTGTCGCCACTTGTTTTAACTTTGTTCGTCTCCTTGAAAATAAAATATTGTTTTGTGGTTGGGATTTGGGAAATACATAAAGTAGCAAATCTTACTTATGTAATTGGAACTTTCGAATGCATGTTATGTGTAGACTACCTTATTTTGTATTTAGTGAAGAAAAAGGATTAGCTGGGGCACATAAATCTACTAACGTGACAAAAAGACAAAAATTAAATTATATAATTACTGCCTTATTAAATTATATAATTACTGCCTTTCTTTTCCTTATCTTTTCACTATTTTGTTTTTGGCATATTGAGAAATACTAAACTATCTCATAAGATATAATGACAAGAGCAAAAACTCCATATTCTTGATTGTTACTTTCCATACTAGAAAATTTTCATCTCGTTTTTTACCTTAATTTGTTAGAATACGTATGTTTGCGCCTCTTAAAAAATTTGCAACCTTGAATAACAGCTCTAATTATTAATTAAGAGGATGATGGTGTGCCTTTGATAAACTTCACAGCAAGTAGACAATCAATTTTCATTATTAAATCCTTATATCTAATATTTTTTATTAATTCTAACCCTTGCTTAATTAATGCTCCATAATTTTGTATTAAAATAAGAAGTAGGTCACATCTTATCTTTTTCACTATGATATGATAGGGAGAGATTTCTTTGTGCAAATTGCAAAAGCGCAAATTAAAGAAAATTAAGAAAAGAAAAAGAAAAAAAAATATTTAAGAAGAAAAGAATATGATTTTTCCCACATCAACAGATGATTGCGTGATATTAGAGATTAGAAATCGTAAATCTCTTATGGATAAGCACTAGGAAAGAAAATTAAGGAACAGGAGAAAAAAAGAGATTAAATAGGGTAACAAATTAATGGATAGAAGTAGGGTGTACAGACCGAACCGGAAAACTGTACCAAATCGAAAAGTCAAACCAAACCGATTAAAATAGCTTAGTAGATTTGGTTTGGTATTGAGTAAAAAATTCGAACCAAACCGACATATAAATATATAATTTTTATATATACTTTTAAGATTTTATATAGAATTTTCTTTAAAAAATGTCCAAAAATATTTGGAATTTTCTTACGGGATATAATATTTAATAAAATATGAAGCGCTCCATATTTATTAACCTTAAATAATGGGTTGTATGATCAATTGCGTATCAAGTGTTACTGAAATACATCAATCTCTTTGTTTTTTCATATTCATATGTCAATACATCCCACACTTAAACCATTGCTCGTCCTCGAGCAATCAAACTACACTTTATATAGACATGACCTTTTTAAATAATTCTCCTAACTCATCACACCAAGAATATTTAAAATAGACTAAGCACAATAGTGTAACATCTTCACCTCAAGAATTGACTCACAAGTACCACGCATTATTCACAACTTACTCACTTACTCTAACATAGAGGTCCACAATATTGCCTTTCCTTCATGAATTAAGTGCCCTCACACGACAAAAGAGAGTAGTTCCACACACCATAAAAGTTAAGAACAATTAGGAACTCAAGATAGAAAGAATTCACTCACTCTCAGAAACGACATTCATGTGCCACAACAGATGCGTCATAGGCTTGCTCGTAGTGTACTACTCTACTAATCGAGCTCATTAAGTCTAGGATCAAGTAGGACTTTAATAGGTTGTAATGTAGGTTGCGGGACGGGTAGGATACATTTAGATATAAGAGTGACTACACCTCCCTAAGCACTTTAATACATACACTTTAACATTTAAGACCCCACACTTATGTCAAACCATAACTTCACTTTTATATCAATGGATATTACCCCATACTTCTTTAAGCACAAGTATATCACTAGCCATCACCATCAAGAATTATTTTTCATACTCTCTCTCTCTCTCTCTCTCTATATATATATATATATATAACCACCACCCCCACACTTTAACTTTTTACATAATTCTTCAAAATTCAAGTGCCCATGAGAGGGGACAAGGTTCAAATATATGGTCAATTCAAATAAAGAGGTAAGGCTTGTAATGTGGTTACCAAAAAAATAGGATTATAGGTTCAAAGGGGTTAACTACGATACATAATAATTAGGCGGGTAAAATATATATATGTCTGAACAAAGAAATGTTTATATCATTTCCAAGACTAAACAAAACTACTATTTCGCGTTGCAGACACACGGGGCAAGTTCTAGATATCAAATGCAACGCACAGAATAACACAAAACCTTACACACACATGATACATAACTCACTCAGGACTGGACTCATCAAGACACTCTAGTCAAAGCAGTTAAGCAAAGTTAAGATCATACAATTTAAGGTACTTTTACAAAAGTCAAAAACTGAGCCTAAGCGTCACAGTCAAAGTACTCACTATTATTAAGGCATAACAAAGTCAAGAGATATTGCTTCAACTCAAAACACAGCACAATGGCTCATATTTCTAAAAATATAAAACTAGTTACACCCGGTTCAAATAAAACCCTTGAAAAAGAATCGCGACACAAAGAAAAACCAAGGGGGAGTTGCTACACTACCTACAAAAAAATCTTTTTGTCTTTTTCCTTTTGACTTAAATCCCTCAAGAAAATTATCTAATAGATCTATCGACGGAAAAAGTCCAATCTTTTTTTTTAACTTTTAAAAAGCATTATTCAATTAAACTAACACAGTTAAAGTAGCATAGAAAGTCACTCAGACAATCTTCTCACCCCACACTTAAATTTGTGCATTGTCCCAAATGCATATCATAACTAATAAGAGGGTAAAAGAAACTCCCTGGTAGGCCAAAGGCCGACGCAATAGCGGCTCACGAGGTACTCAGTCTTCCCCCATGCATGGTCCTTTGTACGGGTATCTCACACTAGTTCCAACTATCTGGCTCACTTTTGCATATTTCTATTGGCTTTTCTTCCTATACTTATAATCCTAAAAAATAAAATAACACTATAAAAATAATAAAAGTAATAAAATAAACAAAAATAAAAGAAAGCGGTAAAGCTGGGTTGCCTCTCAACAAGCGCTTGATTTAACATCGTGGCACAACGTAAATCACTTTCTGCCTCAACTTCGAATATATGAATTGGACCCCCAATTTGACATCAAGTTTTCGGCTATGCTCCAGGGGTGGAGGAACAAATCTAACTGGCGCAATAAAATAATGTACTATTCTGCACTTCTTGGTCTTAAGATGAGATGTATATTCCTGACTTTCTGGCAAGAAGAATTTCAGAATGTAGGCATCTTGTTCCTTATTCCTTGACTCCTCAAGTGGCTCGGATGGCTCTATGTTTATATCATCATCCAAATATAATGTGAAAAAAATACTTGGAGAGTGGACCAATGCGCTCAACTACATGAATATTGGGACTGTCTACATCCTCAACACTAATGACACTAGAGTCAACTAAATATTTATCATCAATGTCCTTGGTTGACTCTAGTATCTCTGATAAGTGGGCATTTTAACCTATTATTTGTTCTCTTTTACTTGTATTTTGAGCCTAAAATGCGTGAAGGTATTCCCGAAAATTAATGTAATATGCTTGCTTATAGGGATTATTCACAATGAGCCAAAATAATCATGATCACTCATAAAGGAGTCAAAACTTGAACAAAGACCAAGACTGGGCCAAGAGCTGTGGAACGTGGACCGCGACAGAAAAGTGCGGCCACAAAAGTACCACCGTGACCATGATTGGAATTTCGCAGACAGCAGTTGCTATTGCTCTCCACGCCTTATTTTGTATTTAGTGAAGAAAAATTATTAAGCTGGTAGGGATGGCAAGTGGTGTGGTGCGGTGTGGTCACGGGGCAAACCCGCATAAACCCGAGAAGATCTTAACCCGCCCCGCCCCACCCCGCATAGCATTTTCACCCGTGTCCATCCACCCCCACATAGACCCTCGTCCACCTGCCCCGCCTCGTCCGCCCCGCATAAGTTTTTTTTTTCATTTTGTTTGCTTATTTCCTTTTTATATTTTGGTTGGAATTCAATTTAATTAACCAAAAAATTTAAAGTGTTTTTGTTTCTTAAGTGTTGAATCTCAATTAAAAAAGAAAAACAAGTATTTGCTATTCATTGTGAAAAATGCTAATGATCCCTTAGTGTATTAATTTAGTATTCATTTGTAAAATAATATTCATGTTATTGTTATACTATTTCTAATAACCCTTAATGAATGTCTTTATATTAGAATTTAGTTTCATAAAAACAGATTGTTATATGTCTTAGTTTTTATTAAAATTGATATCAATTGACCATCCTCATCAGTTCTTTTCTTGTCACGACCCAAACCTCGACCCGGTCATGATGGCACCTCTCGTGAAGACAATGTCAGCCAACTAAACCCAATTCACCTTTTTAAAATTGTTAAACAATATAAAAGCAGTCTAAACATGATTTAATAATAAGAAGTAGCGGAAACACAACCCGACACAATCCAAACCGGGGTGTCACAAGTCACGAGCATCTACTAGGGTATAAATACAACCGAAAGTCTGAAGTGTACTAATACAGACTAATGAAATAAAGAGAGAGAGAGAGAGAGAGAGAGAGAGAGAGAGAGAGAGAGAGAAGCAGTGCTACGAACGCCGGCAGCTACCTTGCTAAACTCCGATGACCCTGCCTCCAATCAGCCAAAACCCGCCACCGGGTGTATAAATACCTGAATCTGCACATAAGGTGCATGGAGTAAAATGAGTACTCCAACTCAGTGAGTAATAATCATAACTAAAGTGTGAATGGTAAGAAATCACGCAAAGCATATCAAGATGATGTATAGAAACAGTTCAAAAACCAGTAAGAAAGCAATGAAGCTGTAAAAAATCTCTTAAAACATCTTAGGTCAATTTAAACTTCTTGAAAATGACTTTTTCAACAGTTACGCAAATGAATGCAAAACAGTTAGTGCAGATAAGCACAGAAATCCGCCCCTCGGGCACAAATACCGTAGTTTAGCAGGTAAAATAACAAGTAAATATGAAAGATAAACACATAAAGGTTCGCCCCTCGGGCACAATGTCAACAACTCCGCCCCTCGGGCAATATCTCAGAATAATACTAGCCCCTCGGGCAATCACATAGAACGGTACCAGCCCATCGGGCAATCATATAGAACAATACCAGCCCCTCGGGCTATCACATAGTACAATATCAGCCCCTCGGGCTATATCTCATATCACAATGGGTACCCACGCTCACTGGGGGTGTACAGACTCCGGGAGGGGCCCCTTATGGCCCAAGCGCAATATCAAGCCATCTCTTGGCATCAAATCTAGGCCCTTGGCCTCATATCAATTAACAAGACACCTAGTGGCGTACATATCGCAAGCCCTCGACTTCATAATCAAATTAGTATCTCACTGCTGCAGCGTGCAACCCGATCCAAAAGTATCCTCACCATACAGGACCTCGGCCTTACTCAGTCAAAATCACATAAGTCACTCGGGCAACAGTAAAACATGATGCTCAACCCAAAATATTATTTGAAATATCATTTCAAGTGTTAAAGCAAAATAAACTTGGCTGAGTTTTGAAAATAGTAGAAAATAACATGACTGAGTTCAAGTATAAAGTCAAAACAGTGAGGAAATATCAACAAAAATCCTCGAAGTTCACATAGCTGGCACTAGGCCCAAATATGGCATTCAGCCCAAATAATGATGATAGCAAATAGTTTTCAATCAAATACGCGGTAAAATCATTAATCGGGACGAACCAAATCACAATCCCCAATAGTGCACAACCCCACGCTCGTCATCAAACGTGTGCCTCACCTCAATATAGCACTACGATGTGCAATCTGGGGTTTCAAACCCTCAGAACATCATTTACAATCATTACTCACCTCGATCCGGTCCAAAATCTAGCCCGTGATGCCTCGCCCGCATGAATCGACTTCCGGATGCTCCAAGTCTAGCCACAATTAGTACAAAATCAGTAAAATATGCTAAGGGAGCGAAGCCCACTCGAAAATATCCAATTTAATATCAAAACCCGAAATTGCTCAAACCCGGCCCCCAGGCCCACACTTCAAAATCCGACGAAACTCACAAAATATAACACATTCAACCACGAGTCTGACCATACCAAAATTACTAAATTTCGATAACAATTCGGCCTCCAAATCTTCAAATCTTATTTTCCAATCCCTAGGTCCAAATCCCCAATTTACACCTCAAAAACATGTAATCTAGTCGGATTATTCGATGATAATTCAATACTATGGAGTAGAAATGATCACAAATAATTTACCTCAATATTTCCCATGATTTCTTGCTCAAAAATCACCCCAAGCCGTGTTCTTTCACCAAAAAAAGGTCAAAATGACCTAAAAACACGTAACAGCTTTAATAAATCTGATTCTGGTCGCTAAAGGCTTAATTCTCGTCGCTAAAAGGTCCAATCTGGTCGCTAAAAGGTGCACACCAGATCTGATGCACCAGCAGTCTTTAATTTCACTAAAAATGCTCTAACTTCATCATACGAACTCGGAATTCGATGATTCTTGTTCCTATGAGTCACAAATAATGATAAGAACATAGTACTTCAATCGAAACTCAATTCGGAGCTCGTTTGCTCAACGCGATATCCATTTCGCTCGATAAACAATTAACTCATGATTCGCGTCAAAAACCCAATCGCGACTTGATGAAATTAGACCAAACTTTCCAGATCACTCCTATAATTCATTATCAAAATTCCAGAAGTCTCAAAATAAAATTTCGATCTCTAGAACTAAAAATGGACCTTTGGATCATTACATGTTTATGCTCAAAACGCCAAAATCTTCCAAAAACTCTTCCAAAACATATCCGAGCCTCATGGGACCCCGACCAAACATGCCAACACACCCCATAACATAATTCAAACTTGTTACAACCTTCAGAATGCTCAAAATAATATCAAAACATCAAATCACCCTCGGATTCAAGCCTAAGAATTCCAAAACTTCCTAATTCCGAATTCGATCAAAAAGTCTATCAAACCCCATCCAAATGACCTGAAATTTTGCACACACATCACAAATGACACAACGGACCTACTCCCATTTTCATAATTCCATTCCGACCCCGATATCAAAATTTCACCTATCAACCGGAAAACGGCGAAATCTCAATTTCGCCAATTCAAGCCTAAACCTTCCACGGACTTCCAAAATGCATTCCGATCACGCTCCTAAGTCCCAAATCACCCAACAGAGCTAAACGAATCATAAAAATTTCGATCCGAGATCATATACAAACAAGTCAAATCTTGGTCAAACCTTTCAAATTTCAAGCATTAAACTGAGAACTGTTCTCCCAAATTCATTCTGATTACCCTGAAACCCAAAACCAACAATTTACATAAGATATTACATCACACGGGACAAATCATGGCCGAGAACTGGCGAGCAAAGTGCAAAAAACGACCGGTAGGGTCGTTACATCCTCCCTTACTTAAACATACGTTTGTCCTCGAACGTGCCCAGAGTTGTTCCAAAAACCAACCAATTGCTGAATAACCTCACCATGCACATACTCGGGGGGTGATCCCACATCACCCTATCTCATATAGGTTTGATAACACAATATAACTGAAATTTCACAATCCATCCTAGTCCATAAACCATAGAACCACATTTCTGCTTCTAAAATCTTCAATACGATCAGAGTCTCACATTTATACTGTGAATAAAAGTGAACAAGCTGTAACAAACCATATCTGCTATCTCAGGTGCAATCACATGATATACCACATAATTCAAACACTCGCAGTGATAACTTCTAATCACAGCAGCTGCACATAACAACCGAATACCGATAGAAAACCTCTTATCAACTAAAGTCTCATTCCAACACTTCCATATACTGCCAATGATAATTGAAACATGCAATAAACCATAACCATTTCTCAGATCAAACATTCATAAGGCCACTTCTCCTTTGGCAAGGACCATAGCAAATTTCTGAGCCGAACCTCGATATTTATCCTCCCGACATGCTGAAATCGAATCTGTTTGTATTCATTAAAGATCCCAACAATCTCATCTAATCCAACACAACTACTCAGGTGACATGATACCTCAGTACAGACTAAGGCCCCAACTTGCGCAATACGCGCACCAATAAGCAACAATCTGAAAGTACTCAAATCATGAAAATGACTCAAATGAAAGAGTTGTACCGCAAGCTCACCAGCACCACCACAACACAAGGCTAAGAACCCATATCACATCATAGAAACAGGACACATGAATCTAACCCGTAAGGTCATACCTCCACATAACTTCGCTACAATGCGCGACCCTATCCAAACACTGGTCTCCATGGAACACCTTAAGTCACTCTGCTCGAAATTGACGACCAAACGCAATTGATGTCTAGAACCAAAGCCAATCATCATACCCACGACGAAGCAAATAACATACACCACACAAACCCAAAAGGACATAACCGATACGCCATTCACCGAGCAACACCCAATCACTTTTCCCGCTCGACTTCCACTATGAAACTTCAATAGAACTGCACCATATGTATCTGTAATCAACAAATCATAACACCTCGCAACACAGAAAGGTAGCTCATAGAACTCCCAAATTACTAATAATCTCAATAACAATCGAATCAACACATCCCTCAACATTACAACTTGGAGCGAACCAAGCTGACTCAAGTTAGAGCACAAATCTACATTGGCCTGTCAACGGACCCCTTATCAAGGAAATCCTGAAGCTACTCTTTCAACTCCTTAACTCTACCGGTGCCATACGATATGGTGCCCGGCATCAAATCAATACCGAAATCAACAACTTTGCCTGGCGACATGCCCGACCATAAGAAACACATCCGAAAAGTCCCTCGCCACTGAAACTGAATCAATGGTAGAAGCCTCTGAACAGACATCTATCATGAAAGCCCACATAAGAAAGACAATCCTTCTCAGTCGTCCGTTGGGTCTTCGAAATATAAAATCACTCCACTAGGACATAATCCGTCGAACCTCGTCACTTAATCTGTGGTAATTCCAGCATAGCCAACTGCGCCGCCTTAGCGCAATAGTCCAGAATGACACAACATGGAGGCAACCAGTCTGAACCCAATATCACGCCCAAAATCTAAAATACCAAGCACAAAAGATCCGCTCGGGTTTCCAAACCCCGCTAGTCACTAAACAGTGCTGATACACACGACTTACAACCACCTCATAGCCTGAATGTGAGAACTTCCATGTCTCCCTATCCATATGGCACATGACTCAGCACACCTGATCCCAATTTTGTCGTCCGAATACAGACCACACCTCAAATACCCAATCATTCCACGAAAGATACTCTAAAATTCCCCTATACCACAAAGCAAGCTTGAATATCAACAGTTGATCTAACAAGAAAGTGCCGCAATATTACCGAAGTACCATCAACTTAATCACATTGCCTTTTCTGAAACACATGCCCTCGTCAAATCACTCCATTTAGCAATACCATTTCCTTAATCATCTGAAGATCATTCCCTTAATCATCTGAAGCTCATTCCTCTAATCATCTGAAACTGCCCGTGCTGCCTAAGAATTTTTTTATGACTTTCCGTTCAGAACTGAATCGTAACCTTCCACCCGCAAATCTCAATCCTCCACAACATACCGCATATGCCATACCATCCTAGGATAACCTGAGAACTTCATCTTCCTTCCGAGCCACAAACATCTACGTACTGAACTAGTCAAGAACTTTTCATTGGTCCCATCTAGAAGAAAATCACTATACATCCCATGCTCCTCATGCCCACAGAAAATATACTTCTCCAACCGAGGTAGAAACCATCAAGAAATCTCTGAGTTCCCTTTGCACAAACCAAACCTACTAGGACTGAATCTTTCTAACTCGACCAAGCTGTAAATGCCTAATTTTTGCCCCATCTTTTTCTTCTACATTATATATATATATATATATATATATATATATATATATGTGTGTGTGTGTGTGTGTGTGTGTGTGTATAGGTTTTAAGAGTTGATTAATGGTTTGATAAATGGGGTAAGGATTGGACTAGTGTATTTTAATTAAAATTGAGCCAAAATTGGCCCACAATTTGAGCCCATTTCGGCCATACCCGGTCCATTAGGTGGTTGGCCAAGAAAGAGCTCCAAAATGACGTAGTTTTGTCTTGAAACTACGTCGTTTCACTTAGTAACTCGGAGATCAATCTCATCCATCCATGATCTTTGATCCAATGGCCCTCATTTGTCCCACCAAGAGGTATATAAGCCTTCTAAAATTAGAAAAATTGGTCATTTCTCCTATAACCCCCAAACTCTAAGACCCTAGTTTCTCCCTCTTCACTCTTCTTCTTCTTCGCCGCCACTGGCCATCCCCCACGGCAGCGGCGCCATCCTCCGGCGGCCAAACGCCCTACATCCAACATCATCCTCTTCTCCTCTTATTTCTCTACACAAATCCAAGTCTCATATCCTCCAAACCTCCACCAATCTCCGTAAATCTAAGAAAATCCGAAACCCTGGACGCAACTATTTTCATAAATTTGAGAATATTGAGCCCTTTTCTCCACTTAATTTTTACATACATAGATAGAGCTCAGCAAGGGTTACCATTTGGCATTGGTATTAACCCGAAATTTCGATGACCCCCACTACCGATCTGTCACCGTCACTGCCACCCCTCAACCGCCACTGCCTCCCGTTTCTCTCTTCACATCGGCCTCAAGTGAGTTTCTGTTGTCGATTTTCATCGAAACTAGCATCCAATTCTCCGGAGTTATGGTTTCGATAATAATCGACATTAGACACTCGCTCGAGTCCACCACTGCCACTGTCCCGCCATTGCCCGAGTGCTCGAGCTTGGTAAAATTCCTAATCCTTTTCTCTTTTCTTAGATTTCCAGTTTTTCTTATTTGATTTGATAGTTTTGTTTGGGTTTAAGTTCTAATAATCGATCGACTACTTCGTATAATATCTTTTTTTGATTTTTTTTGTCGCTTGATTGTAATCGTCTAGGTTTGATTAGTAGTGGTAGTTAAAAGTTTAGCTTTGATTATTTGATCTCTGTATCTTACTAGTTTGAAGCAGTAGTTCAATTTCGCAAAGAATATTTGTTTAGTTTTTTGTTTGTCGTTTCAGTAGCTCGACATGTAATTTAACTTTGTGATTAGCTGAATAATTGCTCTTTCTAATAATCTAGAACAATCGTTTAGTTAGTATGGTTGAGTTGTATTGATTTCGTTCAGTCGTCAAGCTTGAGTCACCTATTGGATTGCAATTTTCAAGTTTGTCTTTCCTACGTTATCATGTTTTAGTTTGAGTTAGTAGTTTTTGTGTTCAAAGATCTGGTTTTAGTTCCAATTAACTAGATTAAGATTGAAGTAGTTGTTTAGTATAGGTAATTATATGGTTCAGTCTTGATTAATCCCTATTAGTTGACTCTTTACTAATCTTATTCGAATTACTACTTGTTTCAACTAGATTGAATCTGGTTTCTCTTTGTGGACTAGTTAACTTTGAATTTGGTTTGAGAAATTAAGAGAAAAAGTAAAGAAAAGAGAATACTTGAGTGTAGGGTTCTTGGTTTGTTTGATTTTATTGTTGCGGACTGTTTTGGAGTACAATACTCCAAAATTCTGTCCATAATTGGTAAGAAAAACTGTTCATTGACCAAAATTCTGGTTTTGGACAGATTTTTGGCAAAAACCTATCATTTTGGACAAATTTTTGGCCAAACAAAATCTGTCCCAAGGACTTTCCTCCCCCTATAAAAAGAGGAGCTCTTTTCTCATTTAAGGAGGAGCTGGACTCTAAAAAAAAGATACATCTTTTACACACTGTAAAAAAGAACCAAAACTTGAGAGCAAAATTAACAGCTGAACATCCATATAGTAAGCTGAAATTGTGAGATTTGGGAGTAGTATCTTGAGTGTAAAATCATTTCAGAGAAATAGGAGAACACTTAGAGCTTTGTTGGGTCCCTTCTCTTTCAAAAATCTGTTGTTCCTCTGGGTTTTAGCACTGCTTTGCTGTTGTTTCTGCTGTTGTTGTTGCTGGTTCTATTTGTTGGTTTCAAGTAGCTTTGGTATCAAAGTTTTCTCGTTGTTTCTTCTCATTTTTCCGCATTAGGTATTCCCCTTTATCTTTAAGAGTATAAATCTTGAATGAATTTATGAAACATGCGTTTGTTTTAGCTTTCTAAATCTTGTTGGATTGTTTGAAACATGTCTTAAGTGACCGATAAAGTGTATGTTTAAATGCTGAAATCCATTTGTATGAACTTGCCTTCTTATAGGCCTAAATAACGAAGGTATAGAAGCTTTGCAATTGTTCCTGGAAAACTTTATTTCTATTGTATCTCAAAATTAAAAATGGAGGAATACAGTAGGGGAATGTTATTTGATTCCAATGAGCTTATCATACTCTAATGATGGATTTTTAAATGCAAAATTGTTTATTAGCAAACTCTTATTGGTCTTTGTGTTTAACAGGTAGGTTGTAGATGTAGAATTTTGAAAAGAATCCATCTTTGTTTCCAAGATTTAAGATCTGAAGTTAGCAAGAAAATAGTTGCTCTTAAAAAGTCTATTTCTTACTACTCTACCATTTTAATAAATATATTTTCTATTATGGTGGATTCTCTTTAAAAGTTTAGCCACTTTTAACTCTTTTTTTTAATAGTTGAGACCATAAACAACTGGAACATGGAAGATTCACTTATGTTTCTAGGTTATATAATTAAAATGGGGTACTCCACGCTAAAGTAGTTTAAGATGTGATAATGTGATAATATTGCAAAGAAAGTTCATCTCATGTGTAGTTCTTTTTATTTTTCCTTTTTTATGATTAAATGTTTATGTTATTATTGTACTTTCCAATCATTGTGATATGTAGGCCTAAATCTGTGAACTAATTAGGAGCCAAGTAATTTTTAAAGAAAATGAATAAAGGACATGGGCCAGTGATTAATCCATCCGAACATATTTGGGCCACGGGGATTAATTCAAGAACAATTAATTTCTGGGCCAACAACCTGAAACCTTGTGAGGCCCAATACTTTGACTAAGTTGGCCCATATCCTTTCAAGACGGTCAACTGCCAAGTAATTTCAAGTGCTGGTCATGTTGTTTTTGCAATAATTAAAATCAGCATTTTCTTTTCTCACTAGCAATGCTTGCTTAATTCAATAGTCTAATAAAATAATCATTGGTAGGCAAATGTTAGGCGAGCTTTAACTTTTTCATTCACAGAATCGCATGCGTAGCGTGATGTTTAATACTCAATAAATTAATTTAATAATCTCATACCATACCTATTAGTTTTAGTTAATTTTTAATTTAGTTAATCCTTTGTTGAAATCGCAGATTCGCTTGCGTAGCGCGAGAGTTGACTAATAATTTTCAAGAATTAATTTTTTTTTCAAATTTCTCAAAAGTACTACAAATAATTTGATTGTCATAATTTCGGATTCACTTGCGAGGCGCAATTATGATAGTTAATCAATGTTGTTATTCGATCACGCATTTGTTTGCGTAGCGTGGTTATGACAACATAATTTATCTAAATCATTTTTTGTAATAATTCTAAAAAACAAGAAATCGAAGCGGATAGGTAAAATATGAAAATCATATAAATCACGGTTTGTCCAAAATTAATTCAAGCCAAGTTTTAAGTCGATAAAGCGACCGTACTAGAATCACAGGCCTCGGGGAATGCCTTACACCTTCTCCCCGGTCAACAGAATTTCTTACCCGAACTTTATTTTCGCGGGCCGATATAAAGAGTCAAATCTTCCTTTGAATAGGGATTCAAATAAAAGGTGACTTGGAACACCCAAAAATCAATTCCAAGTGGCGACTCTGTAAACAAAATAATCTCTATTTCAAATTGTAACTTTAATTGGAAAAACTCTTTAACCCACAATCCATGCACATATCTTATCTTTAGGGGTAGAAAAGGGGTGTGACACAAGCTCTGCAAGCCATCAAAACCTAAGAGCATTACGGCGAAATACCTGTAGGAACTCATTACCCCGTACACACCCAAGGAACTAATCATATCCTTACTATACCGATCCGGCCTACTACCAAGTTATCCCATCTATCCGAGTTTCCTTCTGATTTATCTTCAACTTGATATTCCCTCTTGCTGTAACACTACAATTCCTCAACCTCGACTCACCACGCGAGACTCAAGCATAAAACCACGTTGTCTAAGGCTCATAAGTCGCTGAATACTTTCTTAGATGTTCCCACAAGTACCATGTTCAAAATACTTAACCTGAAGAGGCCTCCTACGAATCTCGAGCCATTACCTTCACCTTCCTGATACTGATATATAGAAGCCCATAATTGATATAGCAATACCACAGATCTTAACACCCTCCAAATGCAAACCTCAGTTTCTGGCCAAAAATACAATCTGAAAATCTCCAGTTATTACATGCGAAATCTTGAGCACATTAGAACCATTCCCGAGAGTCATCCACTCTACTCAAACCGCAATTAGCCCGAGCAAAAGACCCGAACAACCTGTGCCTCATTAGCACTTCTGACACCGAGCATCTTTTACCAACAACGATTCAAGACATCTCGTGATTCTCACACACCCGTGAAGTATCTTATAACCTTTGTTAAAAAATTTCCTTTATTCGAACCATCCTCGATCTCAATCTCTGCGGGCCATAACTAATTCACTCGAACGCCTCAAACTAGAACCGACATAGCACCTAGCCATGCAATAAACTATTCAACAGCAGACTCCCCAACTTTGCTCGAAGCCATAGATCAAAATACACTCAATAACTCATAACACTTATACTTTATTTATGCCATAATACCATAGTGAGATTAAACTCAAATCCTTTATAAGCTTGTGAAAACACAGATCATCTAGAATTTTAACTCTTCTGTAAATCTCGCATTCACTCTCGCAACAGTTAAGCCCTCTCTCTTAAGCGATCCAAATTTAAATTTCAACACATATACTTTACTTGTAAATGAGATCTTCTAATAGACAACATAAGGATCACACGACCTCAGAACACTCCGCAGGAGATAACCCACCTGCTTTGCCTCCAACTAACATTCTTGTATACCTTCCACCGTCATAAACTGTACACAGTCACTTAGTCTTCTTGAGTCTGAACTCATACCACAACATGAAATTTACTTCACTCACAACTGGGAAACATGAAAAGATTCTTCACACGCCTATATCTTGGGGCTATACCTCGAATCAAGATGGAATTCAAGCACCTAATAGTTCTTCTATCCTCCAACAGACCCTTCTCGTTGCTTCCAAATCATATGGATATATCTTGCTATACTAACATATTCATCACATAGTTATCCAGCCATCACTCCCACTAATAGGGACACTACCGAACATATAAGTTCAAAAACACTTGCTCACACAATCACCACCTCGGTGCTCAAGCTTGTCACACCTCCTTTTTCCGCACCCGGGGGGCGCAGGGGAGTTTTTTCCAATTAAAGGACAATCGGAACGGGATTGGTTTATTTATTTCAGAGTCGCCACTTGGGAGATTTAGGGTGTCCCAAGTCACCAATTTTAATCCCGAATCGAGGAAAATAATGACTCTATATTACAGTCTGCGTACCAGAAATCCGGATAAGGAATTCTGTTAACCCGGGAGAAGGTGTTAGGCATTCCCGAGTTCCGTGGTTCTAGCACGGTCGCTCAACTGTTATATTTGGCTTGATTATCTGATTTTATGCAAGTATGAACTTATGTGCAAATTTATCTTTTAACCACTTTACTATTATTGTTTTTAGGAATGTGAACATCGCTTAAAATATATCTTTGGACTGTGTCACATGAAATGCACCCACAATCCGAAACATATTTTATTTGATGTTTTAGGATTTGGATTTGGGTCGCATGAAATGCACACCCGAGTTTAAGAAAATTAAATTATTAAAGGTGCGCCTAAAGCAACTAGCGGATTATTATTTTGCGGAGGCCGTGAAATTCGCTAAACGACCCTCCTGAATTCTAAGCAATTTTAAACAAGTATTTACTGAGGGCCCCACGATTTGTGTTGTTATTCGGCGAGGCTCATCTCATGCTTATTTTTAAAAGGAATTTGCAACGTCATGGAAATGCATCTCATACCACGTCACAGTCAATGTACCCGTGATTAGAGGCACATTTCGATTTCGTTGAGATTTGGATTTGGGTCACATAAATGTGCACCCGAGTTTAGGGAGATAACATTATTAAACGCGCGCCTAAAGCAACTAGCGCATTATTATTTTGGGGTAGGGCCGTGAAATTTACTAAACGGCTCATCCCGAATTCTAAGCATTTATTATGACTAATTATTGAGGGCCCCGCGATTTGCATTTTTTATTTTTGGCGAGGCTCGTCTCATTTATTATTTACAACGGCAGACCTAAAGGCAACTACATTTTCTAATTTTTTTTTGCGAGGGCTACGGAAAATCCAACCAATAGCACACCTCGATTTCTAAAGAGTTGAAATTTAATTAAGGGCCATGAGTTATGGAAAATCTTTACTAAAAGGGAATGAACGACTTAACTGTTAAAACCCAAAAGACATATCGTAAATAAAAATCTTTCAAAAAAATTCTTCCCTACAAGTTACTTGACAAATCACAACGAAACAGAAACGACAATTAATTTATTCGAATCATCATTCCATACCCAAGTGCATGCCTTAAATAGATTATTTGCCAAAAATATAATTATAATATGAGTGATTTTTCTCGCCTGCACCAACAATTCTTAATACTTGACCATCCTAATAAGTAAGAATTACAACATGTTGAACATCCATCACAACAAACACAAGTAAGATGCATTTGAATACAGTAACAATATTTATAAGAAAATAACTTCATTCAACTACCATTCATCAAATTAAGGAGAGTAAGATGCCAAGAGAAGGATTAGAAACGGACCTTACTTTGTCCTTAACGTAACGGACCTCGACGAACAACGACGACCTCAACGGACACAAAACTCGAACCAAGGTTGTCAACGACCTCGACGCTCACCTTCTCTCTTTCGACGACCTTGACGGGCTGTAGGTTATTTTGGCGATGACTGACGTGAAGTCGAGCCGGAGGTTTGGTGGACTAGACGTGGAGATGGGGAGGAGAAGGGGTGGATGCTTGGGCAATGAGGGAGTGGGGTCGAGGGATAGTGACGACGGGTAGTGGACGATGGTCCGGTACGTCGAAGGCTAAGATGCGCAGCAACAGCTGCTCAGAAACGCAGCCGCAACTGCTTGGCACGCCGCAACACAGTTGCTCCTCGACGTGGCTACGGTGGGTATTTACTGGACTGCTTGGGCAGCCTCGCTCGAAAGGCAGCGACAACGTGAGGGAGTGGATTATGGTCACTGGGTTCGATTCACTGCTGGTGAGCGAGGGGTCGTTTGGGCGGTGTCGATGGAGATGGGCGATGGAGGGGGCTGTTCGGCAGTGGTTTTGGGGTGAGGGTTTTGGACTGGTTGGTTTGGGTACTGCTGGGGTGCGAGGGGACGTTTGGGAGTGTGGGCAGTGGTCGTTGGGTGGTTTGACGTGGAGGTGACGACGAGGGGGGGTGGCTGACGGGTTGTTCGTTTTTTGGAGATGGACAGTAGGTTTCCCTTTTTCTCCTGAAGAAGATGATGGAACAGTACTTCTTCTTTTTCGTTTTTTTTTTTTTTTTTTTTTTTTTTTATTCAAAAATCCTCCCCCCTTTCATGTTTTGTCCGTGTATTTGTAATGTTTTGCCCTCAAAAAATGAGCCCCACGCGTGGTGGGGTTCAAGGCATATGTCCCCCACGCGTGGTGGGGTTCCCCACGTGTCCTGGACACGGTTTATTGTGGGCTAGGTCCGAAAATTAGGCCTAAAACCGGGTATTTTAAACCCGAATATTATTCTTTTGCCAGGACCCGAGAAATAGGAACACGTTGCTTAACTAGTCCTATGTAAGCAAAATAACTACCAAAAATAAGACTAGTATTTAAACAAAACTATCTCTTTTTAAATATATTTTTTTTAAAGATTTAAAATAGCTACAAAATATTAATGAAACTATATTTTTTGTAATTTTCGTTTTTCTTAAATATTAAGATAAAATCTGAAGTAATATTTTTTGTATTTTTCAAAGTTAAAAATGACTATAGAATATTAATAAAATTATTTTTTGTAATTTTCGTTCTTTAATAAAGATGTAATATTTTTGTATTTTTTCAAAGTTATAATGACTGCAAACATTAATAGAACTATATTTTTGTAATTTTCGAATTTATATAAAGTACCAAAATAAAGTACAATTTTTGTATTTTTCAAGTTTATGAGAGATACATAAACTAAAATTTATATATATTTTTTGAAATTTTCTTTTTGCGCCGAAATAAAGTAAAAATAGTTAAAATGACCGTGTTGGACCCAATTTCACATATTCACGCTAAAAATGTGAAAATTCTCAGGGAGGGTCAAAAATCACGTGCTTACAGCTGCCCCTCTTTGACTGGAAACACGAAGAGTTTTCCGACAAAGAACGACTGGACGTGTTTTTGACCCGACCATTACTTGGACGGACTACACTTAAGGAAAGGGAGGGAATGTGACCGAGCCCTGGTACCTGAGCTGCCTACATATCCTTGGTTATACAGGAATCAGGCCACGTGTAGTTCGGGAATGAGAGAGATAGTGAAGTGTACCGAGGTGGAGAGCCGATCGAGGTGCCGTTCCGTCGAGGTTCCGGTCCGCGGTCCTGTCATTACAACAAAAATGAAAACTGAAAAAGACTAACTAAGCCTATCAGCTACTAGTTACAAGGATTCCTATCTCTTAAGTCTTCTGAAACTTGGTCTTGAGTCTTGAATGGTGCTTCATACAGACTTTTGGACTTGAACCTTGATACTTTTGTAGGCGCTAGTTCTTGAGCAGATCACATTTGTTCTCCACATCCGTGCTTCGGATTCATTCATTTTTCTCTTTTTCTTTTTCTTCTTCTTTTTTTTTTCTTTTTTTTTTTTTTTTGACTAGCTTTTGTTGACCCTCTCAGACTGTTGACTCGCATTCTTGGGGCGAGATTCTTGTTGCTTCTATCTTGGATTGAGTGCTGGGGATTTTTGTTGTAATCCTTCTGCTCTCCAGTGGGTCACTGCTTGATTTTGAAAAATGTTTTCTCCGTTCTACAGGCGGGTCCCTGACAATCAAAACAAACAAAACAAACAAAATTTCCTAACCCAGTTTGTACTGGGAAGGTTTGTGAGTCGTTAGCAAAATTGTAACTCACTTACACTACTGATGCAATGATGAGAGTAAACTAAAGACTAGGCTAGGATGTGCATCTCCTAGGAGTAAAACCAAAACTCTTGCTAGCAAATGTGTCTGCTAAAATAAAAACCTCAATGACTCAAACTAGAAAGTGTGTCTTCTATGGTTGAATCGGAATGAGCTAAACTAGGAAGTGTGTCTCCTAAGGGTGAAAACTTCAGTGACTAGAACTAGGAAGTGCGTCTCCTATGAATAAAATCTCGACTAGGAAGTGCGTCTCCTACGGGTAAACTTCAAAAACTGGACTAGGAATGGTGTCTCCTATGGTCGAACTTAAAATGAATCAAATTAGGAAGTGCGTCTCCTACTGGTGAAGCTTGCTTAGGAAGTGCGTCTCCTATTGGGAAAACTGTTCTTAGGAAGTGCGTCTCCTACTGGGTAAAACTTGCTTAGGAAGTGCGTCTCCTATTGGTGAAACTGAACCTAGGAAGTGCGTCTCCTATTGGTGAAATAAACTTAGGAAGTGCGTCTCCTATCGGTGGAATTAACTTAGGAAGTGCGTCTCCTATTGGTGAAACTTGCTTAGGAAGTGCGTCTCCTATTGGTGAAACTTGCTTAGGAAGTGCGTCTCCTATTGGTGAAACTGAACCTAGGAAGTGCGTCTCCTATTGGTGAAATAAACTTAGGAAGTGCGTCTCCTATCGGTGAAATTAACTTAGGAAGTGCGTCTCCTACTGGTGAAACTTAGGAAGTGCGTCTCCTATTGGTGAAACTGAAACTTAGGAAGTGCGTCTCCTACTGGTGAAACTGAAACTTAGGAAGTGCGTCTCCTATTGGTGAAACTGAAACTTAGGAAGTGCGTCTCCTATTGGTGAAATAAACTTAGGAAGTGCGTCTCCTACTGGTGAAACTTTTTAGGAAGTGCGTCTCCTACTGGTACAATGGATTTAGGAAGTGCGTCTCCTACTGGTGAAACTTGCTTAGGAAGTGCGTCTCCTACTGGTGAAACTTATCTTAGGAAGTGCGTCTCCTACTGATAAAACTTGCTTAGGAAGTGCGTCTCCTACTGGTGAAACTTTCTTAGGAAGTGCGTCTCCTACTGGTGAAACTTTCTTAGGAAGTGCGTCTCCTACTGGTGAAACTTGCTTTAGGAAGTGCGTCTCCTATGGTGAAACTGAACTTAGGAGGAAATGCATCTCCTATGGGTGAAACTGAAACAAACCTAGGAGGAAATGCATCTCCTATGGGTAAAACTAAACTTAGGAGGAAATGCATCTCCTATGGGTAAGACGTGGAATGTATGCCTCTATTATCTGGGCGGGCTCCCAATTTCAACACTTGAAATAAAAAAGACTGAATGTATGCCTCTGTTATCTGGGCGGGCTCCCAATTTCAACACTTAAAATAAAAGACTGAATGTATGCCTCTATTATCTGGGCGGGCTCCCAATTTCAACACTTAAAAATAAAAAGACTGAATTTATGCCTCTGTTATCTGGGCGGGCTCCCAATTTCAACACTTAAAAGTAAAGACTGAAACCAACATATCCTATTTGAGGGCGGATGAACCCAACATATCCTATTTGAGGGCGGATGAACCCGACAGATCCTATTTGAGGGCGGATGAACCCAACAGATCCTATTTGAGGGCGGACGAACCCAACAGATCCTATTTGAGGGCGGATGAACCCAACAGATCCTATTTGAGGGCGGATGAACCCGACAGATCCTATTTGAGGGCGGATTAACCCGACAGATCCTATTTGAGGGCGGATGAACCCGACAGATCCTATTTGAGGGCGGATTAACCCAACAGATCCTATTTGAGGGCGGATGAACCCAACAGATCCTATTTGAGGGCGGATGAACCCGACAGATCCTATTTGAGGGCGGATTAACCCAACAGATCCTATTTGAGGGCGGATGAACCCGACAGATCCTATTTGAGGGCGGATGAACCCGACAGATCCTATTTGAGGGCGGATGAACCCAACATATCCTATTTGAGGGCGGATGAACCCGACAGATCCTATTTGAGGGCGGATTAACCCAACAGATCCTATTTGAGGGCGGATTAACCCAACAGATCCTATTTGAGGGCGGATTAACCCGACAGATCCTATTTGAGGGCGGATGAACCCGACAGATCCTATTTGAGGGCGGATTAACCCGACAGATCCTATTTGAGGGCGGATTAACCCGACAGATCCTATTTGAGGGCGGATTAACCCGACAGATCCTATTTGAGGGCGGATGAACCCGACAGATCCTATTTGAGGGTGGATGAACCCGACAGATCCTATTTGAGGGCGGATGAACCCGACAGATCCTATTTGAGGGCGGATTAACCCGACAGATCCTATTTGAGGGCGGATTAACCCGACAGATCCTATTTGAGGGCGGATTAACCCGACAGATCCTATTTGAGGGCGGATGAACCCGACAGATCCTATTTGAGGGCGGATTAACCCGACAGATCCTATTTGAGGGCGGATGAACCCAACAGATCCTATTTGAGGGCGGATGAACCCGACAGATCCTATTTGAGGGCGGATTAACCCGACAGATCCTATTTGAGGGCGGATTAACCCGACAGATCCTATTTGAGGGCGGATTAACCCAACAGATCCTATTTGAGGGCGGATTAACCCGACAGATCCTATTTGAGGGCGGATTAACCCAAACATATCCTATTTGAGGGCGGATGAACCCGACAGATCCTATTTGAGGGCGGATTAACCCGACAGATCCTATTTGAGGGCGGATGAACCCAACAGATCCTATTTGAGGGCGGATGAACCCGACAGATCCTATTTGAGGGCGGATGAACCCGACAGATCCTATTTGAGGGCGGATGAACCCGACATATCCTATTTGAGGGCGGATGAACCCGACATATCCTATTTGAGGGCGGATGAACCCAACATATCCTATTTGAGGGCGGATGAACCCGACATATCCTATTTGAGGGCGGATTAACCCAACAGATCCTATTTGAGGGCGGATGAACCCGACAGATCCTATTTGAGGGCGGATTAACCCGACATATCCTATTTGAGGGCGGATGAACCCGACATATCCTATTTGAGGGCGGATGAACCCAACAGATCCTATTTGAGGGCGGATGAACCCAACATATCCTATTTGAGGGCGGATTAACCCAACAGATCCTATTTGAGGGCGGATGAACCCGAAAGATCCTATTTGAGGGCGGATGAACCCGACATATCCTATTTGAGGGCGGATGAACCCGACAGATCCTATTTGAGGGCGGATGAACCCAACATATCCTATTTGAGGGCGGATGAACCCGACATATCCTATTTGAGGGCGGATGAACCCAACAGATCCTATTTGAGGGCGGATGAACCCGACAGATCCTATTTGAGGGCGGATTAACCCGACATATCCTATTTGAGGGCGGATGAACCCAACAGATCCTATTTGAGGGCGGATGAACCCAACAGATCCTATTTGAGGGCGGATGAACCCGACATATCCTTAAGACTTGAAAATGTCTTACCTCGAATACTTGCTGGGGATTGGGATGAATTTTCCTTTTCTACCTTCCCCATTTTTTATTATTATTCTTTTTTTTTTAATTCTTTTTTTTTTTGTTTTGTTTTTGCATAGCTTCTTCCTTCAAAGACTACCTCCCTTGATTTACTTACCTGTTGGGTGGTAAAATGTTATCAGCTGAGGGTACCTGACTTCCAGAAAATTTTCTAAATGGAAGGAAAATTTTCTGCCCCAGTTTGATAATATCCCTTGTGGCATGCGCTTCTGCATCAATGCCATTTCCTTTACCTGTTTCAAATCAAACAAAATTTGTTAGTTTAAAACATGGTGGTTGGCTGTGATACTCCTGCTGGGATGGTTCTCCCTTTCTCCCTCCTTGCTCTGTGTTCCACAACTTGTTGAGGATGATATCGTGTGCTGGGGATAATCCCTTCCTGCTGGGGATATCCCTCTTCTTTTGTGGCATAGCTCGGAAACTGGCATTTTCCCGACCTTTTAGTCTAGTATGGATTTCGCCCAATCATGCTCACTGCTCTCCTTGCTCTGTTCATGGGCCTTGGCCTTTGAGGTTTATAACCTTGGTTTTGGCAAGGATATCTCTCTTGACGCTCGTCAATCCTTCTGTCAATTCCCTTTGCTGGGGATATCTTTTTGACACTGGCCTCGCGCTTGTTCCTTGCTGACTATACCATTCGGATATACTAGTCAGATCTCTTCTTGGAAAGCTGATGGCATATTTTGAAGTCATTTCATACTTGTTCTGACCGGACAGACTCTATTGGGGAAAATTTTTTATGAAAGGAGAAAGATAACATAAACAAAATAAAAGACAAAGGAAACAATGACTCTTTTACAAAAGAAACTATAAATAAAAACCTATCAAACGCAGATACCGACTCTAATGGCCATGACATGCGTATGTGGCCTATCCTCTGTTCGTCAATCATCTTTTAAGATCTTCCATTGGCGATTCCCCCTCTGATTCTCAATCTTATTCGACTTGTAGTGCCCGAAGGGTTTTCACTATCAAGTCTCTCTCATTTTGGTTTTCTCTCAGCTTTCATCGCCTTATGGTGCCTGTGAAGGTTTTCACCGATAAGACTCTCTCATTTGTATCACTTTCCAGCTGGGGATTTGGAGTGTCGCCGGTACGACTCTTCTGCTGGAGATTAGAGTCCTTTCTGCTGTGGAACAGAATGTTATGTTCGCCGGTAAGACTCTTCATTTGTCTGACTTGGCATCTTTTGAAGACTGGTCAGAAGGTCTTTCTTTGGACCGTAATGTGGGTTTTGGATAGGCTAGAAAGAAAAGGGTATAAAAAGGCTCAAAAATACATTAATTTTTTGGGTTATTAGTTACAACCTTCGGAATTAGATTTAGTTACAACGACCGCAACCTCTGCCCCAGTTTCTTGCTTGGGATATTTTAATTGTTTTTTTTTTCATTTTTCAAAACTACGACCGAGCCGTGAAGCGCCTACGTATCCTCTTTGAGGAATCAGGTCAAACGTAGTTCCCAATTCCTCTTTTTCATTAAATTTTCTCTTCTTTTTTTCCTTTGTTATCAATTTTCTTTTTTTTTCTTTTTTCTCTTTTCGTTTTGTTGTTTTCTTTCCTTCTCTTTTTTTTCTTCGTTGCTACTGATTCCGAACGAGGGGTATGAAAGAAAATAAATAAGGCTCAAAAAGGGGTAACGAAGGATAAAGTGTTTGGGTAGCAGAACAAAATGCCTTCGTCATTCCAGTCTTCAAAACATGCCAAGTGCAAACAACACAATTTAAATTTGTAGTCTCTTTTGAGGGTGCTGGACTTGACAATTATACTCAACATCTGTTTGTTCATTTGTCACTTCTAAAGCACCGTTGGCGACACTCTCATTCTCATTATTATGAACGACCCTCATGCCAATTTAGGCAAAAAAAAATTTTAACGGTTTTCTTTGTGTTCAACTTGCCCCAGTTCCACATGACTCGAGCTCTGAATAATCTCAACCGTCCTTATTTCCTTTAAATGGTCTGAATCACCTTTCCAGGGTTTTATGATTAACTTTTAAGATTAGGCCCAAACTGGGTGCGCATGTCATGTCCCTAGAATCGGTATTGAACAAAAATGGTAAAAAGGACTAAACAAAAGGTGACTGGAAATAATAAAAGACCGGACTTTGTATTAGACTACCGGCGAAATGGTTTTAATAACAAAACAAACAAAACAATCCAGAACAAAATCCTAAAAACAGACTGGATAAGACAACATCCGACTCATAACCCTAATAATCCGAACAACAGAAATGACAACAAAATGAGCCACCACAAGCTTCTCTCTTGCTGACCCAGGAACAAAACGTCCTCCCACTTTATCAAAATTGGCATTTTAGCCACTGAGCCTTGCACCAATACTGCCGAGACCATTACCAGCTTCAACCTCATCAACCTCCGTCGGCAAATTCTCTAGGAGGTTCGAGTGCTCCATGTCACTGTTATTAATCGCAACCCGCCCTTCTCGGATCATTTTCTCTACTTCCCTTCTCCAGCTATGACAGCTCTCAATGTTGTGCCCTATGACATTGGAGTGGTAGGCGCATCGTGCTGCCGGATCAAAGCTCCTTGCAAGCGGATTTATAGTACATGCGGGGAGTGGCTCAATCGAACCAGCATGCCTTAGCCTTTCAAACAGACTGGCATAAGATACCCCGATGGGGGCGAGAGCATTTCCTCGTTTCAGCAACCTCTTCATTCTTGCATGTTGACAGGGCCGAAAACCTGATCCAGGTGGCTTTTGGTAGGCTTGTGTAGGTGGGTAGGCATTTTGTGGAGCCGGGTGCCTGGAAAGTGAAGTATGGCGGGGAAAGAAGTGGTGTTGGGGAGCGGAGAAGCATTGGGGAGCGATGGAGCTACTCGGGTAGCTGGGAAGGCTGCCATAAGTGGGTTGGGATGGAGAGTATGGGGGATCTTCCATTATGGTGTTGGGTGCTTGGGAATTGACCGAGTTCAAGAGACTTGGCGGTGGAGGGGGTGGTGCTTTTCCTGTTATCCATGCCTGATACATGTCTGCCACATGCTGTCTCAGCATTTTCACTTCTTCTACCAACCCGTTGTTCAGTTCGACCAATTGTTGTCGGTCATCAGTACTGACCCACTCGGTTCTGCGGTTCTGAGCCATTGTCCTTTGATTTTGCTTTGCAAGGAGGAGTTACCACAACCAACCACTCTCTTTATATGGACACATCAAAGGGAAGTCATCACGTTAGTGTTAGGGCATTGGACAGACAATCATATATCAGAGATACAATGTACCTAAGCAGTTAGACAATTGTGCCCCCTAAAAATCTTCCACACTCTCTTTTATTTATTTATTATTATATTTTTTTTATTTTTTATTTTAGTGGTGGTCGAATCTTATGGAGATTGCCTACGTATCATGTCCCTGCATGAATCAGACCTTGCGTAGTTCGGACCAATAAAAGATAAACAACACTAAACACACATTTTTTAAAAAATTTAAAACAAACTGGGTTTCAAGGATTTAAAGATTACCCACCAGCTTGAAAATTAAACAACCCGCATGTTCTAATCAAAAGATTGGTAGACTTAAAACAAAATTCCAGCTCCCTTTCTCTGTTCGAAAAATGCAACCAAATGGTTATTTTTTTTTTTGCAAATGTGGCCCCTTCCAATTTTCTCATGAATTTTGAGGCCGGGGAGGATTATTTTGACACTTTGAAACTTGTCCATTCTTTTACGAAAATAACCTTTCGACAACTGAAAGATACTCTAAGGCTATTTCGGCAAGAACGGTTTAAGACGCGGCCGAAGCTGGCTCGGCTTATTATGACAAAAGACGGTATTCACATGACCGCTGACTCTTTGATTTTTTTTTTCTTTTAAAAATTACAATAAAAGACTTGGCGTTGTAAACACGGCCCTTCAGCGCCTCGGGGACGAAGATTTATAAGGCTGTGTGGGTCAATATCTCAAAATGACCCAAAGGTGGCTGTTTATGCCAAGTCAGCCTTCCGGCGTCCCTTTCGGGAACATTCGGCCCTTTATGGCAAAACAACATCACCTGACTTATTTACGACTCTTTTTATCATTTTTTCCAAATTAGAAAACTCAATATTGCAAGCACGGCCTTTCAACGTCTCGGGAACGAAGATTTTTAAGGCTGTGTGGGCCAATTGGACCAAATCCAAAACATGACCCAAAGGTGGCTGTTTATGCAAAGTCAGCCTTCCGGCGTCCCTTTCGGGAACATTCGGCTATGTCTTGATAAAACAACGTCACCCGACTTCTTTATGACAAAGCTAAAATTTGACATATATTTGTTTTTTGGCTATTTTAGCAAAAGGTGGGTTAGACATCACCCGACTTAATTATGACAAGATTAAAATTTTTGATTTTTGGCTATTTTAGCAAAAGGTGGGGTTGGACCCGATGAGGGTTGCCTACGTATCTCACATCCGGTGAGAATCAAACCCGCGTAGTTCGGGCAAATAAACTGTTTTTGAGAGGACCCTTTTCCATTTTCTATATTTTTTTTTATTATTATTTTCACAACAATCAAATAGACTATTATTCTATTATTTTCATTTATAACAAACAAACGAATTAACGAAAAACATAAAACATTCCTTCTTTTTTGAGAAGGTGGGGTTGGACCCGATGAGGGTTGCCTACGTATCTCACATCCGGTGAGAATCAAACCCGCGTAGTTCGGTCAAAAGAACTACTTTAAAAGAAGAAAGGAAGCATTTTTTTATTGATTTTCTTTTAAAAGAAACACTTCTAAGATATATTTTTGAATTTCATTTGCTTTTTTTTTATTCTAAAGAAGAAGAAGAAAATATTTTTTTTTGGAATTTTACCTTTAATAAAAGAAATGCTTCTAACATGTTTTTTTCTGAATCTTCTAAAGAAGAATCAAAATATTTTCGGTTTTTTTTTTTATTTTTTTTATTCTTTTTTTTTGTTTATATTATATATATATATTTTTTTTTAAAAAAATAATTAGAATGACTTTCTAAAGAAGTCCATAATGGAAAATATTTTTGGATTTTTATTGTTTTGAAAATTGGGGGTCTAAAAACCTTTCTAGACTTTTTGGCAAGACAAATATTTTTGCAACAAATAAAGACATATATATATATTTTTTTTGGAAAATTAAAAACTTTTTGGATTTATATGTATATACATATTTATTTGTGACAAGTAGAGAGAGACCCTTTTATTATTTTTTTTTATTTTTGCATTTTCATAAACGAATAAAAAAACATTTTTTTTTTAAAAAAAAAAATAAGACTCTTTTCATGGCAAAACAAACTATTTTTTTCTATTTTTTTTTTGAAAGAACAATGATGATTTTTTTTCTATTTTTTCTTTTGCTTTTAATATAACAAACTAATAAGACATTTTTTCATTTTTAAAATTTCGGCAGAGTTTCGACTCTACTCGGACTTCTATGCTGTTATTTTCTCCTCTTTTTCACGATTTTATTTTTAATCTGTGGAAAATAATGAAAACATACAAAATCTTTTTGAATTTTCATGCTTTGTTTTATTTGTAAATTTTTATTTATTATTTCTTTTAAAAATGTGGCATGGGAGACATAACGATTTCCAAGACTTCTTGGATTCCGCAAATGCTCCTCATGCGCTTTTCCCAACATATGAAGCGTGGGGGACATATGGGAATTCCAAGACTTCTTGGATTCCACAAATGTTCCCCATGTGTTTTCCCAAAAAGCAAGCGTGGGGGACATAGGGAATTCCAAGGCTTCTTGGATTCCACAAATGTTCCCCATGCTTTGATTAAAATAACATTATGCTGGGAATGACCCAATGACCCATACGCCCTTGACTAAATACAACATGTAGCACATAGGATGTCATAAGATGGTCTATTATTTTCAGGTTGCTTGTCCTAGACGGACCCAACCCCTGTGTTGAGTCCCCTAAGTCAAATGCACATGATGCAAATAAACGTTCCTACTAGGGATCCGGCATGTGGCTTTGTTATACTAGGTTCAGAACCTGGGTGTTTGTTCTAGACCTGGCTTACCCGAGCGGACAGCTCGAGCCGAGGGGGGGCAGCGTACCGGGAATACAGAAGCTTCACCGGCTTAGCAACTTATCCGAACCTCGTTCTAAATTGGGATTTGACACTATACAGAAAAGAAGTCATACGAAGTACACCCTTCTTCATGATTTAGAAGACTCAGAAAGGATATGGGTTTCGGCACAGTTTATATACAGTTCACATAATATCAAAGCGGTAAAAGCAACATTTAGCACATTAGGCTCAAAACATGTAAAAAATCAGATAAAGCCAAATATAACAATTTATCTAAGCTCGAATTTCTAACCCTGAACCAGTGGTTCTGGGTCATTGTCCCCAGCAGAGTCGCCAGAGCTGTCACACCTCCTTTTTCCGCACCCGGGGGGCGCAGGGGAGTTTTTTCCAATTAAAGGACAATCGGAACGGGATTGGTTTATTTATTTCAGAGTCGCCACTTGGGAGATTTAGGGTGTCCCAAGTCACCAATTTTAATCCCGAATCGAGGAAAATAATGACTCTATATTACAGTCTGCGTACCAGAAATCCGGATAAGGAATTCTGTTAACCCGGGAGAAGGTGTTAGGCATTCCCGAG
This sequence comes from Nicotiana sylvestris, assembly GCF_000393655.2. Lineage (NCBI taxonomy): Eukaryota > Viridiplantae > Streptophyta > Magnoliopsida > Solanales > Solanaceae > Nicotiana > Nicotiana sylvestris. Next base: position 211,672,398 of record NC_091064.1, read on the forward strand.
TTCCGTGGTTCTAGCACGGTCGCTCAACTGTTATATTTGGCTTGATTATCTGATTTTATGCAAGTATGAACTTATGTGCAAATTTATCTTTTAACCACTTTACTATTATTGTTTTTAGGAATGTGAACATCGCTTAAAATATATCTTTGGACTGTGTCACATGAAATGCACCCACAATCCGAAACATATTTTATTTGATGTTTTAGGATTTGGATTTGGGTCGCATGAAATGCACACCCGAGTTTAAGAAAATTAAATTATTAAAGGTGCGCCTAAAGCAACTAGCGGATTATTATTTTGCGGAGGCCGTGAAATTCGCTAAACGACCCTCCTGAATTCTAAGCAATTTTAAACAAGTATTTACTGAGGGCCCCACGATTTGTGTTGTTATTCGGCGAGGCTCATCTCATGCTTATTTTTAAAAGGAATTTGCAACGTCATGGAAATGCATCTCATACCACGTCACAGTCAATGTACCCGTGATTAGAGGCACATTTCGATTTCGTTGAGATTTGGATTTGGGTCACATAAATGTGCACCCGAGTTTAGGGAGATAACATTATTAAACGCGCGCCTAAAGCAACTAGCGCATTATTATTTTGGGGTAGGGCCGTGAAATTTACTAAACGGCTCATCCCGAATTCTAAGCATTTATTATGACTAATTATTGAGGGCCCCGCGATTTGCATTTTTTATTTTTGGCGAGGCTCGTCTCATTTATTATTTACAACGGCAGACCTAAAGGCAACTACATTTTCTAATTTTTTTTTGCGAGGGCTACGGAAAATCCAACCAATAGCACACCTCGATTTCTAAAGAGTTGAAATTTAATTAAGGGCCATGAGTTATGGAAAATCTTTACTAAAAGGGAATGAACGACTTAACTGTTAAAACCCAAAAGACATATCGTAAATAAAAATCTTTCAAAAAAATTCTTCCCTACAAGTTACTTGACAAATCACAACGAAACAGAAACGACAATTAATTTATTCGAATCATCATTCCATACCCAAGTGCATGCCTTAAATAGATTATTTGCCAAAAATATAATTATAATATGAGTGATTTTTCTCGCCTGCACCAACAATTCTTAATACTTGACCATCCTAATAAGTAAGAATTACAACATGTTGAACATCCATCACAACAAACACAAGTAAGATGCATTTGAATACAGTAACAATATTTATAAGAAAATAACTTCATTCAACTACCATTCATCAAATTAAGGAGAGTAAGATGCCAAGAGAAGGATTAGAAACGGACCTTACTTTGTCCTTAACGTAACGGACCTCGACGAACAACGACGACCTCAACGGACACAAAACTCGAACCAAGGTTGTCAACGACCTCGACGCTCACCTTCTCTCTTTCGACGACCTTGACGGGCTGTAGGTTATTTTGGCGATGACTGACGTGAAGTCGAGCCGGAGGTTTGGTGGACTAGACGTGGAGATGGGGAGGAGAAGGGGTGGATGCTTGGGCAATGAGGGAGTGGGGTCGAGGGATAGTGACGACGGGTAGTGGACGATGGTCCGGTACGTCGAAGGCTAAGATGCGCAGCAACAGCTGCTCAGAAACGCAGCCGCAACTGCTTGGCACGCCGCAACACAGTTGCTCCTCGACGTGGCTACGGTGGGTATTTACTGGACTGCTTGGGCAGCCTCGCTCGAAAGGCAGCGACAACGTGAGGGAGTGGATTATGGTCACTGGGTTCGATTCACTGCTGGTGAGCGAGGGGTCGTTTGGGCGGTGTCGATGGAGATGGGCGATGGAGGGGGCTGTTCGGCAGTGGTTTTGGGGTGAGGGTTTTGGACTGGTTGGTTTGGGTACTGCTGGGGTGCGAGGGGACGTTTGGGAGTGTGGGCAGTGGTCGTTGGGTGGTTTGACGTGGAGGTGACGACGAGGGGGGGTGGCTGACGGGTTGTTCGTTTTTTGGAGATGGACAGTAGGTTTCCCTTTTTCTCCTGAAGAAGATGATGGAACAGTACTTCTTCTTTTTCGTTTTTTTTTTTTTTTTCTGACCAAAAGTCCAAAATTCCCCCCTTTCATGTTTTGTCCGTGTATTTGTAATGTTTTGCCCTCAAAAAATGAGCCCCACGCGTGGTGGGGTTCAAGGCATATGTCCCCCACGCGTGGTGGGGTTCCCCACGTGTCCTGGACACGGTTTATTGTGGGCTAGGTCCGAAAATTAGGCCTAAAACCGGGTATTTTAAACCCGAATATTATTCTTTTGCCAGGACCCGAGAAATAGGAACACGTTGCTTAACTAGTCCTATGTAAGCAAAATAACTACCAAAAATAAGACTAGTATTTAAACAAAACTATCTCTTTTTAAATATATTTTTTTTAAAGATTTAAAATAGCTACAAAATATTAATGAAACTATATTTTTTGTAATTTTCGTTTTTCTTAAATATTAAGATAAAATCTGAAGTAATATTTTTTGTATTTTTCAAAGTTAAAAATGACTATAGAATATTAATAAAATTATTTTTTGTAATTTTCGTTCTTTAATAAAGATGTAATATTTTTGTATTTTTTCAAAGTTATAATGACTGCAAACATTAATAGAACTATATTTTTGTAATTTTCGAATTTATATAAAGTACCAAAATAAAGTACAATTTTTGTATTTTTCAAGTTTATGAGAGATACATAAACTAAAATTTATATATATTTTTTGAAATTTTCTTTTTGCGCCGAAATAAAGTAAAAATAGTTAAAATGACCGTGTTGGACCCAATTTCACATATTCACGCTAAAAAATGTGAAAATTCTCAGGGAGGGTCAAAAATCACGTGCTTACAAAGCTATAGGCAAATATCCGGCCTCAAGCCTTCCAGACTGGGCCAACATCAACACACAAAGATCACATCTCGCCCCTCGATCAGGGAATCACAAGCCATCGATGTACATCTGATACTAAGCGCTCATGCGCGCATACAAACGCGTGGAAGGAATTCAAAGAGTTACATTTCAAGCTGAATCAAGGGCGCACGATAAGAATTCAAGAATGTGAAGTTTTTCCTAAAGGTTCTGCAACCTCTCGAGGATAAATACAGATGTCTTCGTACTGATCCACGAGACTCTACTAAACCTGCTCATGACTCATGAGACCTATGTAACCTAGGCTCTAATACCAACTTGTCACGACCCAAATCCCGACCCGGTCGTGATGCCGCCTCTCATGAAGACAAGGCCAGACAACTAAACCCAATTCACCTTTTTAAAATAGTTAAACAATATAAAAGCAGTCTAAACATGATTTAATGATAAAAAGTAGCGGAAATACAACCAGACACACCCCAAACCGGGGTGTCACAAGTCACGAGCATCTACTAGGATATAAATACAACCGAAAGTCTGAAATGTACTAATACAGACTAATGAAATGACGAGAGAGAGAGAAGCAGTGCTGCAAATGCCAGTAGCTACCTTGCTAAACTCCAATGACCCTGCCTCCAATCAGCCAAAACCCGCTACCGGGTGTAGGAGTCAATAACAGTCTAGTGTAATCTCATAAGTGAAGTCTGGGGATTGTATTAACTGCAGTATTATCATAATTAATGACATCATAACAAGTCTTATTTTTTGAGGTTACGACATTAATGATGCATATTTGACAATTAATTATACAAAAGAAAAAAATTCATTACATCTCATTATATGTAATAAGTTGTTAAATATCACGATTTGACTCATATTTTTTCATTCTTTTCAAACTAAATGTGTTAATTCTACATGAGATCAAGATATCGAACTCATAACACTATAGTTCGATTCAATAGCTGAAATTGTTCTCTCTTAATTTGATTAGCTCCTACTCTCCTACTAAGAAGTTGTTCCTGCTAGTGTGGAATAAATTTACATGCACCTGATTTTGCACTAAACCAAGATAATTTAACTTGTAGAGCACATAGTCATAAATTGTAATATTTCTAAACCATGATCTTTAAGTATATTAGAAATTTTATAAAAGGGCATCTCATAAATCTATTAGTTTGACACAAATTATATATGAGAGGAGGACAAGTTCTGTTTTCTTTTCAATTTCGTGCCAAGTTTTCTAGTAACCAGGCTTAAACTAATAGATGAAGGGTAATAAAGATCACTTTTATCCCGCGGCCGAAATCAGAGGCGAATTCAGGATTTAAAGTTTACAGATTTCTCCAATGATCTCAAGTTAATATACATTAGTTTATGGGTTCACAATATAATATTTATAGATAATTAATGAATTTCTTAGTATATATACAATGTATGAACAAAAGCTACTAGGTTCCGAGTGAACCCGTTTTTCATGCTCTAAATCCCCCCACCCCCACCCCCACCCCGGGCGCCGAAATTATTTATGTGCGGTAGCTGTAATCGTGTACAAAATTTGTATATTTTATGTGTATTATATATATATATATATAGATGAACTGACTATTAATTTTAGAGCGACTACGTGTCATTTTTTCATAGATAGATGCATGAAGAAGTGTGCTACTCTTGACCACCACCTACGTAAAGACAAGCCCATGCAACTCGACTAAACAAAATTAAGCATATTTTTATTACTCCATTTTTCATGCAACTATTATTTGAAATGACAATAATTCATCCAACATCCTTATATTAAAAGACAGACAAGAAACATTACTGCGTCACAAGGATCCGATCTATGAATATGATATCGCGATCGCCAAAACTTTTATCACATGTAACTCTGATGAGCTAGTCTATCAAAATATCGTATTTTAATTAAAAAAACTATAGTTGCAGATTTGGAAAAAAATATAAATATGAAGTGATAAAGGTTTCTTTGCATATGAACAGTTCAATCTTACATGTAGATCTCATTATTTATGTTGCCAATTATGGCCGTACAATTATTTGCCACTTCTGATCTGAATGACTGATCGATTTTACATTATTATATTATCGTTTGCCACTTTTCATTCATCATATAAAATATATCTTAGTACAATTTTTTCCTCATTTGGATAAGCACCTTAAAACATCTGTCAAGTTAATCGTTAATTTCATTTTGTTATCATAAATTAATAGCGAATACATTTCTTGGGTTTTTTTTGCTAAGAACAAATATAGTATCTGTCTAACCAATTTAATATCTAAAAAATTGAAATGTTGACTCATATTATATTAACTTAATTTTAGCACGGAAGAACCATCAAAGTAGCTTGCCTTTCACGCTTCACCTAAGCGTTGCGCATTACAACGTCAGGGGCGGAGGCAGAAGTTGAGCTACACTTTTGTTCAAGAGTGTATTTTGTGTTAAGAAATTTTTTGAATATATATAAATATTAAAATTAGAATCCAGTCATTATTACTTAAAATTATCGTTCTTAAATTCAAAACCCATAAGACTCGAGTCTAGCTTGCACACCTCACCTGTTTTTTCTTTTGAATATTAGAATTAGGGAAGAAAATATCTAGCAATAAGAGAAAAGACATTGCATAATTAGCAGGACCTAACTTTTTATTTTTTGGGGTGGTAGGAGTTTGTTGCTTTCATATCATATCAAAAACAATTAGTAAAAAGATTATGACAAAAGTAAAGATAGAAATGATTTTATTTATTACTAAGAAAGCCCTGTGGTTGTCCTTATCAAATAACTATAGTTCAATGGAATAAGAACGCGTACTCATATAACTGTATATCAAGAAAATTGCCTTGGGATTAATTAAATTTCAGTCCTCCATAGGCCATAGCAGACATTCTTAACTTGAAAGACGAATTAATTCTTTTTCTTTAATTCGTAAAGCAATACGAAAAAATTAAAGCATTTATAGCGCCAATTTGTAAATAGACACTTAACAGAATCCAGGATTGAAGAATATTAAGTCATTATATTTCTTTAAATGAATACGATATTATTCTAAAAAAAATTATTTTTTGTACATATATAGTTCAAATTCATATTGTTTCTAACTATAGGATATTATTAAAATAAGAAAATCCTTAACAACTGTATGAGAATTTTAGTCCTTTAGGATCAAAAAGTTCCACTCTCTTCCATCTGAAATTTAATTTTTGAGAATATATTCAATTTCCAATAGCCAATTTACTTAATATTCCCATTTCAAAGAGTTAAATTAACTGAGTTTTTTTTTTCAAACTCTCTTTCACAATAATTTTCTTTTAGATGAATTCTCATCAATTATAATTGTTGATTAGAAGTCAGTGAAATCATTGCCACCTTACATTTCCTCCCTTTACTTGTGGTAGGTTGATTATTTAAATTGAACAGAAAGTGGCTTTGGCTCCATCCATTTACTAGTCAAATATTGTGTCTATTCAATAAAATCTTGTAGGGACACAAGGTTCTAGATCTATGCCTAATTTCCCCCCATATTTCTTCTAACAAAATAACAATATGTTTGGCCCTTTTTCTTTTCATACTTGCTCTTTTTAATTCTGAATGAATTTAATTTTCATTCTCCCTTTTAGGTCAGATTATTATAAGTGAGATCATTTTCTTTTTCATGTGTCTTAATTCTTGCTATATACAACAACAACATACCCAATATAATCTAACAAATGAGATCTGGTATGAGAACATGAGAAAATCGATCTAGATTTGAGGAATTAGTGTTAGGGTTCATAAGAGAGAAGAGAGAAAAGATGGAACTTTCTAGATCTGATTCAGAGAGAATAATCCTGATCGGCTGATTCGGGTGCTCCTTTCCTTTTATATATGGCCCAAATACAAGTCAAATACAGGTAATATAAAGTGGGCTAGTTCAGTAATTACAAGGATCTCAATTACACAAAAACAAGTAAAATAAATAAAGGCTACACTATAAGCACTATAAGTCTTTCCTTTTGGGCCCAGATGCCATATAATCCAGGAGTCCAACACCCCCCTTCAAGTTGGAGAGGGAGAACACCTGCAACTTGCGAAGAAATTGATGATGAAGCAGACCAGTTAAAGACTTTGTGAGTACATCAACGAGCTGTTGTGAAGTGGGAACATGAGAGAGCTGAATGAAGCCTTCAGAAAGCTTCCCTTGAACAAAGTGGCAATCTACCTCAATATGCTTGGTCCGCTCATGAAAAACAGGATTTTTAGCTATATGAACAACTGCTTGGTTGTCACAGAATACAGAAAGAAGGAAAGAGACCTGAACACCAAACTCATTGAGAACTCGTGCAAGTCAAGTTAATTCAGCCACCACCTTGCTGAGGGCTCTATATTCAGCCTCAGCAGAAGATAAAGACACCACAGGCTGCTCTTTAGACTTCCAAGAGATTAAGCTATCACCCCAAAAGACACAAAAACCAGTAACAGACCTTCTGGTGTCCGGGCAGGCTGCCCAATCACTGTCTGAATAAGCTGAGACCGTGAAATCAGAAGAGGTAGAGTAGTAGAGGCCAAGATCAAAGGTGCCCCTGAGGTACCTCAGCATGTGTAGAGCAGCAGCCATGTGAGGGACTCTTGGAGACTGAAGAAATTGACTAAGGTGTTGCACCCCAAAACAAATGTCAGGCCTAGTGTGAGTGAGGAACAACAACTTCCCAACCAAGCTCTTATACCTTTCAGGGTAAGTCAAGAGGTCACCACAATCAGCTTTCAGTTTGGAATTCAAATCTAGAGGACAAATAACAGAGGCAACTTCCAGGCAATCAAACTCCTTCAAAATATCATAGAAAAATTTCTTTTGATTAAGAAGCACACCATCAGGCAAAACAGAAACCTCAATCCCCAAAAAATAATGAAGAGTACCCAGATCTTTGATTTTGAACTGGGCATCCAAAAATGACTTTAAAGCAGCAATTTCAGCAAGATCATCCCCAGTTAATATAATATCATCAATATAGACAGCAATGATAACCATATTACCAGAAGAGCCTTTAATGAACAAGGAGTAATCATTAAGAGAATGAGCATAACCTCTAGAGTAGAGGGCTTGAGAAAGCTTGGCATACCACTGTCTAGAGGCTTGTCTCAAGCCATAGAGGGACTTTTGTAAACGACAGACTAAGGGAGGAAAAGAAGAGGAGGAGGCAGTAGTGACAGAAAGGCCGAGAGGAAGCTTCATATAGACTTCCTCATTTAAATCACCATGCAAGAAAGCATTATTAACATCTAATTGGAACAAAGACCAACCTCTCTTAACTGCAACAGCAATCAGACACTTAACAGTGGACATCTTTACAACAGGGGAGAAAGTTTCATTGAAATCCACTCCCTCAACTTGGGTGTCACCCCTAATGACAAGGCTAGCTTTATACCTCTCAATAGTACCATCAGTTTTATACTTAATCTTATAGACCCATTTACAGCCAATAGGTTTCTTTACACTAGGCAAAGCTACAATATACCAAGTGTGATTGGCCTCGAGGGCCTCAAACTCTTTCCTCATAGCATCTTGCCAAGTTGGAATAAGTGCAGCTTGAGAATAAGTAGTGGGCTCAAACATAGCATGAGGAGTCAAAGTACTAGTACAGGAGAATGAGGGAGGCAATTGGAAGACATAATCAGTCAAGTGGGATGGAAGGGTATGAGGTTTGTCAGACCTTCTGAGTGGACCAGCAGTAGGAGGAGGAGCTGCAGTAGTAGGAACAGGGGAAGGGATAACACATGGAGAAGTTGAATCAGAAACATGAGGAGTAATAGGAGCAGGAGAAAGAGAAGGTGAGGCAGAAATAGGAATAGAAATAGGAGAAGTAGGGTCAGGATTGGAATGAATAGGATCAGGAGTGGGAGAAGTAAGAGGTAAAGAATCTGAAATATGAGAGGGAGGAGAAGGAGGGGGAAAGGTGACAGGAGTTTGTGAAACATGGGAGGAAGAAGAGAAGGGAAAGACATCTTCATGAAATACAATATCCCTGGACACAAGGAATTGCTTGGTTTCTAGGTTATAAAGTCTGTAACCTTTCTTGGCAAAGGGATAACCAAGAAAGATACAAGGCATCACTCTTGTTTTCAATTTATCCCTATAAGGAATTGGTACAGTAGCATAGGCCAGACATCCAAATGTTTTCAAGTGAGAATAAGAAGGGGTTTGATTGTAAATGACTTCAAAGGGTGATTTATTGTGAAGGATCCTAGATGGAAGTCTGTTAATGATATAAGTTGTTGTGAGTAAACAATCCCCCCAAAATCTAATAGGAGCCTTGGATTGAAAAAGCAAAGCTCTACAAGCCTCAAGTAAAGATCTATGATTTCTCTCAACTACACCATTTTGTTGTGGTGTATGAGGACAAGTAGTTTGATGGATAATGCCATTATCAGAGAAGTAAGAGATGGCAGAATGGCTACCCCCAAGTTTTAAGGCATTGTCACTCCTGATTGTTTGGATAGTAATGTGAAATTGAGTTTTGACTATGGCCACAAAAGCTTTAATCAAGGAAAATGCATTACTTTTGGAACCCATTAGATGAGTCCAAGTGGATCTAGAAAAATCATCAACAATAGTTAGAAAATATCTAGAACCGAAATAAGTAGGAGTGTGGTAGGGTCCCCAAGAATCCACATGTATAAGTTGAAAGGGATGAGTACTATGAATGGAGCTATCAGGGAAAGGGAGTCTGATTTGTCTAGTCATAGGACATATTTCCCAAGGAAATTGTTGCTTAGAAAATAAAGAGGAAGATATAGCAGAAATACCCTTCATTCTAACAAAAGGAACATGTGCAAGTCTTTGATACCAAACAATATCCATTTTATTCAATGTGGCTTCATTACAAGATGACACAGATGGAGACAAAGCATTTTGAAAAGAACTAGAGTTACACAATGAACTAGAGCTAGGAATAACAATAGTAGAAGGTAAAGATGGAAAACTATAGGCAGAATGCACAGTAGAAATATTTTGAGCTGAAGAAGAGAATGCAGTAGTGCAGACAAACTTGTAAAGCCCATCCTCTAGTTTACCAAGCTCCAGAGGCATCTTCAGAGAAGGGCCATGTAGCAAGCAAAAGTCAGAACTAAACTGTGCTATGCATCTCAATAACAAAACAAGTTTGTGCACAGAAATCAGATTATGTTTGAAAGAAGGAATGTAGAGAACATCTGGAAGAATGATGGAAGGATATAAAGAAAAAGACCCAGTGCAAGTAACTTTAACTTTATATCCATTAGGAAGTGTGACAAGGTAAGAAATAGGCAAAGGTGTAATGTTGGTTAAAAGATATTTGTTATAAGTCATGTGGTCAGATGCTCCTAAATCAATTATCCATTTATGAGGTGAAGACTGACTCAACATGCAAGCTAGAGAACAAGTCACTACTTTTGGAATGAGCACTTTACCAGCAAAGTTGGCAGAAGCCATGAGGTCAGACTGAGGAGCAGAATCAAGCTGGTGATAATATTGTAAAATAGCCATTAGCTGAGAATATTGCTTCTTGGTTAAACAATGTACCAATAAACCTTATGTATCATTGTTAGTAGTCCTAGCAACAGAAGGAGAAGAAGAGTCAGAAGAAAGCTCTGCTGCATTTGCTGTAATTTTCTTTCCTTTGGTGAATTTGAAATCAGGAGGAAAACCATGAAGCTTGATGCACTTATCGATTAAGTGTCCACTCTTCTTACAATATTTACAGAATAGATTCCCTTTGGATTGATCAAAATTTACTCTTTGAACATATTGTCTCTGAGTATTGGAACCAGGAGACTTATAATTTGTGTTGGGACGAGAATGATTATTAAGGTTGATTTTGGCAGTGAAGGCAGCTGAATCAGGACCAAACTGAGAATTAGAGTTGATCTGCCTTTGCCTTTCATCTTGAAGAAGAATATTATATCCATTGTCTAGTATTGGAGGTGGTTGCATCATGAGCAAGTTGCTCCTGACACCAACATAGACTTCATTAAGTCCCATGAGAAACTGATGAAGTCTATTCTCTTCCTCCTCTTTGAGAATACCTTCTTTTGCACCACAAGTGCAGTGATTTCCATGGTTTTTACGAACAACCCTCAATTCATCCCACAATTTCTTTAACTTGTTAAAATATGATGCAATATTTAGGGAGCCTTGACAGGTAGAGGCAAGTTCTTTCTTAATTTCAAAGGTTTTAGTTCCACTTACTGTTCCATATCTTTTATTTAACTGTCTCCATATTTCTTTAGCTGTTTCAGAGTACTGGACATTATCCGCAATGTTAGGGGATAAAGAACTTGTTAACCATGAAATCACCATGTTATTACACCTATCCCATTGATTAGACTCTATTGAATTATCTGGAGGTTTAGGTATACTACCGTCGACAAACGCAATTTTGTTCCTAGCAGACAGGGAAAAATAATACTTCTTTTCCAACCCCCAAAGTTTGTCCCAAAAAAGGGAACTGGTACAAGAGAAACACCAGGAATATCTGATGACTGAACAAATAAAGGATTGGAGGGCTTGAGAATAAACTCATGTGTGCCAGACCCATTATCATCAGTAGATCCCATTGTTACTATAACATTCAACACAATTATCTTATGAGTATTATGCAGAAGGAAACAGATACATAGAGTTACCGATTTCTTCGCGACCGGAAGTACGACCTTCAAAACAACACTTCTCAGCAACGAAACAACAATGATGAAATAAGATGAAGTCGTGAAACCCTAGAATTTTTGAGTTTGACGACAACTACGGGAACTTGTAGATAATCTTCCACAGTCACTCAAGCAGCAAATATAACTCAGAAAATGCCGAGAGAAGTTAAAGTCAACCAGAAATCCGTCAAAACCAGTATGTAGAAGACGAAATCAATACCTCCATGAGATTGAAATCCTCAACGAAATTCAATGAGGGTAACATCAGAAGATAGAGGGAGATGAGATCGACCGGAATCCCGCTCTGATACCATGAGAACATGAGAAAATCGATCTAGATTTGAGGAATTAGTGTTAGGGTTCATGAGAGAGAAGAGAGAAAAGAGGAAACTTTCTAGATTTGATTCAGAGAGAATAATCCCGATCGGCTGATTCGGGTGCTCCTTTCCTTTTATATATGGCCCAAATACAAGTCAAATACAGGTAATATAAAGTGGGCTAGTTCAGTAATTACAAGGAGCCCAATTACACAAAAACAAGTAAAATAAATAAAAGCTACACTATAAGCACTATAAGTCTTTCCTTTTGGGCCCAGATGCCATATAATACAGGAGTCCAACATGGTAAGGATAGTGTGTAACTGTATATGTATACCTTATCTCTACCTTGTACAAATAGAGAAGTTGTTGGTATTAATGTGTTCAAAATCAGAAAATCAGAGAAACGAACAGACGTTAGTTCAATAAACAAATCGTAAAATAATTTCGAGCCCACTGAATTCACAATGTGTCCTTAAGAAATTTAATCCCCTCAATGTTGCCCAAGGTATATGGATTAATTCCTCCCAGGATAGAATGGAATAACTATTCTGTGATAGCGGTATTACAAATCATAGAATTTCAGCGAACTCAACAAACGAAGCAAATCACACTTGACACTTATATTTATTTGAAAAATAATATAACAATGTAGAAAAGAGGGGAGACATTTTCAGATTTTTCATGTTTGAAAAATGAGGCCAAGTCTCTAAATTTATAGACAAAGGAAGGGTGATATGGAGAGGTGCAATCCAAAAGGTGCCTCTTCCACTTCCCATTCACACCCCTTTAATAAAAACGCAACAGAAGCTCCTTCCGATAGACCCTCAGCTAAGGCAGACAAAATTAATTCTTACTAGGGGTGTACATGGACCGGGTTGGTTCGTTTTTTATCAAAACTAAACCAAACCAACTATATCAGTTTGGATTGGTTCGGTTTTATCGGGTTTTTCGGATTTTCGGATTTTTTTTGTTACACGAATATTATTTAAATCCTACTTTATTAAAATTATAGATAAAACTTTCATAAGTGAATATATGTTTAGTAAATAAGAAAAACAAATTGACAAACATATGATCTATTAAAATATTCTAATGAGAGAATTTTTTTAATAACACATGATAGTTATTTTCTTAGTCGTCTAACAATAATTTTTCGTTAATTTACGCTTTCAAGGTTAATACATGAGAGGATCCCAAATATTTCTACATTTTCTAAAGAAAATTCACTATAAAGTCTTACAAATATAAATAAAATTTATATATTTATATGTCGGTTTGGTTGAGTTTTTTTACTCAATACCAAACCAAGTCAAACCAAACCTAGTCAGGTTTTTTAATTGGTTTGGTTTGGTTTTTCGGTTTGGTGCGGTTTCCCGGTTCGGTGTGAACACCCCTAATTCTTACTACATGTATGCAAAGCTAGAGTGACGGAAGGGAGATTCGAACTCCATTGACCGAAAAATTACACTGTGTATATAAGGTTAAAAATAATGATTTAATGCATATATATGAGATGTTAAATCCCCTTGGCTTCTCCGCATATTTAATTTTTTATTTTATTTTGTGAACCCCTTGGTGAAAATCCTGGTTCCGTCATTGTGTATCACTTTATATAACCAAACTTAGGGAGAAGGTTTTTTTTTATATGTCATTATTAGTTTTATAATAAGTTAAATCGTTAAATGTATTGCCCTATTAAAACTAGAAACGAAAAACAAGCAAGCAGAGAAAACCATTATATTTAGTAGGAAGTAGTTGCTCTCGTACCATATTCACAACTTGATTCAAATGACATTTATTTATGAATTAGAAAGCAGTATTGTCCTTGTCAAACTTTCGTGGCATTGGAATAAAAGCAATTACAATTACGTGAAAAAGAAAATGACCAAATTATTCAATTTTATTCGTCCCAAGTACGTGATTACGTGAAAGATCATTATTTTCCCTTTTAATACGCAGACTTAAAAAATCTTAAATCTCTTCCTTCATAAGTCACGTCCACTTTTACTTCGAATATTATGAGAATATGATTGTCAATAACCAACTTATTAACCACCAAAGAAAGTGATTGAGAGCCCGTTTGGCTTAGCTGATTTAGAGTATCTGATAAGCATTAGGTGTTGAAAAGCATTTTTAGTGCTGAAGCTGGTTTAAAAAATAAACAGTTACGTGTCTGGCTAAAAGTACTGAAATTAATTGTAAGCAGCTGAAGAATTGGGTATACGAAGGGTTTTGCTTTAAAAAGAAGTATTTTATGGATATAATAGTAAATATTTTGGTCAAACTTAAAGTGCTTATAAGCTGAAATTTGATAAGTTGGGGGAGACCAACTAATGACTTTTGGCTTATTTTTGACTTATAAGCACTTAATTTATAAGCCAGTTTGACCAGCTTATAAGTTTAGCCAAACACCTCTGAATGATAAAGGTTCATCCATTGTTAATCAAATTTCTTGAAAATGTGATATGAGGCACCAAAGTTCGTCGTAGAGGGCATCCTACAACATAAATCCAAATTACAGTCAAAACCTCTCTATAACAACCTTATTTGTTCCAAATATTTTTGAATATTATACCGAATTGTTGTTATAGAAAACATATATTATAAGAAAACATGAGATTTGGTTCCGGAAAAATTTGACTTTTATAGAAAAGTGTTGTTACTTGTTATATAAGGATGTTATCATAGAAAGGTTTAACTGTAGTCAGGTCAGACATCATATTGTCAAATAAAAAAATCAAACTACGACGAACAACTTAATTAATTTTAAAAAAGAATATCCCTTTCTTCTTTTTGTTTTTTCCCACTTTAGGAGTACATGTGTAGCGCTAACTAATGTTAGGATTGGAGTTTCAAACTTTCGATTTTGTAACATGGAGAGCCCCACTTTATGTCTTTAACTAGTACTAGTATTATAACATTAGGGCCTCGTCACTAGGAATCTTAATTAGTTGAAGTTCTATAAACCCAAAAAATAATTATAACATAGTTGACCCTTGTCTTGTTACCGACAATTATTCATGTTCTTCAATTTAGAGTGTCAGTGAAGTCTCCCACGTGATGGTGTTTTATACGTGACTGCATGGTTGAATGGAGCCTAAGATACTCTCTTGTTGCTGTCAACCAAAATAATAAACTACTACTATATTATAACAACAAACTATGTTATAATAATTTTTTTGCGTTTATAGAGCTTCAACTAGTTAAGATTCGGGTCAACAAATTTGTGTTTAATTTTATAATCTTACCCTTTTTTACACATGAAAAATTTATTTTACACGCAAGAGATCTGTAATTTACACATAAAATATCTAAAAAAATCATTTTCTTAAATTATAAATTTTAAAGAGGCAATGATGTACAAATAACACCCAAAAAAGCACCCTTTTGTTAGAGCATCAATCATATTTCATAGTAACTTTCTAATATGAAGCCTACCATATTCATATATATTCGTATATTGATTCGAGCAAAATTTACCAAGAAAAGAGAACATAGGTCATATAGTTGGTAAAAAAAAAAAAAAATTAAGATAGGTCATCTACACCACACCCCTTACACCCCTTGAGGTGTGATCCCTCCCGATCCTGCGTAAACGCAAAATGCTTTGTGCATCGGATTACCTTTTTTACTATATACGAAAACTTAAGTGCACATTAATGGGAATGGATTTCGCATGAGCTCCCAACGGTTAACAATGCTGACATTTCCTGCAAAAAAGCAAAATTCAAATTCCCTATAACTATTTTAGCTCGATTAGACTAAAAATTACTTTGGTTCATATGGTAGGGACAATAACCTAATTATGTTAGAAAACTATTGGAATTCTCCGCACTTAGACAACATAGAGAACCTCTCAAATCCCTATGACAGATCATATCAGCATTGAATTAGGAGTAACAATAACACAACCACCCAGTGTAATCCCACAAGTGAGATCTATGGATGATAATGTGTAGTGTATACGCAAACCTTACCCCGATCTTGTGAAGGTAAAGAGGTTGTTTCAGATAGACCCTCGGCTCAAGGAGCATTGAATTAGGTGTATGATCCTAAATCAGACTTTTAAGAACACAACAAATGGAAGCTAAAGAGAAATTTAGGCTAAGAAAATAGGGGATACTAGAAGATTAAAATGTTTTCATTGATGAAACATTCTACTGATACAACAAAGGAAATGCATAGCCCCTCAGAGCTTTTCGTTGCTACTCCCACTAATTTCCCTTTGCCTTAGACCTTATGAAAGGCAAACAAACCTTAGTGGGAGCAGCAAAAAGAAGCATAAGATAACGGGGTATCCTAAATTGGTTCGCGTATTTAGTACAACTATGTTACACGAATACTTCAGTTGCCTACTTACCTTGTCTGACGGGTGTGGCCTGTTCAAAAGTGGCAAAAATGTACTTGTACCAGATACTTACATACACCACCTTATACATACATATCCGTAAACAAGTGAATATAACACGTCTTTATTTTAGTTTATCAAAGGCCTTTACCATTTTACTTGACCTCATTTTGCAAGGCTGAGGCAGTGGGACCACATGATGCTCCATTCAACCATTTATAGGTTTTTGCCTTTTGAGGAGCGATCAGTTCCAGAGCATGTTGTAGACACTTACGATACGAGAAGTCTTCAACTGTTCCATCTGTACGTACCAACATAAAGCAGCGGGAATCTTCATATTCTTTGTGGTAACCAATCTGTGATAAAAGGGAAAGACCGTCAGTAGATATACCACATGTATTTCTCTATTTTTGCTTATGTAATTTTAGTACATAGTAGTATCGCGAGGTCAAACGTAAATGGGAGGAGTCTTACCCATAGTACATTGGTAACATTGTACATCACTCATATAAGGCACAAACTATCTAAGGCTTAACATCAGTAAAGGGATGAGCATGTTCATCCCTTTCATACGATATTGAGGAGGTGGGATACTATGTCCCCCTTCTTCACAAGCTATCGTTTTGGTTATTAACAATAAAAAGTAGGGGTCAATATCAAACACCTCACCATCAAAAGGTGGATTTAACTTAAAAGAAAATCCAAGTAATTCTAGCAATTTCATCGGCATTCGTTTCATGACTTTAGTTAGCATTTCTCAATAATCATGAATAACTTTCATCTATATCACCTTTATTTCCATTGCTCCTTTTCCGATCTTCTCACTCCTTCTGGGATGAAAATGCAATGCCATCATTACTATGGACTTGTCTGCTTCACTTAACTCGCGATCAATAGCATATCTGCACCATTTTAACAAGTATAAGTTAGTGAGGAATTTGAAATAGAGAAGTCACTTCCCACAAAAGAAATGCAACAAGGTGGGTAAGCAACATGAAAAGGAAAGAAAATACGTGAACAAACAAATTGTAGCAAAATAATGGGTTTCCTCAGATTTAAGCATACTCCTGAGAAATTGAAGATCATGCATGCGTGACGTTGTTCACGTAAAATATGAATTCAGAGAATGATTTCAGCCTGGCGCATATAGCCCGACATCACCGAAAAGTCTTGGCAAGTATAATGCTTTCTGTTTTGCTTAGGTAGTCAGTTTATCAGGAATAAGTTAGTTGCAAATTTAAAATAATGATACTTCAACGTGAAAGACTCAGAAAAATAGAGTTCCATACTTAGAACTTGCACGGACCATTGTGAATTAAAATGACAATGGCTTAGGGATATATGTAGACATACAGGCCCAAAGGAGAGGTTTTGAAGCCACAATGTCTGAAACATGGTCAAAGGATTAAATAATAAGCCTCTACTTGTGAAAACTGAGGAAAGAAAGAGAAAACAAAGGAAAATCGAAAGAGGGTAGAAGAAAACGAGAGAAAATAACTTTCTTTCCCTTGTCTGATCCCAGCAGGAAAAAAGATAAAATGGAGAATATTGTGTCATGCATGAAGAATTCACGCGCAATCCAATATAAAAAAGATTACTCCATAGCACATTCTCTCTCCAATCTTTCTTTAAAAACCAAAAAAAGGAAGGGAATTTTGCTCACCTTTTCTTCCTCTCTCTTCCTTTGCTTAGTTTCCTTACTTTTATCTTTTCTTTTCCTTTTTCTATTGGGGGAAGGGGCGAGAAGCCTTAGGTGAAGAAAACACTTGATTATAAATGGCAGTTTAGCTAGCTTAAAGTAGTAGGTGGATTAAGCCAGCTGGAGAATATCCTGAAAGCTAGAGGAGAGTGCTTGGAAAGAAGAGAAAGAAGTAGAAGGCTTCTTAGATAGTCAATGAGAAATCAGTAACCTGAGTGCCCATTTTGCTTCTACGGAAAAAAATATGCTCCTAATTCAAACTAAGATTCGTATTTGGCTTTAAAGCACCTATTAATTAACATATGTTTCTAATGAGCCACGGAGAAAGATAAAAAGAGAGTAATGAAGAGCTAGGGGCGACAATGGGTCGGGTCTCATCGTTTATGGGTCATGCGTCGAAAATCTTAACCGTGAAGCTACTGATCAAATATCTGAGTTGTCACGTGTCAATCCATCTAATACTAATGGTTGGATCATTTCAAACTTGCTCATTAACCCATGTATTGTAAGATCATATCTTTTACTACACGTCATCTAAAAATAATATGAAGCAAATCATTTCAATAGATAAGAATATTATGTATATCAATGCATCTAACTTCACTTATCTGACCAACAATTTAGCAAATTTACATATCAAAATATATGCTAACTTGATAAGCACAAAAAAAAAACAATCTCTAGATAACAACACAATCTCTATGTAGTAAAAAAACCACCTATTAATACTCAAGAGATAAATATTGAACCAGGAAAGCAAAGACAAAATCTTTTAGCTAAATTTCTTTTGGTGTAGAAGAAAGGCAACTGAAAATACCAAATTACTATCGAAGTCATTGTGTTTAACAAGTTAGACGGGCTCATTTTGACATACTAATGAGCTTAAAGCAGGTTGTTAGAAACCCAAAGGTTACGCAAAGGTGAAGATTTGAGGTTCTGTTGTGCTGGGTTCACGTGTTGTCCTGAGGAACAGCTCGGCTTTGTTAACAAAGAATAACCTTATTATAAGAGGTAAAGATAAAATATACATAGATAAAGAAGAGGAGAAATACAATTCATAGTCAATAAGCTGCAGCTAATAGATAGATTCTGTTTTTCCTCTTCTTCAACTACTTTTTTCGTTGGTGATTGGTTAGTATCTACTATCAGATTCTAAAGTAACTAGATGCTCGGATATATTCTCCCACCAGACTAACTCATATTAGCATAGACTAATCAGAGTCATTAACATTCCGATGACTTTGAAACTTAATTTCAAAGAAATACGAGAAAAATTACGCAAATTCCAAATATAACAGTCTAAAAAACTAAACTTTATCAACGAAGAAGGAATTGCATAAGAGAAGCATTGACATACTTGGACAGCATTTGCTTCAATGCCTGAGAGAGCTTCTTTATGTCGTTGAATGAAAGGAAACTTCTCAAATTTGCAATTGACCACTGGCTTTTACATCTCTTTGTATTGAGATCATCAAGTTTACAAAGACGTCGTGCAAGAGCCTTGTCAGCCGTTTCATTGTCTTCGTCAAGAGTGACCTTCACCTGTTGCTTATTTGATGTGACATGGTTGCCCAGCAGAGCATACACATCTGTTGGTGCAGCAGGCTCATATCCCTGATGAAAAAGGTCCGGATATTTTAGTCAAAGTCTTAAATTGGTTTATCATATCACTTATCCTGGTCTATCAGATCCATAAAATTAAGATGACAAATGACAAGACGAACGAATCTATTCACATTAAGAAATGAAAACTATATGCAACAGACCAGGATATGCCACATAATGTTTGAAGAAATATAAACTATATAAAATAAAATTTCAATGTTCAAAGTGTTCTAGCATGTTCAGTAAGTTAAAATAAGGAAAATTACAGATTCGATCAATCAAATGCTTGATAGATGCTTTGGACTTAGAACACAATGAAATAACTTAGTAAAGTAGCTTTACCAGCCCAGACCGAGAAGCTACAGATCACTCTCTCGAACAACAAGAAACACTTACAGGCTTATAGAGTTATAGGTAATACGCCAAACAATGGAGCGAGTTTACTTCACTTATTAGGTAAGATACACTATTAGATACTAATAAAATGTCATAATTATGTACAATAAGCTGCTGTAATGTGTCACATTTCATGACTCTCCTCTTTTATGATTATTTCATCGGTGTGCCTTTATCATTAACAAGGTACCATTTCGTAAAGGCAAAAGGGGAAGCTAACTGCATCTGATAATTAAAGATAAGAATTACCTTATAATACAGTTTTTTCTTTGGAAAGTTATCGACTAGAATATCATTAGCATGGAACCAAGGGGTGAAAGAAAAATATCCAAAGATGATTAAAACCGCAAATGGAGGAAAGGATAAGATCCTCAAAAAATTGCCAAAGCAAAAGTGTTAGCTAGGTCACTCAAAAATACAAGCAATGCTCTTTCCAAAAGCAAATCAGGTAAATAAGATCCAGCTTCCTTTTTTATAGAAAATAAATTTCATTAAATGTTTGGGCCAAAACAAAAGCTCCCATATACAAGTAGTATACCAAAAAGGTAGAAAACCTACAAAAAACTATGGTTTTCTACAAAAAAAACAGCTTACCTAAGGTCAATATTTTCAACTTATGTGGTAATACTTCACATGTAATGTCTGATAAATGGACCTTGGACCTAACTCACCCAATATCGGTAACAATAATTGGGATGAACTTGACTCTGATACCATGATAAATGGACCTTGGACCTAACTCAACCCCAAAATCTAGCTTATGAGATGAGGATTGCCCAAGACCATATAAGGAGACCAAGGACCTCAAATCCCACCGATGTGGGATAACTCAACAATGTCAATAATGGATTTTGAGATCGTTCTATTTATATATAGAGTCACAAATAAAAGGAGACATTAATAAAGTATCACATAATATGCACTATATTCTCTGTGAAAATCATATCTTCTTTTTGGTGAGAAGACTGAAGTTCTTTTATAAATATGCATGCAAAAAAGGAATACGAAGGAGATGATTATATTGAACAATAAACATGTGTATTCTCCCAAGTTGCTTTAGGATTGTATAGTTGCCAGATTTGTTAGAACTTATTTTCCATTTAAAAGCATGACCAGAACAACTCCATCAAAGACAAGAATCATATTATTAATTTTTTTCTCTCCTACAACAAAATTATGCTAATCCATCTAAGTTCATATCATGGCAATATAATTGATAAACCAGCTTGGTAATTCCACAACAAAAAAACAAAAAATCAACAAATGTGAAGTTCAATAAAAGAAAATTGGTTTTATACCTTTCCAGAATAGATAATGTCGAATGAAAACCCAGTCCCTGTGGAAGGGGTTTTTCCCCACGCCAATGCTTCCAGACTTCCTTGAAGATCATCACTTAATTCTGTCTTGGCAGCCCTAACAAAAGAGTCCCCGGGATGCTGCATTGGGTTCAACACGCAGAAAAGTTTCAAAACTTGGAGATACATCTCCTTGACATATTAACTGTTATCACTTGTAATATGAGAAGTAAAATATTTTTTTCTTGGTTAAAATATGAGAAGTAAAATATTAGAAAAAAATAAGGGGAAAAAGAGTAAGAAAATTGGCAACACATAAATTTTATCAAAATTCTTTTCTTTTAGCGGAACAAAGGTCAAATGTGAATCACATTACCGAAAAGCAGGCTTGCATAAATGGTGAAATAACACCAGCACACTTTCTTTGCTGCGCCAGACCTTTTGTATTCAACGGAACAAATTCCCCTGTAGCTGTGAGACAATCTGCTGCAAGTACCAAGTGTTCCGGAAGGATTTTCTTGCCAGTTTCAGAGACGGCAGAATTCAGATTCTGCACTTTAACTCATTGTTGTCAGAATTGTACCATTTTATTCTTGTAGTAAAGAATAAAAGGAATCTTAAGTGGAAATAACGTTAACATCAGAGTAAAGAAAATGTGGTTGCGTTACATATCAACAAAAAAAAGGCTGTCGAAAATTTAGACGAAAAAAAAGGAATCTCGTAACCAGAACTCACACGTAGAAAGTACTTCCATGCTACATCAACTCCATAGGCTACAGTCAGATCATGGACGTTATCGGGATGACTCCACTCCCAATCAATCAAATCCATTATATGGAGGCAACTATCCACAAGTGCATTCCAAAAGTTGTTCCGATCACAACTTTCTGACATAAAGACCTGCAAATATAGTTCCCCGGTAGAGCCTCTGGAAGATTTTGATGTACTTGGCAACTCTCTCCATAAGATATCAACTTTTTTAAATGCGGAGAAACCTAAAAGAAGGAAACATCAAAGATAAAAGACAAAATCAAATACTTTAAAATAGCAGCTCACCAGAACAACAAAAGGTATCCACAAGAAGAAATTGGGCCACAACTTTTTAGAGATAGAACAAATGTCCAAAGTTGAAGTCACTTTCAAATGTCCTCTCATTTGTGATCGATACCATTCATTAATCTTTTTCGCAATCATTGGCTGAAGGGATCCAACTACTTCAATAATCTAAAGAGGCCACAGACGCGTGACAATTCACATGCGAATTACACTCTTCTTTATGAAGATCAGGATTAAATGACAGAAATGACTTTAAACAACTCAATGTCCAAGATGTCAAAACTTTCCTGTAACTTTAGCTTTGCAAAAGCTGTGAATTAATCTCTTGTTTAACCTTTAACTCAACCCTGATATTGCCCGTATCAAGCAACTCCCTTTTTCCTTCCATAAAAACCCATGCAAGAAAAATGTTATTCTCTTTCATCACTTGACTACACCTTTATAGCAATATCATTCAACATCAGACTAAGTCATAAGGACAAAAGCATAGCTAAATAGCATGTACATTTCATGGTTTCTAAACCCACATTAAAGTGGCCAACATGTTTGTAAAATGATTTGAGACCCTAGAGATAATAGTTTCCAAACAACATAAACATCTAAACCAAAATTTAGTTAACAATCACTAAAAGATTTTCAGATCAGGTCCCGTAGTTGAATGGGAATGGATTCAAAAGTCATAAACTTGAAATGTATACTGAAAGACAAGGAAATCCCTTTTTACTAAAAAATGACCAGGAACATAGCCAGCCAGGAACAGATTCCATGTTCTTTGTCAATAACAGCAGAAGTCAAAACTCCTTTTCACAAAAAAGGATAGTAACAAATTAACAAGTACATAGCTCAAGGACATCAGCTTGCTAGGCAATAATATGGAAAGCAGAAAACAGATCTAAACCTTTGATCACAGTCTCAAGAAGGAATGGAATCACCAAATCACGAAGTGTATCCAGTAGTGAAAAAGAATCTTTTGAGGTCTCAACCACAGCAACTGCAATGCAAATTTTGGAATTCGCTTTTTGCATTTCAGCGACGGAACAATCCCTACAACATTTACAAGAAATAAGAGAATACGAATGCCTAAACAGTGACCAAGAGACTGTACAATAAGGTAGTGGAGGATTCAGAGTGAATTTATTTCATATCCCCATTTCCATGCATCCAATAACAATTAAAAGATAAACAATTAAAAGATTAACAATTAAAAGATGAAACCCAAAGCAAAGCATCTTACTTGCATGTTATATGCAGGCTTGGAAGATCTATTCCAGCTTCCATTCTAGTTGATCGATATCTCATGTTAAGAGCATCTATTACTGATTTCAGCTTCAGCCTTCTTGTCTTCACATATTCCTGAGAGAGCAGAATTTAAGAGCACAAAACCAAAAAACTACAAAAGGATAAGAAATGAATTTCTTAGTGCATTACCTTATCTATATGAAAATGACAAACCCAGGGACTACTGTGAGTGCTTTTATATGTTCCAGGGGAGAAGCTACATTATAGAAATCTTTAGTCAGATAAGAATCAATGAAAGGATATCAACAAAACTGGATTGCAAAAGTTTGAAAATGTAGGAAGAGCGTGTACCATATCATTACGGTCGAAACAATATCTGAAAGAAGAAGCCTTTCTAGATGACCCTTGACCTCTAAAGCTCCATATTCAAAACCATGAGCCCATCTGCCAAGTCTTTTCGAAAGAAACAGAGATGCAGTTTTCTCGCTACTATTACTCTTTACTCCAGCTTCCAGTATTTTCTGTTAAAGTCACATCCGAATACCGAAAAGTTTTACAAGGCTTTCAGCAACAAAAAAACCATAAAGGGCAAAAAGGGACAAGCAGAAACCAGCTCAACATCACATTATTACAATTCATATAATCTTGCAAGAAGTGGCTAAGAAGTCAGCAAGAAAGGCATGCAAGATGTTTTACCATTGCAATAGCTTGTGCTTTACAATTACATGGGACACCAAAAATCAATATCATGAACCCCAATTAAGAAAGAAAAAAAGTGTATATGGCAGCTTTTGAAGACACTAGGAAGCTTCTATTTTTTTCCTCTTTTGATCATTTCAATAGAAAGCTTCTATTAGTTTTAATTTTATCAGTGTTTTTAGGTCAACAAATACTTTCTGTAACCATGGAAGATGCTGCTAAATTTCAGATTCTATTTTGAAGAGCGCTTTTTTTAATTAATAAATAGTACCACTGACGTACTATAGGAGTACAACAGAGAGGTTCAAGAGCATCTTAACAGGCCAATAACATTAGTAACTAATATTTCTTTTGCTGTTTTCTAAGATGTATCTAGTTCATTGTCTTTAGTTACTTGAGGATGAAGACGTATTAGCCTTGGTTACAATGTCCAGTTCACTCAGGCTCCACAAGCTCCAAGTTACAAAGCCGCAAAGCAGTTCTAGACCTTCTACCCATCATTTATCTTTCCACCTACATGTTCCCGGTTTCGTTTATTTTTTTGTATGACTTTCAATAATGTCGTTAAACATGTTAGTGATAGATATGCTTTTATTCAGTGTTGTGTTCGATGATTATAAAGGGTGGGTCCTTCTATCTCCTGTCTACAGCCCCCCGTGTTGCTTCTCTGCATTCTTCTGCTCCTCCAATTTTCTGCTTCTCTTCCTCTTAGAACCTGTTTTCAATATCTAGCTACAGCTGCTGCTTGTTAATCTCGGGTCACTATCCTTTTCCCACTAATATTCACAATTCACAGAGAAGAACCTCTCTAGTGATAATAATAATAATAATAATAATAATATTGAGCATGAACTTCCACTTTTGCCCGCCAAAACGGTCCACTAATTCACTGTTGTATCCACATCAGTTTAGTTGTCAATCCTAAAAGCGAGTGGAAGATCTTTCGACCTAACTTTCCTATCAAACTTACAATGCAGAAATAACTTCACTATTCTTATTCTAAGAGTAACACCAAGTTCACTCCAAAGACACTTGGCAAATTTATTTGCCACTAAGCAAAAGATTTCTAAAATAGAGACTAAAATGTATGCCCACTATCAAAGGTCAAACACAGAAAAAATGAGGTTGCAGAAGTTGTCACTGAAAATTACCCTACAAGTCATATTACAACATTATAAAAAAGAACAGAGATAGCAAGAAGCTCAGCATCATCATCAACGAAGGCAAATATTTAAGAATAGAGCATCAAGTGATTGAAATTATTTCTGCACATGGACTTCTTTGATAGGTTGAACTTGCGAAGTTGACAATTCAATTTGTCAATTGAATAAGTTAGTATTTGGGCCAGCTTTTGAAGTCCTTTCTTTAAAAAGACTTTTAGATCCTAACAGAAACTTTTTCTGGAAATTGGTGCAATTGCTATAAATGAATTTTAAAAACTTCGGGAACGTTCAGCAGGTGACACCAAAAGATATGGCTACTAAGATACATCTTTCTAGAAGGGTAATTGGCATAGAAATTAGTAAATTGTAGATTCCAGGAAAACATCGTTAAGAACATTGGTTTAGCCCACATAACATAGTATACCGTCCCAAAAGTACAAATCAGCAGAAATAGAGAGAGAACCTTTAGGTTGAGTAAAGGTGATGGCTCAAGTGCACCGATAGGTAGATCCAAAGCACTGTATGCAGCTTCAGAAATGGCACAGGCTGCCAATGAACCAACAGGATGGCCACCAATTGCATGAGAAGCACGGTTATATGTAGAAGCAATTTGGTCTGTGTTGTAGTAAGAGAACTGCACAATTTGATTCCCATAAGCATTTCTCACTGTTCCATCATATCCAATGTACAGATCACGCATGAAAAACATAAGCTTACGGTTCAATGTTCCAGAAACATCAGCATGTCCACTAAAAGAACTATCACGGGTTGTCAATGAATGCACAAAACACTCTAGAGGATTCAAACCCGCAAGAAATGAATTCTCAACCACAGCACACGGGATGTAAGAACCAGGACGTTCAGGAACATTATGAGCTTTCTCAAAAGGAAGATGTGCTTTATGATTATTCCATGCATCACAAGAAAGTTGACGCGGCATTCTAAATGATAACGGAACCAAAGACTGCTGCAAACCAAGACACATGCTGTGTTGGACCAGTTTTAGCAGGTTGCCCTTACTCCCAGCTTTTAACATAGCCAGAAACGAATTCTCCTTGCTTGCATAATTATATACTAAATTCTGGATATCCCGGAAAACTTGCTTGAAAGCAGTAACAGAAGCTTGACTCAGAGAAGCTGACTTCTGCAGCATGATAGACATAAACTCCAAATCAAAACCCATGGCTTTCTGGCTTACTTCTAGGCTTCCAGCAAGGAAATCGTGATTATACCTCGTCATCAGCAGTTGGACATAAGATAGTCGCTCTGCCTCTTGCAAACCACAAAAGACTTCATCAATCATATTTTCTCGGGAATATGGATCAGAAGAGATGTAAAGATCGGACAATGAAACACTAAGACCCCTCATTGACAACCACTCACAAAGAACTGCTTGTGCAGCATAAAGGAGGTCAAGAGTGTCACCTCCATGGTGTTTAACAAGACTATAAAAGAGATTTTCACTGGCATCACGCAGCCAAGACGACCCACCAGAAGATGTCACAATCTCCCCATCACTAATACAGACGCCATTTGATGGAAAATCACAGTCAAGGTCTGATGGCAAAAACAAGCCGAATAACTGTTTCCCAGTCCAATAACTCCTGTTTCTTGATGGTGCTCGTACAATAGCAGGCATCCCCACTTGATGAGGACAAAACATTTGTAGCTGCTGCATCTGAAAGCGGTCCAAGAAAACTCCTTCTTCCAAAATTAAATGAGCAGCAGTTAAGCTGTCATGACTTAACGAAAGAAGATTTTGACCACTCTGTCCATCAATCAGCTGCCGATTCAGACCAACAAGCTCACTAAGCTCAACCCTAGAATCGATTGATTGCGGAACATAACCATGAAGGCAATCACCATCAAAATCCCCACGGAATGGAGAACACACAAGAGGATTGATTGAAAGAACAGAAATTATTGGAAGAATCCTAACAGACAGAGCAATTAGTGAGTGTTGATGAATAGATGGAGGTCGATTTATCAACACAACATCTCCATCAATTAGAGGTCTATATATTATATCCCCTCTCTGCAACTGATCCATTACACTAATACGAACTAAGACACCATTTCTACGAACGTGAATCGCTCCCTTCTGAAGAATCATAAGATCACAGTGATCAGACAACTTTTCCCAATTCCGTGAACTTAGGGGTTCCGCCATATGGAGATCCTCTGCAACATGACACGGAATACCAATCTCACCTAGCTTTATGTTGGGATCACCAACCACAACCATGCGGAAAGCATGGTTAGTGCGTTTTGCCAGAACCAGTTCTTTCACATACTTCAAACCAGTAGCAGGGGCATTAGGATCGTTGGTTAGTGACCTCTCTGCACGTATCTGCAGTAACAAAGGCTCAAATCAAATGTAACATTGTTTTACGGAAAACTGAAAAAGAAAGGGAAAACAAAACATGGTTGCATTTCTTGCCTTGGAAACTTTAATTCTATTAAAAACACACATGCTCAAGTCATTTGCTGTCCCTCTGAAGTCAATCAGCTTTCTGTAAAGCCTATTACTCTCATCCTGGGATATTAAAAGCAGCATATGACCAGGATATAAGAAAGCTGAGTGCCAAAAACTGTAAATCAATGATACAATCAAGAAAAGACACATTTCTAATCACTTACAAATATCATGTGCTGCCCAAATTCGGTGACACGATGACTATTGGGAGTCAAGAGGCAGCTTTTAAGGAAGATTGAGTTCTTCCTTCTGAGAAGTCCTTCAAGAAACCCTGGATCAACATCTTTCAGAATGCTATATACCTAAAAGTCAGAATGTTAATCAGATGCACCAAAGAATAGAAGGGAAGACAGCAAAAACATAAATCACTAATGAAAAACAGAGGCTAGCTGGTTCACTGTTCCATCACAAAGCTTGGACGGTATTTGACAAGGGTGCATGACAGTATTAAAAAGGCCCTAAAGTGACACTTGTACTTGCACCGGATTTTAAAGCCCCCCCCCCCAAAAACCCCACCCCCAACAACTCTCATCTTTTTTTCCATTTAACCACCTGTGCTTGACAAAATGGCTATTAACAAACACTCTGACAGTGTGTGTTGTTCAACTGCTGCAGATTTGGGCGATATATAACTTTTTCTACTTCCACTCATTCACTTTTTCTTGAGTTTTGACACTTGGTAAAATTGCAGGTCCCACTTCTTTCTTTTTAATCATTTTTTCTTGACAGAATTTTTCAATCAGATGCATACCCCTTCTTTGCTTAAAGCCCACCGAAAAACAACCCAAATCATCACCAAAATCAGTTGCTTATTTTTTTTTTACAATCATCCAAAATCCCAGAATCATTACCAAAAAATCATCACCAGTAGGGAATGGTCCCATCAATCTCTTCATCATTTTTTCTCTCCATTTAAGCTCTTCAAACTACAAAGCTCAACTCCATCCAAGCACTACGGTAGCTTCACTACAATCCAAAGAAATTTATAGTATGTACTCCATTAGCTGCAAGCGCCTTCTTCAACCAAACTCACCATTTATAAAAATTTCAGATATTAAACTGAATCAGCCAAATCTAATTCTGGATTTTCATCTCCATACATCAACCTCAAATGGAACGATTCATATTTTTTTTACGGACACTCCGTCAAGTAGAGGTGTTCAAATGGGAAAACCGAGAGCTGGGGGCCAGCTTTAAAATCTGGTGCAAGTACAGGTGTCTAGTTAGGTGTTCTGACAATTAAAAATAAAAAGGTTGAAGACCAAATGAATGCGCTGCTTTTTCAAAGTTCAAAAACATACATATTGCTAAATATTCAGCTAAACTCAGAAGTTGGATCTACATTCCTCATCTAACCCTCCATTACAGGGCGATCATCGCAAGCGAGAAACAACAAAAAGCTTCTGATTTTACTACAAATGCAGAGGGAAAGATCTAGAAAACTATCAATATTGTGCCGTCATTCTAACGGATATATTAACTGAAATACAGCAGCATCTTCCTGGCAAAAGATATACGCTAACTAAAAAGGGCTTCAGCACATGTAATTTCTTATTTATCGGTCAAAGGGCTATTCAATCTTCAAGTTGTGTCTAATCAGTAGGAAAGATAAAATATATCATGAAACGAAAAACAGCAACTAGAAGTTTTACCTCCCCAAAAAAATTAATCTTAAGAAATTTTGTTACCTGAGCATGTGTTAAAACTTTTTTGTACTTTGAAGAATTTAAACTTGCATCTTGTTGTGCATCATCTGGGATAAAATTCCAATAGTCAGAAGCCAAACTTCCTCCAGAAGTTTGCTGAAGCTTCTTTTCGCTCACTTCTGCAATAATGGCAGTCCTTCCAAACATGTCTTTAGGAGATACTTTAAATTTCATTGGTGGATAACCTCTTAAAATTCCCTGCTTATCAGACAGATAACAGGTCAAGAAATTTTTAGGGGGGGGGGGGGAATATTATAATTTACAGCCAGTAAGACTCACATCACAGTAATTGCAGGCAGATGTCGTATCAGCACCCTGGAAAAGGCAAAGCAAAGAACTTTCACCCTGGGAGCAAAAAGAACAGCAGCAATATCGATGTGTCGAATGTGAAGTACCAACTACCATAATAGCTTGGAATTTCTTTTTTTGAAAAATAGCGCATCTTTACTGCCTATTGGAATAGCAAGAAATAAACATATGATAAAGCTCTACACCAGAACAAAAGTAATAAATGTCATCTTGAAAAATGAGCTCATATCCGTTTTCTCTCCATTCCACAGGAGTAACAAATTCCAAGTCTTCTGAACTACTTCCAGATAATAGTACATAGTGCCTTCTTGCTAAGAGATTATATGCAACAGAAATAAGGGCTACCAATTTATTAAGCCAACTGGACATGACCACCTCTATCTGTGAATATTCCATAAGAAGAGGGAAGTCTGAAGAGGCAAAATACTTCAACCGTACTCATAAGAAGACGGAAGTAAAAAAAAAAAAAGGCGAAATGCCTCAAACAAACCAGTAAGATGTAACAGACTTCTTAAATACAAGGTGCTATTTTTCCCCTGTAAACCTGATTTTAATCAATTTGTGGTGACTGGTTCCACCAGGACATGAACAGAAAACTGACAGCATTGTTTAGGAAAGTGAAAATGCACACAGTTGTTTATACAAATGCACAAGAAATGGCATCTATTCATTGTATAGTGCTGAGCGGTGGGCCAGAACACCAGCATAGGGGTGTTCAAAACCGAACCGATAAGTCAAACTGTTAAGAGTAAATAACCGCCCAATCCGCCCGATAAGCAGCCCTATACCAGCATAGCATGCTACCTCGCCACAACGATGATACGCCAACTCGTCTTATCTCCATAAACTAACTATTATCAAAACCCAAATTACATCAGCTAAAACATGAATGGTGGAGTAGGAACTTGGAGCAAGTGCATTAACAAAAGTAACACTAAACTACTGTTAGTAACTGAATTAGAAAAAGGAATTACTTCCCTACATGTGATTCACCTGAAGAATTCACTAAGATGTTTTTGTGACAAATAGCTACTACATATGTTACTGAAAAAATAAGCTATGCTGCTAAAGTTCTCATCTTTAATGAAATGGTATCAAGTTTCAGTACTGAGTGTATAGTACCTGACCTTGACCTTATCACGCCGCACAGATTTACATCCCGGACATACTTTGTTCAGGATCTTTGCAACCTCTGATATGAAATAAGGATTGAGTATTGTGAACGGGAAGTTTATTAGTCCAAAATGACCTGGAAAGGATGTAGTAGACTAAATATTAGAACAATTACTTCCAGTGTAGGTGAAAGTAGTAATGCATGAGCTATTAGCAAATCATCAGCTTCCGCTCATACCTTCACATTTTTTCCCATCTTTTGCACCACAGGTGGAGCACTCAAAGATTGGATTCGGAAACCCCAATGCAGGATCTGTTACTTCATTCACTACTCCAATAACCTTAGCTGCCAATTTGGCCTAGAAAAGCAGGAAAGGCATAAATGTGGACAATCTCCATTTGATAATTAAATTTATCAGAAAGGTCTAAAATTAGCAACTACATCCATTCCAAATTTATAAGCCTTAGTTTGACTTGACATAGCCTATTATGATTAGACTAAGAAATAGATAGCAGTTTATAGAAATGTGGGCTCCAGGCTCCAAATTCGTGTTTTAGATTACTTCATAGTTCATATCAATTTGAGATTTTCAAGGTATAAAACTGAGGACTGGCAGATTTTGAAGTAGCAGGGTGTTTATAATGTAATTGTTAGTATATGAAACCTTTATTTAGGAACGCACACCATTTTGCAACAGAGAGAAAAGAAAACTGAGACAAGCTACTTTGGCCAGTGGGACTAGATCCACTGCAAGATACCAATAGAATGAAGCAGACATGCTTTCTAATTTGAATTACACCAAAAGTTTGACATATACTTACTGCATCAGTCTCCGATAAGATATTGAAAATTATGCCCTTCAGAGTACCTGAAGGCACTTGCTGCTCAATAAGATCATGCTCCATCTAACTCTGGAAAATAACAAAGTGGTTCAAGAATATACTACAAAGAAAGAACAGAACAAAAGTAAGCATAATTCATCTAACAATGAGAAAATACTTCAGCAATGCCTTCGAAACAATTCCACCCCAATGCAATAAGACAAGCCCATTAAGCTTTGTTTAAGAAAACATACCATTCGTTTTGGAAGCATTTATACGATCATAGACCACATAGCTATTATATCTCACTAGATTAAACAAACCCAAAAGCTCAGAACCCTTGTGACATTTTTTATAAAATAAATGGCCTATTTGATATTTAGAACAGGGAAAACTATTTTAAATTAAAAGAAATCTAACCATACTTGGGATGAGTTATTTGTCAGCCTTCCCAAAGGATTTGATTTGATAATTAGATAATTCCAGAAGTAAAAAACATATTAGCATATCAAAGATTTTGAATTGATATTGTAAGTCCTATATCTAGAATACTTAGTTCCTCAAATAACATTGCTTTGTGAAATATATATAGATATCAATCACTTTGTCATAATGGAGCATAAAAGAAGTATACCTCCACAAGCCTGACTAGCCAAGCCGGGGCTTGGACTGTGGACAGTCAATGGGAAACCAAAACTGGGATGTTAACTTGCCAGCCTGCCATAAAGAGATCTCCAACAATCATTTCCAAATACCAGATGCTAAAATTGAGTTGTTTCTTTCATTTAAGGGGAGAATGTTTTACAAGAAGAACCAACTTTCATATCTTTTTGGTGATTGGATGATACTGTTAAGATAGGTTTTTGGTTTAGACAAAAGCACGTAAGGAGGTAACGATGAAGCTGCTAGTTAAGGTACACAAAGTGGTATTTTTGGAAATGGTGTCAGCATATTTTCCTTCATTAAGGTCAATTAAATGACCTTAGAGCTCTAAAGTGCTGCTATACTCATCCTTTTTCACCTGAGATGGTAGAAGCAATTCCCATGAAATTCTTAACTAAGAGAAGATGATATAATAAGAGTGCTAAATTACCAAACAATACCTGACAAACTAAAGGGTAAGTTCCATATAATGGTCGTGAGACTAACTATGTTACACCCCAACATAATCAAAAGATAGGGTTCCTTAAAAATGTGAATGTTAAGATGGATATCCGATCATACAATATTGGACAAGTTATCCTACAAAAGTGCAAGTTGCACACAGAAGATAAAATGAGAGGAACCAAAATCAAAGTCATCCAAGATTATTTGAACGTGACCTCCAAAAGTACTAGGCGATAGGTGCAACATTATGATGACTGAAGGTGAAAACAGAGCACGAGTAGGTCTAATGTAGAGTCAAAAGACCTATAAACTCTTGGAATCAATGTACACTTAGCAAGACCAGAACAAAATGGAAAGGAATCATAAAAACGATACCAACTTGTTAGGATTACGATGTAATTGTTATTATTACACTTCATTAGGTCTAATGTATACTAGTCTGGCTAGGTACTTGTACGTCAGTGTAGGGATAAGTGTCAAATAACCTCTGATTTTAGAGAGCACCTAATTTCTGTTAAGAAACGAACTATCCTATATTGGAATGAAATAAGCCCGAATAGAGCAGATGGATATAGAGGATTTATATAGCAGACTCCCACTACTTTGGAACTGAGACATAGTTGATTGATTGAAGAGAATCAATAAGCAAATTTATTTTGTCTTCCCACCTTCTTTAGAAATTCACACAGTCTCAACTGGACTTCGTTGTTTCTGTCAAGTGTCTCAACCAAGCTTAGACGATATTGTCCTTTTAGGACCACATACTAGACCCTAAATGTAATCTTTACCCTATTATTTCACTGGCCATTTTGTTAACTCTAGGGATAACGTAAAAATAAATTGGCTTTAGCATGCAAGGGTATCCGATAAATCCAATTCAGAACATCAATAGCTTTAATAATCATGTCAGCCCTCTCTTTGACCTAAGAACACACCTTGATGAGCTTAAGTAAGCGTTTTTAACAAAATATATTTTGTTCATGCAAAGAACTCTTCTATGCCACTAGCAAAACAGCAAGACAGCATGCAGGCCTTGTCTAACAAACAGAAACTTTTAATGTCTTAATTTCACATAGGTTAAGTTTTTCTTAATTGAATTGGATGAACTCGCCCCTTACGCCTGAGTGGGGTAGCCCAAGAATATTTTAAACCTCTTCGGATGCCCATATATATCCAATAGGGGAAGATATTGTACATGCTAGTACAATTAATGCCCCAAACTGAATCTAATCCAAAATTAACAATAAAATAGTTGTGTTCACATGCCGTTCAACTCAACATTAAAGTAAATATTGTAATCAACTTTCTAACACGAAAATCATGCCAAATCGACAAAAAAAATCTCTTGGGGTGAGAAAATAACAATTTAACCTCCACCCAAGAAAAGAAATCAGGTAATGAAACTGATACCAAGAACACCTTTTACCTGCTAGCTGAGGCTTGACCCAATGTTCTCAAATTAGCAAGAAACCTCTCCTCTTTATCCCTGACAATAATGCATTCAAACCTAAATTTCATCAAGGCTCTGCAGTAACCAACCAAAAAAGATTCTTTTTCCTAATAAAAGAACAGAAATCAACTGATACGCAGAGGCGGAGCTACCCCTTGTCCAAGGGGAGTCAATTGACACCCCTTTACCGGAAATTATACCGTGTAGATAGGTCAAATTTATATATATGTGTGTGCGTGTATATATTGACTCCCCTTAGTGAAAATCCAGAGCCACTGCTGATATGTGCAACTAAAGACAGAAATTTCATGCCGCATACAGTTTAATTGTGAAACCTTTTACTGAAAAAACATCATCCAACAAAATGACATACATTCATATTACAATCATTCATAATGTTTCATTATTGAAAAGCAAATTATCCATTATCAAGCACAATAGTAAAGCAAGGGGCCCAAATTTTTGTTTTTTACTACCTAGAAGAATAAGACAAAAAGTCTAAAACCCTATTGATCCTAAAACCCTCCTCTATAAACAAAAAAGTTCAAACACCAAATACCCATTAATCCAAACAAATAAGAAAATCAAAAAGAACTTATAATCCACATTGCCCTACCCATTACTCATCAATAACACAACTATACAAGACATGCAAAAAAACAAGAAACAGAACTAAACAAATTACACATATACAGCTATATAAGTGATCAGCAGAATTAAAAAATCCAATCTTTACATTAAAAGAAACAAAAAGGATCAAGAAAAAATCAGATGATCATTCAACACTATAATAACATCAACATCCACATTGATATTAAAGTTTTGATTTTTACCAAAAAAAAAACCAAAGCTTTACACTTACCTTTGCCAAAAGCTGAGAGTTCAGGGTTGAGCAGTTGTTGTTTTGGTTGGGGGGTGGGGGAGGGGGTGGGGGTGGGGGGAAATGAAAGGACTAGTACTGTCTTCTTCTGGCAAAATCTTAAGGACTTTAATGTAAACAGAAGAGCTAGAAGCAGAGAGGTTCAAGAAAAGGGAATAGGTTGAGAAATTAATACTGTGCTACACAAATTCTAGACAAAATGGTAAATAATATGAAAATCGAGGGCATAAAACTTTTAAGGGTTTGGTTTCAGAGTTCGAGATTATGCAGTGGGCTTTGGATGTAACCGTCGAGTTTTTGTGAGTGGCGTCGCAGTTACGACAAAAGTTATAGGGGTTAGATTCTGTCATATATTTAAACCCTGCTTTTTTCCTTAATTACTATTTTAACCCTTTTTTATTTTTCCAACACAAAAGTGGTCCTACCCCTTTTGCGTCAATTTATATGTCACTCTTTCCAATCCCTTTATATAAATAACTTTGAAAACGTAAAATTCTTTGTATTATTCTCTCCTATCCATAATAATTAATTTTTTGGCCTTTATATTTTAGTTCAAAATAAATATTTTTTTACATAATTAAGAAATAATTAATTTTATTTTTTAAAATTTGTTCTTATTTATATATTTAAATATATTAAAATAATAATTAATTAAGGATAATTTAGTGAACACACTAGAAATTTATATTTTCTTTAGAGGCGTGTTAAAAGCTAAAAAGTTACTAATAGTAGTTGTAGGACTTCCGATATGTTTATTATGAAATTTTTTTAATTTGTTTAAAGGCTTATATATAAATCTCTTCGTCTTGTTATTTGTCACTTTAGTAAAAGAAAGGTTTAAAATATTTTCCATTTTGACACATGAAAGTCATGTACCTATTTAAGGAATACGATAATTTAATCAAATATATCTTAAAATTAATGCTATTAGATAATTTATTGGAGTGATTAGTATTCAGAAACCTAGAGTATGAGATTTTGAACAATAAAATAAGTAATACGGACAAAAATAGCTAATAAAGCACGATTACATATTATTTGCATAACTTACCTCAACTAATTCTTGGTGAAGTGCACAGTTCATAGAATCTTTAAGTGCTTTTTGAATAAAATTTATATATTTAAAAACTACATAAAAATATTATAAGTTATAATAATTAATAATTCAAAAAATTTAAAAGGTATATGAAAAGGTTATGGTCAAATAACAACTTGTTTGACTCTCAAAATCTAAAAAGTATTACTCATTGCGTTTCAATTTATGCGAACTTATTTGACTAGGTGTGGAGTTTAAAATAAAAAGAGAAGACTTTTGAACTTTTACTGTAAAATGATATATATATATATATATATATATATATATATATAATATATTGCGTTGCTATAAATCATTACATAAAGATAAATTATTTTCAAATATGAAAATGGACAGGGGCGAATGTAGTATATATGCAACAGTTTCAATTGAACTCATAACTTTGCGGAATCAAAATTTATGTGTAAAAATTTGTTAAAATTATACAAATAATATATATGAACCTATAATTTTAAAAATATAATATGTTTAATGCTAAAAACTTTAAAAATTAAACCAATAGAATTTAAATCTGAATCTCCCTTTAAAAAGGAATCACTCTTTTTGGCATAATTAAAAAGAAAATAGATTCACATAAATTGAACCGACTTTTTGGGGATTGAGGGAGTATTGTCTTATTATATTATATGAAGTTTAATTGGTATCTTAAATTTCGATGAGTGGGATTTTCATTTCTACTTAGTGGGCGTTTAGACATAAGAATTGTAAAATTTCAACAACAGAAAATTAAGTGAAACTGGTATTTAAAAATTAGAGTTGTGTTTGGATATGGATATAATTTTGAATTATTTTTGAATTTTTATAAGTGATCTGAGTGAAAAATTTGAAAATTAATTTTTTGAAGTTTTTCAAATTTTACGAAAAATTTTAAAATTTATCTTCAAATGAAAATTAAAAAATTTATAGCCAAACACTAACGTCAAATTTTTTCAATAATAAAAAATAAAAAAAATTCTTATGGCGAAAGTCCAAACGGGCTCTTAAACGCAGGATATGAAAAGATTATAGATGAATACATATACGAAAAACAAGAAAAATGTGTCTTTATTGAGAGGAAAAAGAGGCAAGTGGGTACATCAATAACAGTTGTAAATGAGTTGGGATTCGGTGTCAAAAAGTAAAAGTTTACTTTTCACACTGATTCTCTTGGTAATATAACCTTTTTAGTCATGTGAAATTGTGACATGATGGGATTTACTATACCTCAATTTTTGTGGCAAACTGATACTCCTAGTACTATTTCATATTTCCAACTTACCACAAATTGTTTGGTACTCCGGTCCAAAATAAGTGATTTTTTGGCTCTTTTCATGTTTAAAATAATTAATTTTTCTTGTGGAAAATAAGTAATTTTTCTAGATTTTAAGAGTGAATTAATTATTTTTTCCTACATTATCTTTGGAGTAATTAATGTTGGAGTATGTGTTAGGAGTGTTTATGTGAAGAGATAGTAAAGATTAATATGGTCAATTTCATTGCTAAATATTGTTAAAATGTGAATTTCTTAATATGTGTAAAAACAACCAAAAAATTACTTATTTTGGACCGGAGAGTACTAATTTTTGTATTGCCCCATTGATAAGAAGCACTATACTATAATTTTTTAACTGAACAATTATATGCCTGTGTGCGAGACACCTAATATATAATTGCGTTGGACTACGATAAAATAAAAATTTTATGGGTCGTTTGGTAAAATGAAAGATATTTGGTATGGTGGGATATTTTATGGGATTAGTTATTTCATCTTCTATATGGAATAGCTAATCCCATCATTTTAATGTAAACATATTCCTAAATTATTATTTTTATCACATGTACGAGACGGTCCCTTATAATATGCTTTGCACAAATTAATTATTTATCTGAAAAAATTCGATTTATGTATTTATGTTGATAGATAACTAAATTTTACACCTAAAAAACACATAATTTAAATTAATGCCGAACCATAAGATGAGATACATATGTTGTATTGTATTATACAAAGTCGAGGAAAATTAAATTTTAAATAGCTTAAGTTTTCTGTAATTTATTCTCGATAAGGTTTATAGTATTTTCTTTTTGGTAACGTCCAAAATTCTAAAAAGAATGTTGTTATATGCCGTTACAATTGGCCACTCATATCATTCTCCATTCTTTATTTTTTGTTCGCCATTTTCCTGTTCACCCAACTTCAAAAAGATATTTAAAATAAGTAAAGAAAAAAAATAGAGAAGGAAAATAAAAATAAAAAGAGTTTAGTCAAAGTACAAAATAGGTAAAGTATAATGGATGTAAGAAAACATTTGGAATGGTTTAGATACGATTCGCTGATGCCCACCAATGCTAAGCACCTTATCATTAGGGTATCTAATTTCTCTCTCTTTTATTGTTTCCAATTCGGTGTCCGGTATCCGCATTGGAGTCCGACTATATTCGAATTCGCGCCATTCGGGGGAAGCGCTCCCTACCAAGGATATTTCTATACCCAGAGCTCGAACCCAAGACCTCTGATTAAGGGAAGAACAGTCTCATCTACTGCACCACATCATTTAGTGGTATCTAATTTCTCTATTAAAAGAACAGTCTAATCCACTGCACCTCTGATATTTGTCGGCCAAAAGTACTTTTGTTTCTCTACAATCAATTTATTTATTTCCCTCTTTATTCTTATAAAAATAAAAATAAAACTTACCTAAAAATTGCTTGCGTTTATTTGAAGCGTTGAATTTTTGTCTTCTCGAACTTTGTAAAATGTATGTATGAACTAAATTTTGAAAATACTTGGAGCCCGTTTGGACATAAGAAATTTTTTATTTATCGATCTTTTTTATTTTTTCTTAAAATCAGTGTTTGGTTATAAATTTTCAGTTTTACTTTAAGACGTATTTTGGAAATTTTCAAAAATCACTCAGATCACTCACAAAACTTCAACAACCCAAAATTATATTCATGTACAAACACAACTTTAATTTTTAAATATCATTTTCACTTGAAAAAAAATTTTAATCCTTTTTTTTGAAATTTTACAACTTTTATGTCCAAACGCCCACTTAGTAGGCGTTTGGTAAAAATTATGGAGTAGTTTTTTTTTTAAAGTAGTATTTGGAGTTAAATTAAAAAATAGTATTTATAATTAGAAATTATGTTTAGACATGCATTTCACTTGAAAAATATTATAGAGAAAATTTGAAAAGTGGTCAAAACTATTTTTGGTTTTTGAAAAACTCATTTTCGAAAAATCTCCAAAAACTTATAAATTTTCAAACACGTCTTTGAAAAAAAAATCCGAAAAAAATAAATAAAAACATCTATGGACAAACGAGTCTTTTAAACTTTTTTCTTTCTTTTAGTAATTTCAAAACTCAGTTTTCCAAAATTCAAAAACCTCAAGAGCTGATCTTTTGAGTTTTTGAAGATTTGAAAAACTTAATATGATTTTTTAAAAAAATTGTATCAAGTTTTTCTTTCAATTTTTCACGAGTTGAAGAATCAAGTAAATGAGTTTAATATTTGATTTTGGCTAGTTATTGTAAGAATTTCTTTTTTGAGCGATTTTTATTTTATTTTTTTGTTATTGGATTTAAACGTGGACACATACCGAAGAAATTCTAAGGGGCCATTTGGTACGAAGGATAAGGTGAGATAAGATGTAGGACTAAATTTATATCGTATTTAATTGGTGATATAAATCTATCCATCTCCAATCAAACACGGTATAAATTTAATCCCATACTTAATTTAGGATATCTCATCTTATATATTCCACCTTATCCCATCAAATTTTGAAATTATTTTATTCCACCTCCTATATGGTATAAATTAATTCTGAAATTATCTCTCGGAATAATTTAGTCCGCGTACCAAACGGCCCCCGAGATACTACTATACTAAAGGGAACCAACATTTCTTTGTGAAGTTATCATCTAAGTCAATTAAAATGTGAAATTAACATAAGCTTTTTATGTTAAAATATTATCTACGAAGACATTTCCTCGGTACCAAATGCACCATATTTTATTTATTTATTTATTTTTATTATAAGCAGCTGCTTAATCCACTATCATTGGGGAATTAAACAATCTTATTCTAGTTTTTGTTTACTCTATTTTCGTCATGTCTTTTAGCGAAAAGCAGCAAAAGAATCTTATTTGGTGTAAGGTACAAAATAACTTTGTTTATGTCTTTTAGTGTAAAAGCTTCGCCGAAAACGTGAACGGCGTCTGACGGAAAGTCCTATTATTCAACGTGGACTGCTTCCCTCAATCATCATCCACACCAACTTTCGCCGCTTCGTAAGATTAAAAATCGAAGCACTCTTTATTAAAATTTATATACCTAGTATTTTTTTCCCCTCATTCTCACACATTTATATTCTTAAATATTTTTTAGTTGTTATTTAATAATTGAGTATTTTTTAATATTACACAAAAAAATAATAAAAAATATTATTTTGGATAGAAAAATAATTTAAATATAATATAAAAATATATTACCGTGGGGGAATTTTTTCTCTTAATTTCAACTCTTTATGCAGTCCATAAAGTGATAATGTATTGTCAATATGGAGGATTCTGATTTAATTGATTTTATCAAACCTTCATACGTATTTTTAATAAGAATTTAATAGACAAATTTTATTACCTATGAGTTCTTTCGTTTAATATTTTAGGGCTATTTTGGTATAATAATATTATATTTATACTTTTATAATAATATAGTCTGTCCTTTTTTCTATGGATTTGGATAATAAAATACATTCTTAAATTAAATTGGTAATATGACAGTATAATACATTTTCAAATTAAATTAGTAATAAATATTTTTAAGAAGTATATCCTAAAAGTAATAGTATTACATGACTAAAGATATTTACTTGTTCAATTTTATATGAACCAGGCAATCGGAAAGTAATTATATTAATAGGATTACTAAGGGGTTATTTGGTATGAGGTATAAGAAGGTATATAGGTGGTTTAAAAATTTAATACCACATTAATCCTATGTTTGGTTAGCAAACCAGGTATAAGTTATATATCCCTGTGTTAATTTAACACCGGGATAACTTATACCTTATAGAGGGTGGGGTAATTAGCACTGGTATAACTATCTTCTTCTTAGAAATTATGCAAGTGTCATTATTAATACAACATACCAAACAATAAATAAACAACAATCCAAGCATAACTAATCTCAGCATAACTTATCCCAACATAACTTATAGCGACATAACTTATACCGGCATAATCCATATTCCAACCAAACGACTCCTAAAGGTAGTATTATGTCCTAAAACTAATAGGAGTATAAGGCTAATATCTAGAATTCCGGTTATGTCCTTTTATTATGAGTTATTATGCTTAATATTATAAGGTTATTTTTGTAAACCGATATTGTGTGTGTATATATATTTTATAGGAAAATTATTTTTCTTCAATTAAAGAAAAATAAAGTTCATAAGAAAAATATTTTTCTTCATACCAAGGACATCCTTAGCTCCTTTCTTTGATTAATGTATGTTTATTCATTTCCTAATAGCTCTTATCAAGCATTCCAATACACATGCTAATTGCTAACTCATTCTTATTAACATCTCACACTACACATTT
Source organism: Nicotiana sylvestris (assembly GCF_000393655.2). Lineage (NCBI taxonomy): Eukaryota > Viridiplantae > Streptophyta > Magnoliopsida > Solanales > Solanaceae > Nicotiana > Nicotiana sylvestris. The sequence continues at coordinate 211,714,269 of NC_091064.1, forward strand.
TTTACTATAATACCATGGGAATAAAGTAAAATTCAATATAGTATAGTAACAATTTTTAAATTATTCTTTTATATAGTTAACAGAAAAGTAAGTCTAATTTAGCTAAACAACAACGATAGTGATGTCATTAAGAATTAAGCTCGTAATGTTACGATTCAGATTATGACATATCTATTTGAGTATGACATATTCCCATCTCTTTTTACAATGTTTTCTCTAATCTCTCTCCCTTTCCCTTTTTATTTTTTATTTTTATTTTTATTTTAGTGTACAAAGTATTGTACTTAATTGGTATTCGCCATCCTTTCATTTGTTTGCACTTAATGGAGATCTGAATCTTAATCATTCAGATATCAAACATTAAATGTGTTTGTTTTTAAAGTCTGAATCTTGATTATTCAGTTTTTAATCATTAAGTATGTTTATTTTTTTTTACTTCAGAACCACTTAATGAGTTTGAATAGGTTTGTATGATTAAGATCTATAACAGAGACTTAATTTTATTAAGATGCTATCATCCATATTTATTTTTAATTGTCGCCACCGCCAACCATTATCAACTACCATCATACCACCACCACCATAATCGACTACCACCACCCGCCATCTCTAACACTCCCACCACCATCATTCTCAACCACAAATAACACTTAGCCACCTCAACTACCACAACTAACTACCACATCACCGTCAACAACCATAATAGGCATTGCCAATCATTATAAACTACCACCACCCACCACCACCTTCCTCAATCACAACTATCACCATCGCCCGCTATTATTAACTATCATCACTCACCACCACCACCCTCAATCATAATTGTCACCACTACTAATCATCACTAGCTACTACCCTGAACCACCATCATCAACCAAACTTACCACCAACTACTGCCTCTAGTCGGCATTCACAAGCACCACCCGTTAACTATCACTACCAACAACTACTATATTTTTTAAAAATTATATATTTATTGATAGAATATTAGATTAATTAATATTTCATTTGAATTTTATGTTTATTAATTTTCAAATAAAAATAAATTTTATATATTTAGATATTAAAAATCAAACAGTCTTAATCATTTAATATTTAAATTTTAATGCACATCTTAATATTCAGATGTGTATTCAGATTTAGATATCTTAATCTTAATACACATCTTGATATTAAGGCGTGTATTCAGATTCAGGCGTGTTGATCTTTAAAAAAACAACAAATGAGGCCAAAATTTGACTTAAGCGGTCAAATCCGAAAAAGGAAACAATATACGTACTACTAATTATTTTACAGAAAAAAAGAAAAGTACTTAATAAATATGGCAGAACATTTGTTGAAGCACGTGAACTCGGCATAACCTTTTTCAAATAATGCAGTAAACTCCAATACAAACCTAGCCGTCCCTTTCATGGAAATCCTAATTTTGTAAAGAACAATTTAATAAGAAAAGGGTCCCTCCTTTTTCTGCAGGTGTAAGGGTCTAAATCATGTAGTATATCACTTTGCTTTCCAAAAATAAAAAAAGGGTTGAAAAGAACGAAGAAAAAGGAAGATAAATATAGCATCAAATTAACGATTAGGTGACTATTCTTAAGAACAATTAGTGAAACATTTTTCACCGAAATAGCATATTGATCCCGACCCATCTAGAAAATGAGAGTCTGAAACCTTTTTAATCATGGACAAAAAATATTTTTGTACTACTTTAAAAAAAAAAAGTTATATAAATGAGTAAAACGCAATATTATACTGTGAATTACTTTAATGGAAATTTTGCCGTTAAAGTAATTCGCAGTATAGTTCTGCATTTTACTAAATTGCAGTACTATACTGCGTTTTACTAAGATGTTGGGCCCAACTATATTTTATTAAAGCTATTCGCAATATTATACTGTGTTTTACTTAAAACGCAGTATAATACTGCGAACAACTTCAATAAAATATAGCCCATTCTTCTTCCTTGGACCACTGAACCGAAGGAAACCAAAAACCTTCGATTCTGCTGGTTCCCCCCTGCGTCAAACTTCAAAAAAATAATAATTTTGGGCCACAGCCACCATCTAAAGAGCAAGGAGTGTAGGTCTCACATACAAGACAAACTTTGGATTCCTTCTTTCGGGTGCAAAAATTCGATTTTAATCAAATTTTAAAAACTTAAATCGAGGTATTTCAATTTTGTTTATGTCGAAACTCGTATAGTACATGCATATTTGTATTGTTTAATGTGTTTCCATGTTAATTTGTGTTATGTTTGTGTTTAAATTTGTATCTTATTTATACCCGGATTGATTTATTAGCTTTGGTACAAAAAATTATTAAAATTTGATAAATTATTTGTATTGTTAAAAAATTAATATTATTTATTTTGTTTGTTGTTCATATTTGTATTTTATGTTAGTTGTTTTTATATGTAATAGTGACCTTTTAGCGTAGTAAAATAAATAGCCTTTTAGCGTAGTAAAATATAGAGCCTTTTAGTGTAGTAAAATATAGAGTCTGTTAGTGTTGTAAAATATAGAGCCTTTTAGCGTAGTAAAATGTAGAGCCTTTTAACGTAGAGTCTATGTAGTTTAAGTATGTAGTAACTGCAAACTCTATCCAATTACACTTTACAAAATTAATTATTTAATTATAACAATAAACTTACAAAAGTAACAAATTCCTATATGTTGTAAAATTAACTCAAATATCGAGCCTGGAACCCATACATAATTATTCTGTCTAATTGTAAACATAATTAATTATTTAATTTATTAAGCTAGCACACACAATTCTAAAAATGTTAAAATTGACACGCATAATAATTAAGGATAACTCGGTGCTACCGAGCCTCAAAAATCGAGTCTGGAACCCATACATAATTATTCAGTCCAATTGTAAACATAATTAATTATTTAATTTATTAAACTAACAGACACAATTCTAAAAATGTTGAAATTGACACGCATAATAATTAAGGATAGCTCGGTGCTACCGGGCCTCAAAAAATGAGCCTGGAACTCATACATAATTATTCAGTCCAATTGTAAACATAATTAATTATTTAATTTATTAAGCTAACAGACACAATTCTAAAAATATTGAAATTGACACGCATAATAATTAAGGATAACTCGGTGCTATCGGGCCTCAAATATCGAGCCTGGAACCCATACATAATTAATCAGTCCAATTTTAAACATAATTAATTATTTAATTTATTAAGCTAACAGGCACAATTCTAAAAATGTTGAAATTAACACGCATAATAATTAAGGATAACTTGGTGTTATCGGGCCTCAAATATCGAGCCTGGAACCCGTACATAATTATTCAGTCCAGCCTATACCTAGGGATCCTGGATGGGTAGCTATACACTATCAGTGGGATGACCGTGCCAGGCTGGACGATATATATATGGGATGGCTAGAGCAGCAGGTCCTTATTTGGGAGGAGCACCGAGCTGACCGTATTCCGCTAGCACCTCATTTACCCAGGAGGCCACTATTCATATGTATGCATCATGGTACCGCCGTCACACCCGACCGATTATCGGGAACCCCATTCATGTACTTGGCGAGCGCTACAGACCATACGCCGGGAGACACGAGGCACTGGTATGTTTTTTGGCTTATTAATATCGTATAATTGTTATATTGCGTTATTTAATTAATATTTTAAATATTTCACAGGCTATTGGGCATCATCACCTTCTACCAGTTGGGACAGGAGATGCAGCAGCATACCGACATCCCTGCAGTCGTTGACTATGGCCGGCGGGTGGCACAGTTGGCTCGTCGGACCCTGTTTCAGGCGAGAGATGCCGCGAGGTTGGACCACGAGGCTCAGTATGCGGCGCCAGAGGACTACCATCGGGGTATGAGTGTCCCACGACGCAGGGGTAGGGCACGAGGGAGGGGTGCCCCACGAGGTAGGGGTGCTCCACGAGGTCGCGGGGGACGGCGAAGAGGTGGTCCCTAGCAAGGGGGCGTTGAGGCACCTGTCGACCTACCTGTTGAGGGACATGATGAGGACTTTGGAGTTGTGGCGCTTGGAAATGATCAGTCGGGTTATATACCTCAGCAAGATGAGCCTTCCAGCAGCATGCCTTCGTACAACCTTCAGCTATCTCTGCCAGCATCGCAGGTCACCCCGTCAGGAGCATGTCGATCACAGGTACATTCGACGGGGATGTAGACCAGTACTTTGCATGCCCATTTACCGCAGCTGAGAATAGGCCCATCGGGGACGTGGATGGGGGGCACAGGTTGAGTTATGCCTCATCCCCGGCGGTTGATGCGGATCTATCACAGGCGTAGGTATGTTTGTATTACTTTAAAATTTCAAATTGTTTTTTTTTTCCTTAATGAGTTGCCATTAATTAATTTTTAACTTTCTTATGAAGGCATCGTCTCAGCCCATCTTTGAGGCCACTACATGCTTTGATGAGGACACCACCGATGCGTATACTCAGGAGGCCGACGAGACCACGGTGGGAATATATTTTTTGACTTAACACGTACAATACAAATATACTTTGTCACATGCTAAGTTTAGTACTTGTTTTGTAGGTTGCTGACGGCCCGACGGCCTATTCTTCCGATCCTGCCAGTTGTGGCGTCGATGCTGCTGCACATCCTCACATAAAGAGGCGGCTTGATGATGATGATCCAGATAGTGTACCCGGGCGACAGGGGATGCGACTCAGGCCAGCAGCAGCACTGAAGTGCACAGGCTGCGGGACTCACTGATTTACTTAGGTTTTTAGTTTGTGTAAATAGTGCATTATGTATATAATGATAACAATTATCGTTTAACAACATTTATATTTTAATTGCATTTGAACAATAGTTTTACTTAAACAGTACACAAGAAACACAAACATTGCAAAACGTAGTACTATACTAGAACTAAAACCATCACTGCACAAAGGATAGCAGTACATAGAAAAACAAACAATAGAACTAAAACCATCATTGCACAAAGGATAACTAAAACCAGCTTTTTTCCCATGGTTTTCATCTTTTTCAGAATGACAAGACAACTCCATAAAACGTAGTACTATACTACGCTTTATGTGTTAAATTTTTCTGCAATAAACCAGCTTTTTCACATGGTTTTCATCTTTTTCTGAACGACAAGACAACTCCATAAAACGTAGTACTATACTACGCTTTATGTGTTAAATTTTTCTGCGATAAACCAGCTTTTTCACATGTTTTTCATCTTGTAAGCACGTGATTTTTGTCATACATGAAGATAACTCCTAAAAAATAAGTCAAAATAATTTTTATTGATTTTTTAGGAATTTTTCCTTTTGTAGTCTCATTTCATACATTTTAATATTTTAAAATCACAATAATAAAATACAAAAATACGCATTTGCATTTAGGATCTAATTTCATATTTTAGGATTAATTAAGGGTTAATTTGTTTTAGAACAAAATAGGAAGAAAATAACAAAAATAATACCTTTTGCATTCTTAGTTCAAATTTGTATCAGTTAGCATTTTAATTAGGAAATCTAATTTTTAGTGTTAATTTTGTTTTGGTTTTAATTTAGCATTAAGCAAAATCAGAAAATAAAATACAAAAAAAAAGAGGAAGATAAAAAGAAATTAGGAATAAAAATGGGAAGAACCTTCCCCAAAAATATTTCCCCCAAATCATTTCTCCCCACCTAAGACCTTCCCCCCAAAATATTTCCCCACCTAAAACCTTCCCCCCAAATTATTACCTCACATAACACCTTCTCCCCAAATAAAACTCCCCCACACAAGACCCCCCTTCACATAAAAATCACTACACTCACCCACCTATATAAAAACACACACGAAATTGACACAGGAGGGGGAAAAAAAGAAAAGGAAAAGGAAAAGTTGAAAACAAAAAAAAAATTGACCATTTGAGGGAGGAAAAAAAATTTGACACGAAATAAAAAACGAAATCAAAAAGGGGGGACACACGAAATAGCAAAACAGAAAAAGAGAGAACGAAAATTGAATGGGAAGCCTTCTTCTTCATTATTCTAAAAAAAGAACCAGAACCAAAAAAAAAAAAAAATCGATCAAGCCTTCTCTAGCTGGTCTGATTTCTACTGCTTCGTTTTTTACAATTTTTGGTGATTTGAGTCGATTTCGGTCTTAAATCGAAGTTGTGTTTTGTTTGCGCGTCGCTGGATCCTTCTCGTCTTCGCGCGTTTCATTTGGCTCGTGAATACTCTGTTTGGTTGGCAAGAAATTAGATTCGAGGTCGTCAGAGGGAGGTACGGTCTGTTGGTTTTTCCGGTTCGACTTTCACTGACTTCGTTTGAAGCTGCATCGATTTCAAATTGTAACTTCGTTTCGATCCGTGTAATTGCTGCATTTCAATTAATCGGAAAGCTAATTTCAGGTTACCTCCAATCTATTTCATTTTTTTGATCCGATGTTTATGGTTGTAACTGTTGCGCTGCTATTTTTGGATGAATTCGAATTTCACGAGCTACTGATGACTGTTGATTTCTGAATTGGAACATTTAGATACTAGTATTATCTTCAGAATTTAGTTTAGACTCAATTGCTAAGTTAATTAAGCAACAAGCTTTCTCTTATGCTAATCCAATAGAAATAGCTAATCTTATTCTAGTCAACTTCCTCACTTAATGAAAGAAAAATCATATAGGAAGTATGTGAGACGAACTTTCTCATACAGGAACTTATGCCTATCCGATTCGCCTCATTTGTTGGTTCATGGAGAAACCATTTTTGTTTGGATGCAGCATGTTTGAATTTCAATATTTGCTCTACAATTAGTTCTCTAAAGTACGGTTTATGAGAATAGCGTGACTGTTCTATGTTTGCATTAGTATAAATGTTTTACTCCTTAATAAGCATTGTATTGATCTATTCTAACACAAACAAAGCAAGATTTGCAGTACCAGAAAAGAAAGAATATAATCAAAAGAAAAAAAAGAAGAAGAGTACTAGTGTGGATATAATAGTGGTTTCATAAATTGTCGTTCTTGGTATATGTGGCTTTCTATTGTTCTATATTTTCTTTTCTTGTGCAAAAGTCTCGATGAAGTCGAAATGTGTTGACAACCACGGGTGCATTGATTGCGACGTGATTCGAAACGCGTTTTCACGACGTCGCAATCCTTTAAAATAAATAATGATAAAAATCGGTTCACGAATAAAAGGCACATAAGTTAGCATGTATTAAAATCGGATAAAATCAAATACAACAGTTAAGCGACCGTGCTAGAACGACGGAACCCGGGAATGCCTAATACCTTCTCCTGGGTTAATAGAATTCCTTATCCGGATTTCTGGTTCGCGGACTGTAGTACAGAGTCATATTTTTCCTCGGTTTGGGATGAAACCGGTGACTTGGGACACCATTAATTTCCCAAGTGGCGACTCTGAATAATTGATAACTAAATCCCGTTCCGATTGTCCTTTAATTGGAAACTCCATTATACACTCTTCCAGGGGTGTAGGTAAAAAGGAGGTGTGACAGCTTTGGCGACTTTGCTGGGGACCGAACCCAGAACGTGTTGTTCAGGGTTCAGAATTCGAGCTTATATAAATTGTTGTATTTGATTGTATCTGATTTTCCTACATGTTTTGTGCTGAATGTGCTAAATGTTACCGCTTTGATATTATCTGAACTGTATATAAACTGTGCCGACACCCTTTTCTCTTCACCTTCGGGGATGTGCTTACTGGTTGAGACTCCCTATTCTGTTAGTGTCATACCTTGAAATAAGAAAGAGGCCGGACAAGTTACTAAGCCGGATGGCCTTTTGGTTCACGGAAAGTTGCCCCCTCCTCGACTCGAGTCGTCCGCTCGGGTACACAGTCTAGAACACCGACCCAGGTTTTGAACATAGAATAATGTGACTTCATGCCGGATCCCTAGTAGGAACGATTATTTGCATCATGTTGCATTTGACCTAGGGGACTCAACACAGGGGTTGAGCCTGTCTAGGACTAGCAACCTGAAATGAAAAAGACCATCCTAATGCATCCTACTTGTTTTCTGCATCTATTTGCTTCAGACTTGCATGCTGACAGGCTTTTGAATATCGAAAAATTGAGAAAAAGAGAAAAAGAGAAAAAGAGAGAAATAACAGTGTAGAGAGCTAATTGCCTATTTTTTGCCGGAATTTTGAGAAAATGAAAAATTGTTTTAGTTTTAAATAGTTTGTGTTACTAAAAAAAAGGGCAAAAAACACGGGTCTTTGTTTTAGTTTTGGAAATTAGATTGTTTTAGTATTTGTTGAAAAGAAAAGGAAAAAAAAGTCTTTGTTTTTTTTTTGGGAAAAAATAGGTTGTTTATTGTTTGTTGAAAATGAAAAAGAAAAAAAAAGAGTCGTTATTTTGTCTTGTTTTCAAAATAGAAAAGGAAAAATAGTTTGTCGTGCCATGGACAATGAAAAAGAAAAGAGTCTTGTTTTCAAAAAATAGTTCGGTTAATTCGCCCGAACTACGCATGGTTTGATTCTCACCGCGCGTGAGATACGTAGGCAAACCTCATCGGGTCCAACCTCCCCTTTGCAAAAATAACCAAAAAATATCAAAATTTTAATTTTTGTCATAAATAAACCAGGTGATGCCGTTTTTGTCAAAAATAGCCAAATGTTCCCAAACGGGGCGCCGAAAGGTTGACTTTGCATAAACAGCCACCTTTGGTCGTATTTTGATTTTTGACCCTCACAGCCTTAAAATCTTCGCCCCCAAGGCGCAGGAAGGCCGTGTTTGCAATACCGGGTCATTTATTTTAATTTTGAAAAAACAAGAAAAGAGTCAGTGGTCAAGTGAATACCGTTCGGATTTTTGGGTCAAAGTTGGCATATAGGGGAAGCAATCTGTCATTTTGTTTTTGGGTTTATATTTCTTTTGATTAGAGTATATGAGTCGTTTGATTTTCGAGTCTGTATTGCATCGTTAAGTTGGTCGGTTTTGTCGTTATTTATGAAAATGGAAAATTCCAAAAATATTTTATTGTCGTTTACCTTATATTTGCACGAACTACGCCTGGTCTGATTCGTGCGGGGTCACGATACGTAGGTAATCCACATAGGATTCGACCACAACCAAAACCAAAAAAAAAGAATAAAAAATGGAAAAGATGTTGTTGATAATAAGGACCGACCCAATCCATTCTAGCATGTTTTGTTTTGAATTGTGAAGAAAGTTGAGGTGGTCGGTTGTGGTAAGCTGGAAACACAAGATCCAAGGAAAATGATAACTGACATCGAAGCTGTTACGAGTGCTCAAGAGACTCAGGGTCAGGGGATTCAACAAGGGTCTACTGTGGTTGAGGAAAATAGAACACTGAAACAACAAATGACCAAAATGCGTCAAGCTTGGGCCAATGGCCAAGGACAGTCTTGTCACGAGTCATGATTTGCTACACAGCAAGAACAGTACCACTCTCCCGAGTACCACTCATACTCGTTTGAGCTTCCTGTAAATATCGAGAAGCCTTCCCAAAAGAGAGTACAGGAAGAAATAACCCAAAGAGTGAAAAGATTAGAATAACGGTTGAAAAACACGCAAGTAATGGCAGGTCAAAAGAGTGTTGCCTTCAGAGATCTATGTATGTTCCCCGATGTCCACTTGCCGCCTCGTTTCAAGGTTCCCAAATTTGAAAAGTACAATGGACATGGAGACCCCATAGCCCACCTGAAAAGGTATTGCAACCAATTGAGAGGTGTGGGAAGAAATGAAGAATTGCTTATAGCTTATTTTGGGGAAAGCCTCACGGGTGTAGCATCTGAATGGTTTTTGGATCAGGACACATCTTGCTGGTACGTCTGGGATGACATGGCACGAGCCTTTGTCAAACAGTTTCAATACAACATCGACATCGCCCCAGACCGCATTTCCCTTTCTAACCTAAAAAAGAAACCAACTGAAAGTTTCAGGGAATATGCCATGAAATCGAGAGAGCAGGCAGCTAGAGCTAAGCCACCCATGGATGACCACGAGTTAATCACTGTCTTTCTACAGGCTCAAGAGCCAAATTATTTTCAATACATGACATCCGCAGTGGGTAAATCCTTCCCGGAAGCAATCAAAATGGGAGAAATGGTGGAGAACGGTCTTAAGACAGGCAGAATTATAAGTCAAACAACTCTCAAAGCTGCAGCTCAAGCTGTCCAAATTGAATTTGCTAACACGAATGAGGGGGATGAAGAAATCATGGTGATATCAGGTCGAGAAGAGGTCCTAGGAGAACATCTCGAAGGTATGTGCAGCCTCATCAAGTTTTCCATGACCCCCCAAGCATTACTATCCACCTCCGAACCCCCATACTCTGTTGATCCATCCCAGTATGTTGCCCAGCCACCAAATCACCCAAGAAAGCGAGCACGAGTATCACAAAATCTCTACCAGCCTCCGCAAAATTTTCAATTACCTTGTAACCCACATCCAAGCCAGGGGTATAGAAGGGAACAAAAGTTGAAAGATAGTTTTACACCAATAGGAGAGTCCTATGCAAGCTTATTTGAGAAGTTAAAACAACATGACATGATTGCACCCATTCCTCCAAATCAGGTGGACCGACGTGCGAGAAGCTTTGACTCATCTAAAAGGTGTGAATACCACTCCAATGCTCTGGGGCACAATGTGGAAAATTGTCGGGATTTGAAAAGAGAAATAGAAAGGATGATCCAGGAAAATTTGATTCAAGACAGTGGCACCCAGAATATCACGCTGCATCCCTTACATGAGGAGGCACACTTGGTGGGGATGATTGACCGAAGTTGAAAATACTGGCGCAGATAGTGGTCATGGCAATATGGATGCGAGGCTTAGTGGCTAAAATGTCGTGCTTAGTAATTGAAAAGACGCTCCATTCCTAAGTCAGTTGGGGAGGAGCTTTGGTGGTCTATTTTGCTGTCATTTCTGTTGTCAGGGTTATTTGCAAGGTTGTAATCCGGATATTGTCTTGTGATCAAACCCTCTTATCCTTTCATTTTTGTCTAGCTTGTTTAGTCGTAGTGGTTCGTTTAGTGTTGTCCATGGGTGTTTCAGGTTCATTCTAGGGTTGTACTCCAGTTTGTTTGCTTGTTTTGTTATTCGAGTTATTTCATCGTTGTCTAATGCAAATTCCGGTATTTTGTTATTTCCAATCATTGTTCTTCGTTTAGTTCTTTTCTATCGTTTTGTTTTGCCTTTTGCCAGTTCTAGTGACATGACATGCACGCATAATTCTCAGTCTGATCTTCAAAAGTTGCGAAGCAACGAGACCATTTGATAACGATAGGGGCACCTGAGGAAATAAGAACAGATTTGGACGTTTTGAGATTGTTTGACGCCCGAACCATGTGAAACTGGGGCAGATAGAATATAAAGAAACCCTAAAATCAAGTTGTCCAAATCGACAGGGGGCCGGTCGTGGTAATAAGAGTAAGAGTGTTGCCCAATGGTTCATTATATTTGACAGATGTAGCAGGAAAATGTGTGAAAATGGCCATCAACTCCGAGGCGGTCAGGATATACTATGTGTAATTTCTGTGCATTAATCGTATTGGTTTGCCTTTGGCATGTCTTGAGGATTGAAATGACGAAGGCGTTTTGTTCAGCTATCCAAACACTTTTTTCCATTGTCACCCTTTTTGAGTCGTGTTTATTTTCTTTCGTACCCCTCTTTCAGAATCAACGACACAATTAAGAAACGCAAGTGCCGAAAATAAGCAAATGAAAAGGAAAAAAAAAAGAAAGGAAGGAAAGAGAAAAAGAAAAGAAAGAAAAGAAAGAAAAGAAAGGAAAAGAAGAAAAGAAGAACAGAAAAAAAGAGAAAGAAAAATCACAAAAAAAAGTAATTTCTATGTCGTGAACTATGTATTGACTTGATCCCGAAAGGGTAAGTAGGCAGTCTCTCTGAGGTTCAGTCATACCAAAACAAAAATCCAAAAGTCCCCAAGCAAGAAACTGGGGCAGAAATTGTGGTTGTTGTGAGAAGTTGGATTCCGAAAGTTGTAATTTTAACCCATTTTGAAATTGTTTTGAGCCTTTTATACCCTTTCTTTCTAACCCATCCAAAAGCCTACATTACGGTCCAAAGAAAGACCTTCTGATCAGTCTTTGAGAAATGCCAAGTCAAGCAGGTAAGGTAATTCCTGTCAGGGGCAACACTCCGGTCCAAACAAGGAAAATGAAAATGAGAGAATCTTATTGATGAAAATCCTCATGGGTATCGCAAGGTGATGAAAGCTGAGAGAAATAAAAAATGAGAGAGTCTTATTGGTGAAAACCTTCACGGGCACCTTGAGGCGACAATAAGTTGAGAGAAAGAACGAAATGAGAGAGGTTTGATGGTGAAAACCCTTTAAGGCACTACAAGCCGAATAAGGAATGCGAATCAAATTGGATAAGCGGAGCAATGAAGCCCAGTTTCACAGCAAAAAGGAACAACAAGAGCTGAACATCAGATTTGCTTAACAGAATAGGTCGCAGGTGCATGTTAAGGTCATTAGAGTCGGTACCCACATCCGATAGGTTTCTACTGTGTAGTTTTCTTGTTAGGAATCATCTCTTTCTATTGTCCTTTACTTTGTTCCTTTTGTTTTGTTTTTTCCCCTTTCTGAGTCTTTTGGTCGTAACAAGTGAGGAATGACTTCAAAATTTTCCACCAGCTTTCCAATTGCACAAAATGGGGTCACAAGTCAGGAAAAATAACAAGAGCATTGAGCTGGTAATAATCAACATACTTTGGGATCCTTATGAAACACAAAGTTTGGTAGATGTCGGTTCAGGAATAATGCAACAGATAAAGAGTATTGGGATTGAACGGGGGAAAAGGGTATTTCAGTGACACAGATGACGGGAAAAGTGGTTAATCAATAAACATGCAAGACCTTCATAAAGAATCAGTTGTCACAGAAAACATATGGGGTCAGATAAGAAGACTAGAACTAATAATTAAGAGATAGTCGTCAAGAAGGGTGGAAGTTATCAGCTAAGTTTCAAAGATGGTCGGACAACGCAAAGCATGGAAAGGAGAAAAGGAAAGTCATCCCAGCGGGAGTACCACAACCAACCACCGCACTTTTAAACTGACAAAATTTTCTTTGATTTGAAACAGGGGCATGGAAATGTTATTTATGGCAGAAGATATGCTACAGGAGGATTAGCAAACTGGGGCAGAAAATTTTCTGCCATGTTGAAATTTTTTTCCGGGTACCCATCTGAAGAACATGAAGGTCAATACAAGTGTTTTTAAAAAAAAGAAAAAGAGAGGGAAGTAGTTTTCAGGAAAGAAACACCAGTTCTAAGAAAAGTAATTTTTGGAGGAATGAAACACTAGTTTTTAGGGAAGTGGTTTTTTTGAAGGAGGACAACACCAGTTTTTAGGGAAGCAGTTCTGAAGGAAGATAATTCAAGTTAGTGGGTAGATAAAACAAATTTCGAGGGAAAATGGTTAAAAGAAAATCTTAGTCTGATGAATTTTTCACCTAATATAAAGAAATCTTAGTCTGTTGAATCTTTCACCTAAGATAAAGAAATCTTAGTCTGTTGAATTTTTCACCTAAGATAAAAATCTTAGTCTGATGAATCTTTCACCTAAGATAAAGGTAGAAGTTGGAAAAACGAAAAGAAGGCATAATTTGAAAAAAAATAAAGGCAGAAGTTGGAAAAGAAAGGAAGGCATAATTTAGATAAAGACAGAAGTTGGAAAAAAGAAGGGAAGACAGAATTGAGGGAAAAGAAGGGAAGGCATAATTTAAAGAAGGGGAGGGCAGAAGTCGAAAAGAAAAAAAAAAAGGAAGGCAGAATTTGAAAAGAAAGGAAGTTGGACTTTGGAAAATTAAGAAAGTCGGGATCACACAAAAATGGACCTAGTCTGATGAATTATCTCCTAGAGTCAAAATCGTAGTCTGATGAATCTTTCTCCTTAGATGAAAATCTTAGTCTGATGAATTTTTCACCTAAGGTAAGGATAAAAATCTTAGTTTGTTGAATCTTTCTCCTAAGATGAAAATCTTAGTCTGATGAATTTTTCACCTAAGATAAAGATAAATCTTAGTCCGTCGAATCTTTCACCTAAGATGCGAATCTTAGTCTGATGAATTTTTCACCTAAGATAAAGTTTAAATTTTAAGATACATTGCAGTCTTTAAATTTTTAAAAGTTGCATTTCAGTCTTATCACAATTCAAGTTTTAGTTTTTATTAGTATGTGGTAACAAACAACCAGTTTTCCAAACTAGGGCAGAAAGTTTTCTTTATTTTGTCTATTTTTGTGAAGTCAGGAGCCCGCCTGAAGAACAGAGGCATACAATTCAAGTTTCGGATGTCAGGAGTCCGCCTGAAGAACGGAGACATACAGTTTAAATTTTAAAAGTCAGGAGTCCGCCTGGAGAATAGAGACATTCAATTTCAAAATTCAGAAGTCAGGAGTCCGCCTGGAGAATAGAGACATACCGTTCAAATTTTAAGCAATCAGGAGTCCACCTGGATAACAAAGGAGTACATTCAAGTTCAAGTTCAGCAGTCAGGAGCCCGTCTGGATAACAGAGGAATACATTCAAGTCCAAGATTATTCAAGTTCAGAAATTTGGAAGGGAAGGAACAACATCTCAGTTAGCAATTTGAAATGACGACAAGGGATTTCACCAAGAGAACACAAGACAACAAAGCAACAAGAAATACAAAAGCAAGTTTGAAGATTTAGATAGGATTTTGTAATTCGTAGCTTAGGCTAGCTTCTTTTTATTTTGACATGGTGTAATAAGGGAGGTCAGCAAGCAGCAACAACAACATTCGCAGTGAAATCACAGCTCCTGGTAGTCCCAGCTACCAGACACTTCTGAACTACACCTGACCTGATTCCTTTATAGCCAAGGATATGTAGGCAACCTTTGAAGCAAGGTTCGGTCAGACAGTTTTTCAAAAATTGCTTCTCATGGAGTTTCAAATGGGCAAAAATCCCTCACAATGCTTACTTTATCTTTGCCCGAAAACTCTTCGTGTTTCCGAGCAAAGAGGGCCAGCTGTAAGCACGTGATTTTTGCCCTACATGAAGATAACTCCTAAAAAATAAGTCAAAATAATTTTTATTGATTTTTTAGGAATTTTTCCTTTTGTAGTCTCATTTCATACATTTTAATATTTTAAAATCACAATAATAAAATACAAAAATACGCATTTGCATTTAGGATCTAATTTCATATTTTAGGATTAATTAAGGGTTAATTTGTTTTATAACAAAATAGGAAGAAAATAACAAAAATAATACCTTTTGCATTCTTAGTTCAAATTTGTATCAGTTAGCATTTTAATTAGGAAATCTAATTTTTAGTGTTAATTTGGTTTTGGTTTTAATTTAGCATTTAACAAAATCAGAAAATAAAATATAAAATAAATAAATAAAATACAAAAAAAAGAGGAAGATAAAAAGAAATTAGGAATAAAAATGGGAAGAACCTTCCCCAAAAATATTTCCCCCCAAATCATTTCTCCCCACCTAAGACCTTCCCCCCCAAAATATTTTTCCACCTAAAACCTTCCCCCCAAATTATTACCTCACATAACACCTTCTCCCCAAATAAAACTCCCCCACACAAGACCCCCCTTCACATAAAAATCACTACACTCACCCACCTATATAAAAACACACACGAAATTGACACAGGAGGGGGAAAAAAAGAAAAGAAAAAAAGAAAAGGAAAAGTTGAAAACAAAAAAAAAGGGACCATTTGAGGGAGGAAAAAAAATTGACACGAAAGAAAAAATGAAATCAAAAAGGGGGGACACACGAAATAGCAAAACAGAAAAAGAGAGAACGAAAATTGAATGGGAAGCCTTCTTCTTCATTATTCTCAAAAAAGAACCAGAACCAAAAAAAAAAAATCGAGCAAGCCTTCTCTAGCTGGTCTGATTTCTACTGCTTCGTTTTTTACAATTTTTGGTGATTTGAGTCGATTTCGGTCTTAAATCGAAGTTGTGTTTTGTTTGCGCGTCGCTGGATCCTTCTCGTCTTCGCGCGTTTCATTTGGCTCGTGAATACTCTGTTTGGTTGGCAAGAAATTAGATTCGAGGTCGCCGGAGGGAGGTACTGTCTGTTGGTTTTTCCGGTTCGACTTTCACTGACTTCGTTTGAAGCTGCATCGATTTCAGATTGTAACTTCGTTTCGATCCGTGTAATTGCTTCATTTCAATTCATCGGAAAGCTAATTTCAGGTTACCTCCAATCTATTTCATTTTTTTGATCCGATGTTTGTGGTTGTAACTGTTGCGCTGCTATTTTTGGATGAATTCGAATTTCACGAGCTACTGATGACTGTTGATTTCTGAATTGGAACATTTAGATACTAGTATTATCTTCAGAATTTAGTTTAGACTCAATTGCTAAGTTAATTAAGCAACAAGCTTTCTCTTATGCTAATCCAATAGAAATAGCTAATCTTATTCTAGTCAACTTCCTCACTTAATGAAAGGAAAATCATATAGGAAGTATGTGAGACGAACTTTCTCGTACAGGAGCTTATGCCTATCCGATTTGCCTCATTTGTTGGTTCATGGAGAAACCATTTTTGTTTGGGTGCAACATGTTTGAATTTCAATATTTGCTCTACAATTAGTTCTCTAAAGTATGATTTATGAGAATAGCGTGACTGTTCTATGTTTGCATTAGTATAAATGTTTTACTCCCTAATAAGCATTGTATTGATCTATTCTAACACAAACAAAGCAAGATTTGCAGTACCAGAAAAGAAAGAATATAATCAAAAAAAAAAAGAGTACTAGTGGGGATATAAGAGTGGTTTCATAAATTATCGTTCTTGGTATATGTGGCTTTCTATTGTTCTATATTTTCTTTTCTTGTGCAAATTCATCCTGAATGGTTGATGTTTTCATTAGCATTAACTTGGAATTGGCAGAATTGTTGATCTTATTGCTATGAACTAGTTTACTGAGTGATGTTAAGACGTTAGCTGGCTGCAGTGTGCTATTGTTATTGTTCTAGATTTTATTAGTGACATTAAGTAGGTAAAATGCAACTTAGCATTTTTTTTCCCATTCAAATGATTAGAAGTTTTTGTATTGTGTGAAATTAATCTTGTAAGGTGGATAAAACGTAATGATTGTTGAACATTATACAAGAGCTTTAGGCGCGTTTTAATAAAGTTACTTTCTTAAACTCAGGTGCGCATTCATGCGACCCGAATCCAAGTCTCGATGAAGTCGAAATGTGTTGACAACCACGGGTGCATTGATTGCGATGTGATTCGAAACGCGTTTTTACGACGTCGCAATTCTTTAAAATAAATAAAATAAAAAATCGGTTCACGAATGAAAGGCACATAAGTTAGCATGTATTAAAATCGGATAAAATCAAATACAATAGTTAAGCGACCGTGCTAGAACGACGGAACCCGGGAATGCCTAATACCTTCTCCTGGGTTAACATAATTCCTCATCCGGATTTCTGGTTCGCGGACTGTAGTACAGAGTCATATTTTTCATCGGTTTGGGATGAAACCAGTGACTTGGGCCACCATTAATTTCCCAAGTGGCGACTCTGAATAATTGATAACTAAATCTCGTTCCGATTGTCCTTTAATTGGAAAAACTCCATTATACACCCTTCCGGGGGTGTAGGTAAAAAGGAGGTGTGACACATCTTTTTCAGAACGACAAGACAACTCCATAAAACGTAGTACTATACTACGCTTTATGTATTTTGTCTCGCCTATAAATAACGGCATCATTATAGTTATTTTGTGTGCTCAAAAATTAGTAAAAGCAAATATTTCATTAAAAGTAAGGTTTTTTTTTACTAAAAGCTAATATTTCATCAAATGGCTCAACCTCTTCGTGCACCAAAGTGCAAATGTGGAAAAGAATGCTCGATGCAAAATTGTTGGGACGATGGTGAAGTTGTACGCCGCTACTGGTGTTGTATGAACCAGTTATACAAGGTTTACGGCAAACCTATTTGTGATATTCAGGAATGGGTTGATGAACCATGTTATCAGGAATGCTACAGAGAACAACTGATGTTTCTTCATAATATGTGTTTATGCCAACGGGAAACACAAAGAGAAAGCGATAGAATTATTGTAGAAATGAGGGCGAAACTGAAGGAGGTGGGAGAAGAAAAATGGAAAGCACAATGGAATTGTGAAGCACAAAAGGAATGAAAAGAAAAATATAAACGGGAACTTGCGGAGGTGAAGGCGAAACTGAAAGAAGTAGAAGAAGAAAAAGAACGAATGGAAGAACGATTTAAGTGGTTGGAGCGGAGAATAAATGGCAACCGGGACTAAACATTTGCTTGTATGTGTTTAGTGTATTTTTCATATTTCATGTATTTTTATTATGTTGGCCTGTTATGTTTGTGTTTGTGCTGTAGTAATGCTTTATTTTAATTGAAGTGCAAGTTAAGTTTAAGTGCTTGTGTTGTTATATGAAACTATCAAACCACGTTTTACATATTACATTTCCTACAATTAAACAACTTTTTCTTCACTCATTTCAAATTGTGGAACATAATTTTATTTGATATATATTGCAACATACACAAGTAAAAACATGTATTACAAAAAACAATACCAAAATAAAAGACTAGGGGTATCCTTGATAGTTGGGTACATTCGACGAACTTGCACCAGGAGCCGGATTACCACCGCCACGCACACCACCTGAAGGACATTTACGACGGTCGTGTCCTGTTTGCGAGCATATGCCACATTTACGCGCATAAACGGTGTCACCAACATCCATTTGGTTCCGTATACGCGTTCTCTTTTGCACTTGCAGCTTGCGCAAATAGTCCTTGTTACATACCATCTTAAAAGGTTCCGGCGGCCAATAATGCTCAGCACCTAATGGCTGCAACTTCCCACTATACGTGTCTATGTATGCAGCAACACTGCATTGCCTATCAATATAGTTTGTTGCCCCATATCCAACTTGTTGAAAGCACTTCAACGCATGTGCGCACAGCATGTGGTAGATGGTCCATTTCCCACATGAACATAACCTTCTATTTTCATTCACCGTCTGTAGATTATTCCCACGGTGTCCGTAGATAGCGGTCTTAACTTCAAAAATACCCCGTTCATGATCGTACTGAAGAAATGAATGCCACTGTGCTCGTCTCATGGACCTTTCAAATCTTCTCATGGGTATTGGCATAAATTGAACACCCCTATCCATCAATGCTGTTGTAGCTGCATGCCTTTCAACAAACCTCTCCGCACTCTGTTTGAATGTCATGCGAACCATGGCAGTGACAGACAGTCCACGGGCAGACTTCAACAAGCCGTTGAATGACTCCGACACGTTTGCAGTGAGGGCTCCCCATCGTCTGCCGCCATCAGCATGCAATGTCCACATGTGATGCTCATACCCCATCAACCAATTATAGGCTCGTGGTTCTAACTGCCGGATCGCTTTCATGCGCCTCGTGAATTTGCACTGCTGGTGCTCAGTTGCAGCCAACCACATTAAGTCATGCAATGCCTTGTCAGGATATTTCTTCTGGAAATTGGCCTTCAGGTGACGCACACAGTAACGGTGGTATGCATATGGTTCCTGCCATTCAGGCAAGTGACGTACAGAACTTAAAATACCACCATGCCGATCAGATATTAGACAAATACTTGAACGCTGTTTGACAACGTGCTGCTTCAAGTGGTTCAAAAAAAACGTCCATGTCTCTTTACTTTCGTTGGCACATATGGCAAAAGCTAGTGGAAATATTTGCCCGTTGGCATCTACTGCAACTGCAATCAAAAGCTTAATATCATACTTTCCATAGACATGCGTACCGTCTATGGAAATAACAAAACGACAATGCACAAAACCATCAATTACTGGTTTAAATGACCAGAACACATAGTTGAAAATATATTCGGGTCTGTCCGGACTCCGCTCACGCCTCCATTCAACAACAGTCCCGGGGTTAAAGTGTTGCAGTGCGGCCATGTACCTGGGCAGATTTGAAAAAGACTTATCCCAGTCGCCATAAATAAGTTCAAAGGCACGTTTGCGACCGAGATATGCCTTTCTTTTGGTTATAGTACAACCATACTCCTGGTGGACGACTGTAATACACTCTTTAATCTTGAACCTAATGGACACTTCCAAATATGGAATCAAGACAAGAGAAATCAAGTCCACATCCAAGTTGAAGTGATTCTCATTGTATGTGTCCATTTCACATCTGTGCTCGCTAATAAATTTACCCACTTTCCACAAACCTGATTTCTTCTTGGTGGCACGCAACATCCAGTGACAACCCATAAAGTCTCTACGGCATACAGCCTTGTATTTCTCCCTAGTTGATTCACTTACCGTCATCTCACGACACTCTCTTATACTGTAGATTTTTACAGCCCTAATTAGGCGAGCTTTATCGGGGAAATACATGCCCTTTGTCAGAACAGCTGGTCTAGACTCATCCCACATCGCTGACCGAAATTCATCATCATCCCTTGTGAGGGCATCCACGTTCGGCATACTTGGCAAATTATCAAGGTAGGGAATATTCCGCTCATGAAATGGCACGTGGGACTCGTACACTCTTGGTCTAGCTGGAGGTGGAGGAACATGCTCCCTAGTCAACTCAGGTTCAACATTTACTTCCTCCTCCTCATCACCCTCATCATGGAAGGGTGTGTCATCCCCAGACTCATCCGCATTGTTGTCATAATCACTATCATCTTTCTGACTCTGCGCATATGCCAAATCACGAGTAAATACGTCGTCTATAGGCAATTGTGTGAGGTCAGGAGCTTCAAGAAGATCGTTTTCACTGCACATAAAGAACAAAATGATAAGTTACCCAACTAGATAAATACTTTAGATATAACTATATCACTTTACTTACAAGCCGTACTGTCTTAACGTTTCATGATGGATATTTTCTTGTTGGTGATGACTCCCAGATGGACCACCATGGTCCAATACTCCAGAACTACGCATATTCCAACTAGGGTCAGGGTCATAACTTGTAAAATTCATATCCGGACGGTACCCCCTATGAAAAATATGAGTGTTAATACAAATCCAATTAAAATATAAATTAAACATTGCTAAAGCGTAGTAAAATTGAAGTTTACCAGTCGTCTTGTTGATTA
This sequence comes from Nicotiana sylvestris, assembly GCF_000393655.2. NCBI lineage: Eukaryota > Viridiplantae > Streptophyta > Magnoliopsida > Solanales > Solanaceae > Nicotiana > Nicotiana sylvestris. The sequence goes on from NC_091064.1 coordinate 211,735,335, forward strand.
TCTAAAGTCAAAAAATTATTTTGTGGTTGCTCATTCGCCGGTGGTGACAAGTTTAAATCAAGGCAAGCTCTTTCATCACCAATCTGTCCGGCAAAAACTGCTCCAGAATAAGCACCCGATGACTGGGGGTTATCCCTACTATGCACGCCCTCATTATTGGGAACGTCTTCCACCTTCACGTACATTTCCAATAATTTTATTACAATAAATTCCCTATATTTAGCCGGAATCAACAAAAAATCTCTAAGAGTTTCATCATCCTCGATGTTAAACTCAGAATAATAAGCAAACCCCTGCGGAGTCACACGGAAATCTACCGGTTATTTTAAGGTTAACCGAACGCCTCCTCTCATTTATTTTTTTACGTAACAATGATACCAATTTATCGTACTCCATAGTAAGCGGCAATTTAACATGACATTGTGGAGGTGAGCTATACCTCATAGAGTTATTCTCCAACACAACCTCACCCCCCCCCCCCCAATATAGTGAAACCCTTATTTTTGCCACTTCAGACATTGTAAAAAAATAATTGATAAGAAGAAGAGAGAAGTATGAACGTAAGTTTGAAATAAAGTATTGAATGAATTTTTATAAAATTGAAACGCCTTTAAATAAGGCAAGTCCGACGTTGGGGTGTAGAATTTTTCTAAGTAAAACGCAGTACAATACTACGTTTTATGTATTGAATTATTGTTATGTCAGTTCATTATTGGTGGGGGCAAAAACCAGAGTACAACACAATTATTTAATATAAAACGCATTATTATACTGCGTTTTACAAATATATCTTAGTAAAATGTAGTATAGTACTGCGATTTACAAAACAAAAAAAAAATTAAAACAAAAACGCAGTACTATACTGCGAATTACTTTAACGGCAAAATTTCCGTTAAAGTAATTCGCAGTATAATATTGCGTTTTACTCATTTATGTAACTTTTTTTTTAAAGTAGTACAAAAGTGTTTTTTGTCCAAAAAACGATTAAAAAGGTTTCGGACTCTAGAAAATGATATTTGATTTACTTATTTATTTATTATTGTTATTGATCCAATATCTCAAAATCTTATGATTGAACATGTAATAAATAAAAAATATTTATACGATCAGATCATAATATAACCAGAGGTGTATTTTCTGAATTATGATAAGTATTACAAATTTTTATTTGATTAAAAAATCGACTACAACATGTTAAAAGACACTGATTGTGTATTGTGTAAAAAAAACCTTTATATTTTCACTGTATATAACTTGTATCCTATTATAGTTCATACACATCTTACTATTAGACTTTGCTCTATTACAATTGACTATCAAACAATTGTTTGCTATTATGGGTGTGTTTGGTATAAAGGAATGTTTTTCATGAAAAATGTTTTCATGGAAAATGAGTGGTTTTATCACTTATTTTTTCTTGTTTGGTTGGTGAAAATTTTTTACGAATTGTTTTTTTAATGTTTGATTAGAGAGTAGAAAATATTTTTTTTTATGCTAATCTCCTCGTCCTTTTCCCCCAAATCCCCATATTTCATCGCCCTACCCTCCCTCCCCCCCCCCCCAAAAAAAAAAATACCCAACGTTTTCAAGAATCTATTTTCTACAATAATTTAATTATTCTTCTAAAAATTTACACAAACCCAAAGGAACTAATGTGCTGCTTTACTTTTTTACGCAAAGCAACGTTGAGATTTATGCTCCATAACTATAAAAAAATGCTCTTTTTTTTATTGAAAAAGAAAGTATTCTTTTTACAACATGAAAATAAAGTAATCATTTATTTGAAATAAAAGAAAATACTTTTTCTACATCATAAAAAGAAAATACTCATTTTGTTGAAATGGAAGAAGATACTTTTTCTACATCATGAAAAGAAAATATTTTTTAAAAAAATTAAAAAAAATCTATCTATAACATGAAAAGAAAGTACTATTAATAATATATTTATTTAGGATAGGGGTGGGGGTGTGGTAGTGGTAGGAGTGGGATGGGGAAAAGGGTTGAGAAGGTTGAAATTTTTTTTAGAAAATATTTTCCCTTCATTTGATAGGTAAAACATTTTGGAGGAAAGTGAGTTGTTGAGGAAAATGTTTTCCAAAACATTTAAGTCAAACAAACATAAAAAAAAATTGAAAAATATTTTCCTTCGTACCAAACACACCCTAAGTCTTATAACCTAATATGGGCCCAACCTAGTATTTATTTTTGCACTTTTAAATTTGTATACTGATTGCAATTTCTTCCTCATTGGTCATGTTGTCAGTGATTTTTCATACACGGAGGTCTCTGGTCCCAATTGATTACCACATGAAAGGAGTAGTACTAGTTTTCAGAATATGGTGGGGTGGTCCTTCTGTCCAATAAAAGAAAATGAAGAAAAAAAGAAAAAAACTTTATGACCAAAAGAACCATTCTATATGGTAAAATGAATCCATGACTATATTTGATAAATTTTCTTCTTTTGGTACTACACTTTATGGATCTATTCTCACTCTTTATTATCCTTTCAAAATCTATTCCATATGCAATCAATCAATTGTTTTTCTATTTGGATAATCGAGGGCTCAACTTTTCCAGAAAGATTTTACAAGTCCACAGCTGTTAGACCATAGCATATATTAACTGCATGCATCTTAAATCAAACTAGTTGGAATCAACTATACATATCATTAAGATCGTAGTCATCTAGATGCCTTAGGGGAAATCATTTGTGCCGGTGTAAAAAAAGAAATTCAACATTTTTACAGTTGCAAGGAGATGGAAAGAAAAAGTATGGATTAATTGAAAGAGCTACTTCTTCGAGCTGAGTGAGGTCGCACCTCTTTCTTCTTCTAATAAGAGAGAGCAAACGACGATAGGTACACTCTTATTTAAACATTTGCAATCTCTCTTAGCCCCCAACCCAATGGAAATTCTAGTTCTTATTCACCGGAAATGCTTCCCTTACTTTCGCAGGTAATGGAAATACTGATGTTTGAGCTTGTGTTTTCCTGTCTTTTCTGCCTTGCCCACTCCACCTTATTTGCTGGAGGGAGGATACGATTGTTGAAGCTGAAGTACCATTCAAATTCATATAATTTCGCCGACTACCCTCTTACTCACACCGATTTTTCATAGTTAAAATATTTTTATAGTGGCTATCAACCTACCACAGTTTCTCTCTATTGTTTGATAAGTAACCCTCCTTTATTCCAGTTTGGAACCAACTATCTATGCTAAACTCACATACACATAGGCAAGAGTTACGATTTACGGTAAACACTTAGCAGCAGAGAAATAAAAGTCTATCGGAAACATCATCTCTATCTTCTTAAAGTAGGGGTAAGGTCTGCGTACACACTACCTTCCTCAGACCCCACTTGTGCGGTTACACTGGGTTTGTTGTTGTTGTACTTAGCAGAGAAATAGAAAGAAGCAATAATATGAGGAACAACCAATATCTAAACCTTCTCACAACTTTGGTCCAAGTTTGAGAGTGCAGATACAAGGCAGTGTGGAATCAGAAGGTTTGTGAAAGTTAGAATAGTATATAATCCAAAGGGCAACAACTGAAATAATGTACATCAAAATAGAACAACTGAAGAGTAAGCCAAAGAAGATTACATCAGCAAAACTGAATTGCATCATTAACTAGTATCTTTGGTGACAGAATTCAGGGGTTGTGCAAAATATTCAAATACTAATAGCTCTGCTTAATGGAAATTGTCGACACAATATTCAGATCAACACCAACAAATTACATTCAAAAAACTTTTGCTCATCCTACTACGGAAACGTCCACAGCAAAAACTGCAGCAATCTAGAATGACAATGCTTAAAATTACAATATTGATTCTTTTCCTATTACTCAAGTATTGATCCTTCAGTAAAGTGATGGTTACCAGGAGGAGATGCTTCTCCTTAAACAGTGAAAGGGTGGTTGATTTTGAGTTTTAGTTTCCCGCTTTTCACACACACACACACACACACACACACACACACACACACACATATTTATTCGGAGTACCAGCAGCAGTAGCAGCCATAACCCTGGGAATTGTTAAAAAGGCTTTAACCTTGTCTCTCACTACCTCCAAAGAAGGCAGAAGATTTATCTACATTTATGTTCCTGAAAGAGAAATACAGCAAAGGAATAAGACATGGTAAAGTCTTTCGTCAAATATAATGATCAGATACTTTTAGCTTAACTCTAGCATACATAATGACCCATCCAAAAGATTAATTGCCCCTTTAACATATACGGAGATGAGTGGTCCGTTGACACCCTGAAACAAAGATCAGCTGCTAGATCAGCTGCTCTATCGGTTGGTTCAAGAACTTTGGTGAGACCAACACCTCATCTCGCACCCATAAAGAGTAATCCCAACAACTTCGTTAAGCTCCTTTTTAGAGAAAATATAACACTAACAACAACAAGAGATCCTACTAACTATTATAGTTTATATCTTCAATCTAATCCGAGACAGGACAGATGAACAAGTTATTTCTGTACCTCATATGATAAAAGTAAAAGTAGCATGCAGCTGTTACCGAATTCCGATGTTGACGAGACTTCTGTAGCAAGTATAATATCCAAATTATTTACAAACTTGTTTAAGAAAGCCTCCACTTTTCTTTTCTGTCAAGAATCAGCGGAAGCTTGTGATTAAGTGGTCTGCATAATCTTTCAGAAGGGCAACACTGCAAAATAAATAACATGAACTACATTAACATGGAACAAGAGAACGGTCACATAATTCACTAGATACACTAGGAACATAACATATAAACCAACGACATGAAACTGCAATAAACACCCACCGTTCAATACCAAAAGGTGTTAGTGGCAGTCAAGCTTACCATGATACTGAGTACAAGGCACTCTAAAATATTTTAGGCTTCACCAGTTTTCCAGTTAATGTTTTTCCCCATTGATCATTCTGTGCAAATAATTAAGGGACCGCCATCACAATATACTTAAGTTGTCATGTCAATTGCCTTTTGAATCAGATCACATGATGATACCGAGGGCCTTAGACCAAATTTAATCATGCCATTGGCAAGAACTTTGGCCTCTTTCCACTTCCCATCATTACAAAGAACTTCAATTGTCAAGCAATAGCTTGCTCCATTTGGAACCATTCCATTCTCAACCATTTCTTTAAGCAGCCTCAACGCTTTATAGGAACTGCCCTCTTTACAGTATCCAAATATTATCATATTGTATATTACATCATTAGGCTCCAGATGATGTTCAGCCATTGATCGGAACAACTTCAATGCTTCCTTCATATTCCCTTGACTACACCATCCATGTATCAAGGCACCAAATGTACAAAGGTCTACACTCAAACCAGCTTTATGCATACGCGAGAATACCTCGAGTGCTTTTTCCATGTCTTTCGATCGAGCAAATGCATCAATTAGAATTGTGTATGTGACTTTTGAAGGAAATATGCCTCTTTCCTCCATCTCACGAACAAAGTCAACAACCCTTGATGGATTTCCAGCTCTAGAGAAACCCGCAATTAAAGTATTATATGTGATTGAAGTAGGTGTTAATCCACAGGACTTTATCTGATTGAACAAAGCTAATCCTTTCTCAAGCTTTCCAGCGCGGCAATACCCATCTATTAGAGTGTTGTATGTGATCAAATTAGGGTGCAAACCAGCCTGCTTTAATCGTTCCAATAATTTCTCAGCTTCTGATACCCTCTTCTCTTGACATAACCCTCTAATCAAAGTGTTGTAAGTTACAATATTGCACACTACACCATTACGATGCATTTCATCAAATAATCCAAATGCTTTGTTAACTTTTCCATCGCTGCAATACACATTAATAAGAGAGTTATAAGTATATATATCAGGAAATACTCCCTCAAGCTTCATCTTCTCATAAAGCTCAAAGCCATCGGTTTTAAGTCCTTGCCTAAAGAAACCACTAAGCAAAACAGAATAAGTGTACTGATTAGGAACGATACCCTCAGCTGACATTATACTAAACAACTCCTTTGCTCGTCCAGCATTACCGTGCTTAAAACATCCATCAATCATAGTTGTATATATTACAACATTCGGGTGCCAACCCAAGTCTTTCAATTTGGCTAAGGCCTCAAAGGCACCATTCAAGTCACCATTTTCACAGCAACCCTTTATCACTATCCCAAAACTATGCATATCCAAGAACTCCTTTCCAATTGATTCTTCAAAAATAGACCAACCCTTTTCAAAAGATCTATTTTTTATAAGACAAGAAAGTATAGTATTAAAAGTATTTGATGTAGGTACAAGTCTTTTATCAATCATTTGATTAAAAAAGATCAAAGCTTTATCTACTAATTGAGAATGAACATGGGCATTAATGATTATTTCATATAAATGAGTAGAATTCAAGAACTGGGAATGTGTCAAATGGTGAAGCAAGGAAGAAACAGTGAAATGGGGTGAAGTGATTTTACCAGAAACTAACTGTAAGATGAGAGATTGAGCGCGTGAGAGCGCGTTGCATGAGAGAAGCTGGTCTAGGATAATGGCAAAGGATTGGTGAGTTTGTTGGAAGCCTAGTTCTGTTGAGGATTTGAAGAGTGTGAGAGCTTTGAGTGGTGGGATTTTCAGCAGTTTGGAGACAAGAACAGTTGCTTGAGAGCTTTGGGTTTGTAACATTTTTGCTCCTATTGAAAATTCCAGCCCTTTAATGTAGCAAAAAAAGCAGAAATTAAGCATTCCCAAATAAACAAGAAGAGAAAAACATCGTACTAACTCAGTGTTAGAACAAACTATATAATTCACGTTGAAAAGATTGAATTTTTTCAGAAACCATAAAGTAGAACCTGGTTTTAGAGTACAGGAACAACTTCACCTAAAAGTTATTTCCCGAATATAAGTGGATCGTCACAGTTGAGCCACTCTGTCATTTACTGTACCATTAGAACAGTTCACGTCGACGATGGAGTCGCCGGAATTTTTCCTCATTGTTTCTTCCTTAAGCCCGAGTCCGAGAAAACAGCTCTTAGCCCACTTAATCAGTAACCAGGGTTTAACCCAATTCACAATCCTTGGTCAGCCCAAATAAAACGGACCGACAATAACAGTTACGTACATATCGACAATGTTGTTACGAATGCTTTGTACATTGGATGCTACATTGGATGTCCATGTTGTGAATAACTTAAAGATTAAATCTCTTAATTTATGTTCATCATCTTTACTTTTTATGCATATAAAAGACGTGTAATTGTCATGGAAAGATACACCAAAGTGAAAAAAGAAAACGTTTCTCCATTCTTTCTATCTCTTCTTATTTACATTTTACTGCATTGCTTTTATTTTATAACACGTTATCAACACGAAGCTCTAATTTTATTCTTAACTCCTGCTAAGTTTAACCATATTTTATTAAGGTATGTATCATTATAATCATTTTATTTATGGCAGTACATATCATATGCTCACTATTTGCAGATTACTTGTGCGCTTGGACATCTTAAATAGTTTAAGTACATTGCAGTGATAAAATAACTATTTCCTTCCGTGCTCAACTCTTAGAGGACCTCAAAGTCATCAAACTAGCTATGCACTAATGTCATACTTATAATATTCATGGACTCCCTAGATCAAAACATATCTTTAAGGCATTTTGAAGAATTGTGAGAAATGAATTGACAAGCAATACTTTTATAGTTTAATTACTTTATATTTATTGGGACATATAAATAATGTTAGTCACGTTCGATTCTATTAACACATATATATATCAATAATATAAAGTGAAATGAAACAAGTATGTAATTTCTACTTTATGACAAGAATAAAATGAAATAGTAAATTGTTAACATGATATAGCTCTATTTTCATTTCTTTTACCTTAATCGTTTTGTTTTCATTAATTGTTTATTATTATAATTATTTCTCTAACTTATTCATCTTTTATGATAGTTTTCACTATGTCAAATTTATCAAAACTTGAATTTGTGGCACTTGACATCACCGGGAGGAACTATTTATCATGGGTTCTTGATGCTGAAATTCACCTTGACGCTAAAGGTCTTGGAAATACTATTATACAAGGAAACGAAGCATCAAATCAGGATAAAGCGAAGGTCATGATTTTCCTTCGTCATCATCTACATGAAGGGTTAAAACTGAATATTTAACCGTAAAAGATCCACTTGAATTATGGATTAATTTGAAGGATCGGTATGACCACCTAAAACTTACGGTATTACCGAAAGCTCGGTATGAGTGGATACATTTAAGGTTGCAAGACTTTAAAACCGTAGGTGAGTATAATTCTGTTATCTTTAAAGTAAGCTCTCTATTAAAATTATGTCGAGACACTATCACAGATGATGACTTATTGAAAAAAATATTTTCTACTTTTCACTCTTCAAATGTGGTGCTATAACGACAATGCCGTGAAAAAGGTTTTGAGAAATATTCTGAGTTAATCACATGTCTACTTGTGGCAGAGCACAATAATACTCTATTAATGAAAAATCATGAAGCATGTCCCACTGAGTCAGCTCCATTTCCGGAAGTGAATGTTGTAGCAGTATATGATAAGTTTGAAAGAAAACAAAACAATTACTGTGGTTGTGGACATGGTCATAAATGTGGACGTGGCAGGGGGAGAAATAATTATCGTCATTATGGTGGAAATAAATTGGAGAATAATAAGGGTTCTCAAATTAATCATTCAAAAGGTAAAACTAATATGTGTCACTGATGTGGTATGAGAGGTCATTGAGCACGCATTTGTCGTACGCCAGAGCATTTTGTCAAACTTTATCAAGCCTCCCTCAGGAAAAAAGAAAATAATATGGAGACACATTTGACCTTTCAAAATAATGATGATGAAGCGGGTCCTTCAAACAAATATGATTCTAAGGCACATCTTGCATATAAAGATGATGATTTTGAAGACCTAACAAATATTACTCATTTAGAAGCTGGAGACTTCTTTGAGGATATTGACTGAAGAACTAATCAGCTTACTAGAGAATGAAGCTATAAAAGTTGTTATTTTTATGTTTGCAACTAGTTTATTTTTCTTGAGTGTATTTTCCTAATGCATCACGTGTTGCTAGGGTTGTGCATTTGGATCGGATATCCGAAATCCGATCCGATCCACTCTATTTCGGATTTTCGGATTTCAAATTTCGGATTTTCGGATTGGATACGGATTGTGTTTTATGAAATTTCGGATTTTCGGATTGGATTCGGATTGGTATGATTTTAATCCGATCCGATCCGATATCCGAAATTATATGTACCTATATAAATACACACTAAAATTTTAGGGTTATGCTTATTCATTTTTCACACACCCCCTCACTCACTTAGATTTTTCCGCCTCTCTTGCACCTCTCTTCTCTTCAGTGAAGACTAAAAGAGTCTCAATGACTCAAACTTCCGATTTTACTTTGATTTTATGTCTCTTTCTTCCGCCTCTCTTCTCTTCTCTTCTGTCTTTTATGTCTATTTCATGTTCTATTCTTCAACTTTTGATTTTATTTTGATTTTTTTGTTTGTTTTGGTAGATGGAAGATGAGATAGAGACACCGAATGAACTTTAAATTGTTGAAAAATTTTGTGACAATCCGATCCGACAATCCGAAAAATTATCCGATCCAAAGTTTAAAATCCGATCCAATCCAATGTTAATTCGGATCGGATTCGGATTGCCCTTTTCAGAATCCGAAATCCGAAATCCGAATCCGAAATAGGCTAAATCCGATCCAATCTGATCCGTGCACAGCCCTACGTGTTGCTAGTTTCTACATTCCTAATGTATTTCTTAATTTTTTTTTTCTGATTGACTTTCATATTTCTTATGATGTATTATTTGTCTTTTTTTTTATGAAGAATATGAAAATTCCCCAGTCTTCAATTGGATTCAAGATTAATAAAGATGATATATGTCTTCTGGATAGTGCTACAACACACACTATTTTAAAAGATAAGAGATATTTCTCTTATTTGGTAATGAAAGAAACAAATGTTAATATAATATTCGGTAGTACAAGATTAATTGAAGGTTCTGGAAGAGCCAATTTATTACTACCAGAAGGAACAAATTTGGCTATTGATGAAGCACTGTATTGTAGTAAATTCAAAGAAACTTATTAAGTTTCAAAGACATTCGCCAAAATGACTATCATATTGAGACTATAAATGATGAAAAGATTGAATATCTTTATATTACTACAATAATGTCCGGTAAGAAATATGTGCTTGAAATGTTACATGCTCTTTCCTCCAGCTTATACTACACAAGTATTAGCAAGATTGAAATACATGCCGTAGTAAACGAGAAGTTTACTAATCAAGATAATTTTATTATTTGGCATGACCGGTTGGGCCATCCTGATTCTAATATGATGCGTAAAATAATTGAGAATTCACATGGACATGCAATGAAGAATCAGAAGATTCTTCAATTTAAGGAATTCTCTTATGTTGTATGTTCTTAAGGAAAATTAATTATTAGACTATCAACTATTAAAGTTAGGACGGAATCCCCTGCATTTCTGGAACGTATACAAGGTGATATATGTGGGCTCATTCACCCTTCATGTGGACCATTCAAATATCATATGGTTTTGGTAGATGCATCTACAAGATGGTCACATGTGTGTTTACTATCAACTCGCAATATGACATTTGCGAGATTGTTGGCTCAAATAATAAAGCTAAGAGCACAATTTCCAGATTATGCAATTAAGACAATTCGCCTTGATAATGCTGGTGAGTTTACATCCCAAGCCTTTAATGATTATTGTATTTCAACTGAGATAACAATTGAGCATCTGGTTACTCATGTTCGTACATAAAATAGTCTACCAGAATCATTGATCAAACGCCTACAATTAATTGCTAGACTAATGCTTATGAGAACAAGACTTCCCATTTCAGTATGGGGTCATGCTATTTTGCACGCAGCAGCACTTGTGCAGATAAAGCCCATAAGTTATCATAAAGTCTCCTCATTGCAATTGGCTTTTGGTCAAGAGCCAAATATTTTCCATCTTAGGATCTTTGGTTGTGCGATATATGTTCCAATTGCTCCACCACAACGTACAAAGATGGGTCCTCAAAGAAGGTTGGGGATATATGTTAGATTTAAATTTTCTTCTATTATAAAATATCTAGAGCCGATGATTGGAGATTTATTTACGGCAAGATTTTTTGATTGTCCTTTTGATGAATCAGTATGTCCAACATTAGGGGGAGAAAATAAGCAACTGAAAAAGAAGATAGATTGGAATGCATTATCACTGTCTCATTTAGATCCTCGAACAAAATCAATATGAACAAGAGGTTCAAAAGATTATTCATTTACAAAATATTGCAAATCAATTGCCAGGTCCATTCACTGACCTACCAATGGTGACTAAGTCACATATTGCAGCTGCTAATGCTCCAATTCGAGTTGATATCCCAACAGGACAATTAATTAAAGCAAATGAGTCTAAGTCATGCTTGAAACGTGGTAGACCAATCGGTTCTAAAGATAAAAATCCTCGAAGAAGAAAAAGAGCAAGTGATCAAAGTGAACATAACACAGAGGTAGTGACTCAAGAAGAGCCCCAAGATGTAGCAAATGATAAGACCTTAGTGGAGGTCCAGGTACCTGAAAATAATGAGAGTGAAGAGATATCAATAAGTTACATCTCAACCGGGAAAAGATGGAACCGAAATAATATTGTTATCGATAACATTTTTGCTTATAATGTTGCTGTTGAAATAATGCAACAAGATGAGGATCTTGAACCAAAATCTGTCAATGAATGTAGACAGAGAAATGATTGGCCAAAATGGAAAGACGCTATCCAGGCAGAGTTAACTTCACTTGGAAAACGTGAAGTCTTCGGACCCATAGTTCGAACACCTGAAGGCATAAAGCCAGTAGGGTATAAATGGGTTTTTGTGCGAAAACGAAATGATAAAAATGAAGTCGTTAGATATAAAGCACGACTTGTGGCACAAGGGTTTTCCCAAAGGCCTGGAATTGATTATATGGAGACATATTCTCCTGTAGTGGATGCTATCACCTTCAGGTATCTCATAAATATGGCAGTGCAAGAAAAACTTGATATGCATCTAATGGATGTTGTTACAGCCTATTTGTATGGATCATTAGACAACGAAATTTTTATGAAAGTACCTGAGGGATTTAAAGTGCCAGAAGCATATAAAAGTTTTCGAGAAACTTGTTCAATAAAGCTTCAGAAATCTTTATACGGATTGAAACAATCAGGTCGTATGTGGTACAATCGCCTGAGTGAATACCTGTTGAAAGAAGGGTACAAGAATGATCCAATTTGTCCTTGTGTCTTTATAAAAAGGTCTGGATCTGAATTTGTTATAATCGCTGTGTATGTTGATGATTTAAATATCATTGGAACTCCTGAGGAGCTTCCAAAAACAGTAGACTGTTTGAAGAAAGAATTTGAAATAAAAGATCTTGGAAAGACAAAATTTTGTCTTGGTCTACAAATTGAGTATATGAAAGATGGAATATTTGTCCATCAATCAACAAATAACGACCCAGTATAATCCCACAAGTGGGGTCTGTGGAGGGTAATATGTACGCAGACCTTACCCCTACCCCAAAGGGTCGAGAGGCTGTTTCCAGGAGACCCTCGGCTCAAAAAAGCAACAGGAGCCGATATATTAGTACCATAAAAATGCATAATAAAATAACAGCAATATAAGAGATATGAAATACAGAATACGAAATACGAAATAGATGGCTGGTATAGTAAAACTAGCAGGTAAAGCCCTGCATCAATAGACGACCAATGACATTCTTAGTCTAACTCCTAACTGGCTAGTCTCACTCTATTGTGCTGTAGAAATATTCACAACTTTCCCCTAACCTACAACCTTAATGCTCGACCTCCATAATTCCCTGTCAAGGGCCATGTCCTCAGTAATCCTAAGTCGCGCCATGTCCTGTCTGATCACCTCTCCCCAATACTTCTTAGGTCGCCCTCTACCTCTCCGCGTGCCCACTACAGCCAGTCGCTCACACCTCCTCACCGGTGCATCAGTGCTCCTCCTCTGAATGTGCCCGAACCATCTGAGTCTTACTTCCCGCATCTTGTCCTCCATGGGGGCCACGCCCACCTTCTCTCGAATATCTTCATTCCTAATCTTATCCATCCTTGTATGCCCGCACATCCACCTCAACATCCTCATCTCTGCTACTTTCATCTTCTGGATGTGTGAGTTCTTTACCGGCCAACATTCAGTTCCATATAACATGGCAGGCCTAACCACTGCTCTATAAAACTTACCTTTTAGTAACGGTGGCACTTTCTTGTCACACAAGACTCCCGACGCTAACCTCCACTTCATCCACCCCACCCCTATACGGTGTGTGACATCCTCGTCAATCTCCCCGATCCCCTGAATAACCGATCCAAGGTACTTGAAACTACCTCTCTTGGGAATGACTTGAGAGTCAAGCCTCACTTCAACTCCCGCTTCCGTCGGCTCAACTCCAAATTTGCACTCGAGGTATTCCGTCTTCGTCCTGCTCAACTTGAAACCTTTAGACTCAAGAGCATGTCTCCAAATCTCTAGCCTCTCGTTGACGCCGCCTCGTGTCTCGTCAATTAGAATAATGTCATCAGCAAATAGCATGCACCATGGCACCTCCCCTTGAATATGATGAGTCAGTGCATCCATCACCAGGGCAAATAGGAATGGGCTGAGCGCAGACCCTTGGTGCAACCCCGTAATAACTGGAAAGTGTTCAGAGTCGCCTCCTACTGTCCTAACCCGAGTCTTAGCTCCAGCATACATGTCTTTAATCACCCTAATATAGTCAACCGGGACCCCTTTATCCTCTAAGCAGCTCCATAAGACCTCCCTAGGAACCCTATCGTACGCTTTCTCCAGATCAATAAACACCATGTGGAGATCCTTCTTCCTATCCCTGTACTGTTCCACCATCCTCCTAATAAGGTGGATAGCTTCTGTGGTAGATCGCCCCGGCATGAACCCGAACTGGTTGTCTGAAATAGACACCGTCCTTCGCACTCTCATTTCTACCACTCTCTCCCAGACTTTCATGGTATGACTTAGTAATTTAATACCCCTATAGTTGTTACAGATCTGGATATCGCCTTTGTTCTTATACACAAGATTTAGTTCTTCGCCAACACAAAGACACTAGAATGGTATTAAACATATATTCAAATACCTCCAAGGGACCATTGATATGGGTTTATTTTATTCAAATGAATCCAAGCCATCATTAATTGGTTATGCAGATGCTGGATATTTGTCTGATCCACACAAATGTCGATCTCATACAGACTATTTATTTACAAGTGGAGGTACAACAATATCATGTCGTTCGACAAAACAAACTATGGTTGCTACTTCTTCAAATCATGCAGAGATAATAGCCATTCACGAAGCAAGTCGAGAATGCGTTTTGTTGAGATCTATAACTCAACACATTCAACATATGTGTGGTCTTTCTTCGAAAGAAAATATTCCAATAATATTGTATGAAGACAATGTTGCATGCATAGCTTAATTGAAAGGAGGATATATCAAAGGAGATAGAACAAAACACATTTCACCGAAATTCCTTTTCACTCATGATCTTCAGAAGAATGGTGAAATAGATGTACAACAAGTTCGTTCAAGTGATAAATTGGCTGATCTGTTCACTAAGGCATTACCAACCTCGATATTTGAAAAGCTGATATATAAGATTGGAATGCGTCGTTTTCGAGACATTAAGTAATTTTTCATTAGGGGGAGTAACTACACGCTGCACTCTTTTCCTTAACCAAGGTTTTGTCCCACTGGGTTTTCCTGGTAAGGTTTTTAATGAGGCAACAAGCAATGCATATTATAAATAACTATGTACATCCCAATATTTTTTTTGTAAGTTCTTAACGAGGCACATTATCTTACATGGACATCCAAGGGGGAGTGTTGTGAATAGTTTGTACATTGGATGCTACATTGGATGCCCATGTTGTGAATAACTTAAAGATTAGATCTCTTACTTTATGTCCATCATCTTTACTTTTTATGCCTATACAAGGCCATGTAATTGCAATGGAAAGATACACCAAAGTGAAAGAAGAAACACTTCTCCCTTCTTTCTATCTCTTCTTATTTACATTTTACTGCATTGCTTTTATTTTATAACAAATGTATAATTTTTAGTCGCTATTGAAAATAATAACGGACAAAATTGTTATAAATATATTATGAATGTTCATTTAGTACTCCGTTGTAAATAAACTTCCTGAAGAAGCTTATTCATATGGGACTCCGCCGTAAATATGTTTATCTATTTAGTACTCTATTAGAAATAAGCTTTCTGAAGAAGCTTATCACTTCGGTACCCGGTTATGGATAAACATTACTCCCGGTAGAAGATTATCCATACTGGGTATAATGAGTTTATCCATTCAGTACTCCGTTATGGATAAACACTGCTCTCAGTAGAAGATTATCCATATCTGATATAATAGCAGCTTACACAGCAGCTTGCAGTAGCAGCTTACACAGCAGCTTCTTTTCTTCTATAAATAGAAGAGATTTCAGTTCATTATGTACATCGGTTTTTATTCGAATAATATAACAGTTTCTCTCTATACTTGTCTTTACTTTACAATCTTTATTTTATAACAAAAATATTTTTTTTCTTATACATATAAGTATAAACAAAAAAATATATATGTATTTTATATACTTTTTAGCTAATACAATTAGTTTTGACCGGCTGACCAATTTTATATTTTGCCATTATATATTGCTTCCAAAATTGTAGAAATGACATCAAGTAACTACTTTGAGCACACATATTTAAAATATATCTATTTCTTTAAAAAACTATTTAAAATTTTATCAATTTTGATAAATTTTAGACCGTTCATATTACTGTTACTGCTTCTTCACACTTTGAGTTCAATTTCACATCTTACTTCATATTAGGGGTGGCAAAATAGTTTAAAAAAAATAGTTAACCACCCATATTATCCACTAAAAAATTGGTTGGATAATGAACTTTTTAAAAACGGATCAAATATGGATAAGAACCATATTATCCATTTAGAAAATGGATAACTAATGAGTAACCAATGGATAACCAATGAATCTAATTTTTACATTTGTAAAGCCTCAAATTGGGGGTTCCTCAAGTTATAGAGACTAATAATTCTCCCAAAAGTAATCATATACAAGAAGTCATGGATAGTATGGGTAACCCATATTATCCATCGGTTAACCCGTTTTTTATCCGTATTAATATGGGTCGGGTCGGATTATTGATTCGTTTTTTCATTACCCATTTTCAACCCGAACCATATCCGACCCGATCCGCCTGTTTGCCACTCTTACTTCAGACTAATGTTGTATTTTGGCCAGGGCCCGGGCCTAAATGGGTCAAACAGACCGGGCCTAACGGGCCTGGGCTCTGGCAGTCCCGGGCTCACGGTCCCGGGCTTCGTGGGCTCAACGGGTGGAACCCCCGTGACGGGCCTAAGCCCATATAGTCCTGGGCTAAACGAGGCGGGCTCGTGGGCTTAGCGGGTCTAACGGGTTTTTTTTATTTCCGGGCTTTTTTTTTATTTTATTTTTTTTGTTTAAGGCAATTTCTTGTAAACCATATCATGACTATATAAATAATATATATGTAATATATATGTAGAAATTTAATTATTAAAGTGCTTGACAAAAAATAAAATAACAAAACAATAGTAAAACTAAATTGCCATGCATAATAAATTAATAAGAAAGTACAACATGAAGCATAAATACGTTTAATAATTTTAAAATAACACAAATTATTGAAATATCTTAAAGACGAATTTGCGGATAAATACCATCAACACAATACGTTATATGCCTCCTTAAAATACCTGTGGTACACCCTGAACGAAAATTTAAGACTCTTCCACAGTTCTTACATTTTAATATTTGGCCTTCTTCATTTTCTTCAAGCACTTCATAGTAGTGCGAAACAAATAAGCGCACTCTTTCCGAACGAAGCATGATGTAACTTGAAAATTAAGATTGAGACTTGAAGTCTTGAAAATTGGAGATTGAGACTTGAAGCCTTGAAAATCGGAGATTGAGAGATTGAGAGAAATTGAGATTGAGAAATGAGTATTGAGTATTTTGTAGTATATATATATATATATATATATATATATATATATATATATATATATATATATATAGAGAGAGAGAGAGAGAGAGAGAGAGAGAGAGAGATTTTCTTGTAGTATATATTGTATGTTATGTATATATATTACCTTATATATTTTTGTAGTATATATTTTATGTTATGTATATATATTATAGCTTATATATTTTCTTGTAGTATATATTGTATGTTATGTATATATATTCCCTTATATATTTTCTTGTAGTATATATTGTATGTTATGTATATATATTACCTTATATATTTTCTTGTAGTATATATTGTATGTTATGTATATATATTCCCTTATATATTTTCTTGTAGTATATATTGTATGTTATGTATATATATATATATATATATATTTTCTTGTAGTATATATTGTATGTTATGTGTATATATATATATATATATTTTCTTGTAGTATATATAAAATAAGCAATTATAGTAGAGAGATTGATGAATTGGTGAGTAAAAATGAAAGAATGAGGGGGTATTTATAGTTGAAAATTGGGAAAAAAGTGTAATTATATAAAGTTTGGGGGCCAATGGCTATTTTTTAAACTACCAAACGGCCAAAATTGCAGCCCAACGGCTATAATTTTAATTTTTGACCGTTGGTTTTTTTTTTTTTTAAAAGTAGCCGTTAGGCCCGATAAGACCGGTCCAGGCCCGCCAGCCGGTCCCGAGCTTAGCGGTCCCGGGCTCATGGGCTTTTTACCATACCCGGCCCGCCACGGACTTTTTGCACCATTAGGGATCGGCCCATAAGGACCGGCCCGCCATACCCGTTTAGCCCGTTAACCACGGGCCCGCTCCGGTCCGATCCCGGTTCCAGCCCGGCCCACCGTACAACATTACTTCAGACCATTGGGTTTGAAGTTAGGTTTCGACATAGTCCAACTTCAGACCTCTAAGGTCTAAATTGAAACTTCAGAAGCTAATTCTAAAGAGGCTAAACTTTAATGTTTTTTATATTTTATACCCGTATGTTTGAATTTCGGTTATTTTTTAAATAAGGGTCCTAAATACGGCTAATTGTGCACTTCGCCCTTCAAAAGCTCTTAGGTCACTTGATCAATTACAAGGCCTCAGCCCAATTCAGAAGCCACAGCGGCCCAAATAAACAGCCCAAGTTTTGGTAGAAATCTACCAGCAGCAATCTGAAGACTACCTCCAGTTTCAGAGAGAGAGTGAACGAAGTTTCGATAGTTGTGAGAAGTTTTGCCGATTGGAGAATGAGTAGCGCAGTGGATGCAGTAGGGAATCCGATCCCAACATCGGCGGTGCTGATGTCGGCGTCGAAGCACATTGACATAAGATGCCGGAGCGAGAACGTAGCATATCTTAAGTGCAAAAAGGACGATCCTAACCCTGAGAAATGCCTTCACAAAGGCCAACAAGTCACTCGCTGTGTCCTTAGCCTGTAAGTGACAAATTCATATCCAAATATTTCTTAATTTTGAAATGCCTTATCGAATTTTTGTGATTATAATTATAGTTGTGATTTGTGTATAAATTAATTTTTGAGAAATGGAGAAAGTTTAGGGCTTTGTTTGTATACATTTTATAATAATCAGGAGGTGACTTTTTTCTGATTCAAGGTATGAACTGTTTAAGTTATCCGTTAGTTAATATTACAGTGTATATAGCAGATTTTTCGTTTTGTTGTGGTGGTTCCATGAAGTAAAGTTGCAGAAGGATCATCATAGATGATCTGATTAGTTGGATTAAAGCTTAATTGTTGTCCGAAGTCTTTTTTGTTTTGTCTGTTATTGTAGTAGCAAGTGTGTCGTTTAGATTGAGTGTGAGATTCAGATAACCTCCAGTTTTTCCAAAATCCTAATTTGTCAAATAGATTTTGATAAGTTTCTAATTTGTCAAATTATTGAGTGATGGAATGAAATGGTCCAAATAGAGCATAACAGATGTAGAGGATTCTTGTAACCCAACCTTACTAGTTTGAGAGTGAGGTTAGTTGATTGATTGATACTACTATTACTACCACAACAACTATGCCTTAATCCCAAACAAGTTGGGCCGGCTATATGAATCTTCACTGGCTGTGTCGCTCCAGTTAAGCTCCTATCAGGCCAGAAATTAAGTTTTGTTTTTTAAATTGAATGTTTGTTTAGTAATGGTTGAATCTTTGCAATTCAACCGCCTTTTATAGTTCTTGTTGCCTTGTAATTGGTAGAGTAGTAAGAGCAATAAGATATATTTCCTTACTTTCTTTTATTGGACTGCTTAGAGAAGTCAGATATAGTGACATAGCTTCAAACAATAATATACCAGAATGAACAAGCGTTCTGCCTGTGCAACAGCAAAAGGTGGTATAGTGTATGATGTGTGGTAGGCTTACGTCACGAGGTTGTAACATGGCTGCTGAACGAAATTTGTATTTAAGAGGAGAAGGATATATTGGTAGGCCAATTTTCACTGCGTTTTTCCTCAGTCATGGAAAAAGAAAGAAAGAATAAACAATTGCTCTTCTGGCAGTTAAAGACTGAGAGTTTGTGTAGTAGCTAGTAGGAATGTTAAATCGATTATGAAGTCAACAGAGGTTATATTTTTGTATGTGTGCTGGGATTTTTTTTTTTGTTGAGAAGTATGCATTAAGCATAGAAGCTGGGAATTCTTGTGACGTAATGAATACTTGTAACTGTTTATATCCTTTTGGCATGTGCAGATGAGTGTGTATTGCATGAGTTACGTTATGTAATTGGGTTGCTTTGAGGATCTTCTTCCTAGGTCACCATGCCTTTGCTAAACATTATTGATCAGAGTAGTTGAATATTCTGTATAGGGATATATTTGAGTGATTAACCTTATGAAATCAAGGGTAGTTTTGAGTGTCTTGCTAATTTGAATTGCTTGAAATAAAAGGCTGGTTGGATATTGTCATCCCCTTATTATCTAACAGAGACGTTGGACCTGGATATTTCTCTCATTAAAATCCTTCTGAAGCGTGTTCTTTAGACATGTTGGAAAGCTCTGTAAGTACCTTTTGAGTGCTAACTGTTTTCCTACTTATCCCCCCCCCCCCCAAAAAAAAATAAAAAAAATAAACGTCTCTTACAATATAGAACAGTTACCTGATTATTTATACTCCGTTACGTGTGTTATTTCTCGGTGACATTTTAATTCTCTTAAACTAATGCAGACCCACTTTAGAGAGAGTCATAGATAAGTACCTAAGGTAATCCCTTCCTTCGACTCAACAAGCGATTCAGCCTCTCTACACCAAATGCCATTCTAGGCTACTTATATTTTCATTTTCTCAAAGGAATTCATTTTTCTCCTCCTGCACTTCTTTTATCTCTCCATCATCAACGTTACGATAAACAACTCTGAGAGCCAATAACTAAATACCGCTGACTACCACGTGCCCCGCATGCTTTTTCCTTCAAACAAGACTGGCCTTGCTGTGCCGTGGTATTGTCTAGCAAAAGTCTTTTATGCGTGCGCATATTATTGGTGAATGCACACATTGAATCTCTTGCAAATCCTCTTTCTACCCCGCTTGGATGTCTCTGATATGCAGGCTAAGATTTGAATAGAAGTCGACGCCACGCTATACACCCAGAAATGACATTAATGTGGAAAAGAATAATTTTTATGGCAACGGATTGATTTTTGTCCCTTATTGTCATCTGATATGCCTGTAACAGTGTGTATCCTGCTACATAGCCATTGGTCAATAGCCTGAATCACGGGGGGATTGGGGTTAGGTTAGGGCCGACTGTGTGGAAGGTGGAGAAGATATAAAGACAACACGGGGAGTGGCCATGTTTTGGTGGATTTCCACTAACATAGACTTGGTCTTATTGAATACATGTTGGCTGCTTAAAATCTTGATATTATTTAATTTAAACCAAGTTGTGTTAGCGAAAGTTAATGAATTTTATAGCTTATGCAACTTAAACCTGAATGATAATCAACTCTCTATGATCTTGCAACTGTGAGAAACCTTACTCCTCTGTTCATTTTTTTGACTTCTCGAGCTATAGCTCCATATTTACTACTCTCATTTTTGGTTATAGGTTGAAGGATCTCCATCAAAGGTGTAACAAAGAGATGGATGCTTATGCTGGATGCATGTACTACAACACAAATGAGTTTGAGATGTGTCGTAAAGAGCAACAGGAATTTGAGAAGGCCTGTCCCTATTGATTGGCTGGGAATAACGTTTTTATTTTATCAAATAATGACTTGAATGTATTTGCAACGAGAAGATCGTTTTGTTGTAAGCACCTTTTGATCAAATATGTTACTGTGGCTGGACCCCTATCACAGGGCAGTTGCCTATTTGATGTTGCTCTCAAATTGCCTTCCTACATGAAAAGCATAAACGGCTATTCATCAACCACTCAACATTATGTGTTTTCTGGCCATAATTTGGAGTTTGGATCAATCGCCTTCTAGGGAATTTGGAATGGTTGTGCAGCCTTTTCCTCTATTGTTTTGTTTCTCGGACGTATATATTGTTTTTGTCTTTCGAATATACATTTTCATTTCAGCAAGAAATGTTTCTACAGTTTTGAATTCACTTATCATATGCAGATAGTCACATCTCAATTATATAAGCTAAGGAGTACTCCCTCTGTCCAAAGAAGAATAGTGAGATATTGAGTATGAGCGAAAATCTATTTGATTTTTGATATAGATTTGAGTTTCAGTCCTTAAATTTCTTGCAAACAATGTTGACATATTATGAAACTTAAGCGAAAGTATTATTCCTTCCGTTTCAGCTTATGTGAACCTATTTTCTTTTTTTGTCCGTTTAAAAAAGAAAGGCCCCTTTCTAAATTTATAAATAATTTAGCTTAAACTTTCAATTCTACTCTTAATGATAAGCTTTTATAACCAATATTCAGGGCCTCTTTTTTATTTGTTTAGGATCACAAATTTTAAAAGTGTTCATTTTTTCTTAAATTTCGTACGCAGTCAAATAGGTTCACAAAAATTGGAACGGAGAGAGTATGAAAACGTTTGAACAAAGTTGTAGTTAAAGATTGTTTGATTCCTCGATAATAATCGATTACTCTTTTTCCTCAATTACTTGTAGTTAATAGGAGCTGGATTGCACATTGTTCATTGATTTGGCTAAAGAGTTCTAAAAACATTGTGAACTTTAAGTCCAATTAAAGAACACGAGGGGTGTATGTATAAACTTTAGAAACCTCATGGTTCCAAGTAATAAATATTAATAATCTCAGCTTTCTTTTCTTTAATTAATTTTCTACTGCTTAATCTGCTAAAACCTTGTGAGCTTGAGGCTTCCTAGAGCTTTTCTATCGCACCCAATCTACCAAACACTAGTTCAAAGTGGTGCACCTGATTTTTCTTTACTTGGATTAACAGTAAACGTAAAAAGCAGAACTAGTACAAGAAGACCCAAGAAAGTGAGGTAAGCTCAACTTTCCACCCTTTTCCTGGATAAAAAACTTCATTTCAAAGTTTATTTGGTAAGTCAGGATTGTTTTCTTCTTTTTTTCTCCAAGATGGAATTTTGGTCTCAGTTTTTAAGGTAGTTTAAAAACCTTGGTTTATGGAAATTATGTGGTCATAGGTTGGTCCGAAGTGGAGGCTGGGGGATGACAACGTGTGGTTGGGGGTAGAAAGGTAGGTACTGATGTAGGTTTCTATCCCCCACTATTATGCGAATTGCATATGCGACTCTGTGAGAATTGGTGGCAATGTCCAAAAAGTTTCCTGGGAAAAACTATCATACTAATTATTAATAGGCCAGATTGATTGAAATTGCTCTAGGATATTTTTGGTTTTTGCTCTACATCCTAGGACCTCAAAATGAATGTGAATGGCATTGAACTCTGCTTCACAATGCTCCTATAAGTATTTGATTAATTCTGTTCTTGAACGAAAATTCTTGAATTTAAGTCATGAAACTAGTGAAATATTTCTTTTTAGAGTTTCAAGTGTCCCTGTTAGCTAATCTAGTGATTCAATCTGCTTTTTTGGTTCATCTTCATTTTAGTTCCTCAACTAGTTAAACTGCATTTGTAGGACAGTTTTGAGTTGCAAAAATTGCATACTCACTGGAGCCAGCAGGCAGACAGAAAGCAAGGAGAAAGAGATGCTTCAGAATTTTCCAGCTCTGACATATACTCCATGGCAGCCATCTCCAAATAATTCCTGCTCCAAGTCTTTGCCATGTCAGAATTTCTTATCGTTTTAAGTTCTAGTTTAAAAGGATATCTGATACAAATGTTTTACTTGAGTGAGTGGAGGAAATATCTTTTGGTGGTTACTTTCATGTGCAACACATATGATGCATACAATAGTAAACCTTGAAAACCTCAGTCTTTATATAATATGCTTTAGGAGATTACGAATTATTGTTAGCAACCAAGAGGTTGTTCTGATGGTAAGCAACCTCCACTTCTAACCAAGAGGTTGTGAGTTCGAGTCTCCCCAAGAGCAAGGTGGGAAGTTCTTGGAGGGAAGGATGCCGGGGTCTATTTGGAAACAACCTCTCTACCCCAGGGTAGGGGTAAGGTCTGCGTACACACTACCCTCCCCAGACCCCACTAAGTTATACTGGGTTGTTGTTGTTGTTAGCTCATTGATTCAAAAAAAAAAAAGAAGGGAAATTTATGAAAGTTCTGTATATGTCAGTATAAGAACCTTTTGTGGAGAATATTTCACGTGGCTTCCATTTTCAGGTGCTTGTCCCAGCGTGGTTGTATATAAGAAGTCACGGCAAGGGCCTTATTTGCCTACTCTAAAGGTGCCTTTTCCCTCTGTTCTAGATGATGTTATTTTGCTTAAATGATTGTTCATTTATTTGCTTTCAGATTTTTCTTTCGAGCTATAATTAGATGAAGCAAGTAGTAGCATAGCATATGTATAAGTACTTAGCACTATGCTTTCGTGATTATGTTGTGCAACTTTTACTCTTTCTTAGTTGGGTGTTGTCCAAGTATAGTGGACACTATAGTCAGATTTCCGCTTCAATAATTAGTGCCCTACAGTACTGTGTCCAGGGGAAACTCATTCATCTCTTGATCTTCTCATGTGCCTTCTGAAGAATAAAGGATGATATATTTCAAGAAGAGAAGTTGAGTCCAAAGTTCATGCAGATTGTGCATTCATGCATAGTGGAATTGGGAATTATTTGTAATGTTTGTCCCAAGAAAGCATGATTGTAGCCAAATTCTATTAGTTATCACACAACATAAGAACAACTTATTTATCTTGTCATGATCAATACTTGGTACTTGGGCAGAAAATGTTCTACCCTCTATCATAGTAATTAATATCATGCTACGATGCTGTCCTGGGAATACCTTAAATTCAATCTAATGTATCCTGTAGAGAAGAAAAAGGAAAGCCAGCAAAAAGTAGAAAATCTGTGTCAGAGGTTATATAGAAGGAAACCAGTCTGTTAATTGAATAATAACTTGCTTCCATTAGACACTTTTTAAGTTAGAGAGATATTTTAGTGAGTAGAGGCGTGGACTGAAAGAGCTCATGGTGAGCTACTTTTTGTAAGGAAAGCAATGCAATGGAGGTTGAAAGCACAAGTTTGTAATTGGTGTCAGCATGAAATTTTCAGATTCGCACTGAAGGTCGCTACAGTTTTACAATTTTCCAAAAGAGAAACATGAATGAGTTTCTTTTTGAGTACAGGCACCCAAGCTAATGATTTTTTTCTCAACTGTCAAATGTTATTCTTATAGGCTCTGTATATCTATGCCAAAAATCGAGAGATGTATATGTGCGAGATACTTTATACTTACATTTATTTATTTTTGAGAAAAAAGCTTCATTATGTTTTTAAAAAAAAAAGTGTAAGTGTGAATGTTTTGAGATTTTGGCCTTACATATTTTCCTTATGTTTGATGTGAAGGCTAAAGTATTTTGTTTCTGGCTGCAGTTTGATCGTAGATATCATGCTACTGGTCCAAGAAGACGAGTAACCATTTTTTGTACTGATAGGAGGCATCCCCAAGGTCGAAACTCTAAGAAACGTGAAGCTGTGCAGCAGAATGTTGATCTTCCCCCAGTCCTGCCCAAGAAAAAGAAGAAGCCCTATCCCATGCCTCTCAAGAAAATTCAGCAGGCTGCTAGGGCTGATAAGAAGTTGGCAGAAATGGGAATAGAAAAGAAGCTTGAACCCCCTAAAAATGGATTGCTTGTACCTGACCTAATTCCGGTGGCTTATGAAGTATTGGATGCTTGGAAACTTTTGATTAAAGGACTTTCACAGCTTCTCCACTATGTTCCTGTCCATGCTTGTAGGTAACTTTTAAAAATGATAGTTTACTGATTTTTGAACCCTGTTTAATTATAAAGTTAATGAGCAGCATTTTCATTTCTCTATCAACTCACATTCTTAGTTTTTTCCTGCAGTGAATGCTCACAAATCCATGTTGCTCAAAGTGGTAACGACATTCAGGATTGCCTTGGCCCGACCAACAGTAGTCGCAGAAGCTTCCACTCATGGGTGAAGGGTTCAATTAATGATGTGCTAATTCCTATCGAGTCATACCATATGTATGATCCTTTTGGCACACGCATTAAGCATGAGACACGGTTCAATTACGACAGAATTCCGGCAGTTGTAGAACTTTGCATCCAAGCTGGCGTGGATCTGCCGGGATATCCTTCACGGAGAAGGACTAAACCCATCAGAATGATGGGAAAGAAAGTGATCGACATAGGTGGATTAGTTGAGGAGCCTAGACCCTCTGTAAACTCGAGTTCGGTAATTATGGACCTTGACACCCATCGATCTTTTGAACGGTTTACTCCACCATTGGAGTCAGAGGTGCCACGTATTGCCCAGGAGACAATTGACGCATATGAGAAAGTGAAATGGGGGGTGACTAGGTTGATGAAGAAGTACACTGTCAAAGCTTGTGGATACTGTTCAGAGGTCCATGTGGGGCCATGGGGTCACAATGCGAAGCTCTGTGGGGAATTTAAACACCAATGGAGGGACGGAAAACATGGCTGGCAAGATGCAACAGTGGATGAGGTATTTCCCCCAAACTATGTGTGGCATGTTCGAGATCCAAAAGGAACCCCTTTGAGGAGTGCACTAAAGAGGTTCTATGGGAAGGCTCCAGCTGTGGTTGAAGTTTGTATGCAGGCTGGTGCTCAAATACCTCACAAGTATAAGCCTATGATGAGGCTAGACATTGTGCTCCCTGAGAGTGAAGAGAGTCGCCTAGCCGTGTAAGGTTCCTAACTGTTATGCAGAGCCTAATGTATGCAGTGCTTGCTATATTAAGATGTGTTAAAAAGTCTGCACCAAAATAGAGCAGTCGCGATATTGCTGGATCGGTTGAGTAACTGGTGAGGTTGCCGCTGTGTTTTGCCTTTGTAAAGTGAGGATCATGGCACCCATTTCAACTTGGAATAATGTCCACATGATATAATTCAAAAAGGTTCAAATTTGGTAGGGCATGCTTTTCTTTTTAGTTAACAGGTTTTGCAGAAGGAAATTGGTGATATTAAGAAATTAGAGTACAGTGGTGCAAGTTACCAAGGATAGCTGCAAATCACATTGACAGTCAACTTGAAGTTCAGCTGTTAGTAAGTACATTTATGAGATAGCCTCAACTAGTGATCTGTATTTATGCCTTGAGGTTAGCTTGTTACAGTGTAAAATTTCTGAATTCATCAAATCAGGTCTTAATCTTTCTACATTATTTAAACTTCATAGTTCATAAAATTCCATCTGGTAGTTGTGAGTTTCTCCTAGGGTTACCAGTAGTACTAGTAATATTCTTAATATTCTTGTTGCCGGTTGAAAGATATTTTCTTCTTGTTTGTTATTATATCTGGTACTTGGCAGTCAAGTCCACTATTTTTGTGAATTGCTACTAGAAATTGTTGCTTCATGCTTGTTACTATTTCATGCTACTTTTTTCTCGACTTTTACTTTTTTTCTTGACTTTCACTGGAACTGTTGCTACGTGATTGATACTATTTGATGCTACTATTTTCTCCTTTAGTCTTATCGTCCTTTGTCTCCTTGTTGTTTCTTTCCTCCCCCTATTTCTTCTTCTCCCTTCTCTTCCTCTCCACACGTTCTTGAGCCGAGGGTCTATCGGAAACCGCCTCTCTACCTCTCCAGGTAGGGGTAAGGTCTGCGTACACATTACCCTCTCCAGGTAGGGGTAAGGTCTGCGTACACATTACCCTTTCCAGACCCCACATGTGGGATTATACTGGGTATGATGATGAGTTCATAAATCAATATACAAATAGATTTTTGCAATAGCAGCCTATTTTGCGATTGAGTATGGCATTTCGCTATTGAAAAATACAAGAGCGGGCAAAGATGGAAAAATTGAATGAAACAGGTTCTCTTCTCCAACAATAATTAGAAATGTGTACATTTCTTTCCTTTCTGTTGGGCACTAGCATCTCAAATTCTTTCCTCTATACAATACAGTGTGTAAAAGCCTCTCGATGGGACAGGAATCCCACAAAAGCAGGATCAGTTCATTTGTACTGCAAAATAAGCTAAGCTATAATTTAACTGCTACACCGTCAAGAGTCTTCCAAGAAACTGTCGAAGAGGTAAAGCGATCCATTCCAAGCATCCGTTCAGCCCGGAGGAGGGTATGGTGCAGAAAAAGAATTGCTGCCAAGGTAGTCCTCAGGCAGCAGGAGCATATTCCTGGATGACTGCCGCCAATTTATCTCGATCCTCCTCGGTTTTCGTTCTAATCAAGAATGTCCGTGCGACCACAGCATCATCATTATCACCATCACCCTAAGTACAAGCAACCAGTTAATGCAGTTGGAAATAGAACTAAGTTCTTCAAGTTTTAGCATTATTGTTTTAAGTAAATTGGGAAAAAAACTTGAAGAATGGTATTTACAATGAGTGCTGAACTGCCAATTGTCTAAGCTTTGAAGAACCACGTAGTTAAACTTCCATTTACAGGGAGTTGTTCAAGTGGCGAGAATTTTCTAAGAATGAGATGGATTCGTGGTTTAGAAATTTTACCGAGGTATGAAATATTGCAACAATGGAGTTCTTCTGCATGTTTGTTTTAATGCCTGGATATAACAATGCATTAAGCAAAATCTTTCCAACCTGCAACAAGTATAAAATACGCCAAAAGAAATGTTAGGTGTAATCTTCTTTTTCGATAAGTAGAAAGGTTAAGGTGTGATCTAGTTCTCCTGTCTGAAGAGCAAGATTAAAATACTCCTTTCCCAAAAAGTGCAATAGCAAGCAGTTAATTATCCAGCATTATCCCCCTCAGACACGGGAAAAATACTTTCTAAACTAAGGGCCTGTTCAGACACTAGGGTAAAGAAAAGGAGCCAAATGTAGGAGAAATAAGAATCTTCTCTTTTAGTTACTTTATGGCAAGTCAGAGAGAAGTGAAAATTGTCTTCTTGACCAATTCAATACGGCCCTTAGAGTAAAGGACATCCCAATTTCCCACTGTTTATGTTACATCTAGTATTATTCTTTTTCGTTCTTTTTTATAACAGAGGTGCCCGTGGTGACATGTGAGCACCTCGACTATTCCACTAGATTACTGCTATCTCCCACTAGCATACGTCCCGGTAGTCGCCCACTAAGGCTGTGGCAAATGTTATCTTAGTTATTAATACTAAATTAAATAAGCCCTGAAGAGAGGGGAAAGCTAAAGGTTAAACAGAACATACTGCTACTGCGATTCCCATTTCACAGTTCTGCCTTTATAGTTCAACTGACAAATATATGAGTCGCTTCCTACTCAAAGATACAAAGAAAAAAAGCAGAATAAACTAATAGAGAATAGAAGGATATTATTTCCTTGTTGGGACTAGGTTTATTTCATTTTACTTTAGTTTGGGTGGGTACGGGGGTGCACTGGAAGCAACAAATGGTAGGAACTTACATCATTTCGTATCACAATAGTTGGTTTGGATTCCCGGGTACCTTTGCTAACACCTTCTTTACACTTAATAGAAAGCTGACCAGTGCCCCTGTCTTTCCATGCATCTTTATCCGCTGGATCAGTTGACTGAGCAAATGGAATTAGGAAAAAAGAGAGAGGAAGAAATGTCATAAATAGAGCAGATAGCAGATCACACAAGAGAACTCAAATTCAACATATTAGTCAAAAAAACTCAAACTCAACATAATTTTAATACAAATAAAAATAAGTCAATAACATGAATTTGAATCTCGAAAAGAATCTTCATGACGAAACTTATAGAATGATCCACTAGAAGCATGAAACTATAGTGCCTTGATGACGAGTCTGATTGCAATGAATAAAGTAAAAAAGTTAAACGACAACGAAAAAATGGTGATAATAAGATGAGAATCTGATCCAAAAAATGTTGTTATATGAGATCACAGTGAGAGAACGTAGCAATCTGTATAAGAATTTTCTGTAGCATAAGAATGTCCTTTTATACAAAACTTAAAGCAATCTAATGCAAGAAAAAATGCAGTCATACATGCGAAACACAAAAGAATACAACTAATTGGACATGACTCTGCGACTTGCTCAGTGTGCTTCACCTGCTGAAGCTACCCTTGCACATACCATAGAGCAGTGTAACTATTATTATAGAGAATGTTGGGAAGGCTAAAGAATATCAGCTATTCCATGTCTCACACACGATTTGACCACTACAGTTCAGTTCATTAGTCAGTTGTTGACATGCATAAGTTACTCCTCAAACAAAAATAGACGAGACAACCGCAGTTTAAATAAAAACGAAAAGTGTTACTCCCTCCATTTTAATTTATATGAACCTATTTGACTGGACACGGAGTTTAAAAAAAAAGGAAGACTTATGGAATTTGTAATTTTAAATCGACCATAACATTTGTGTGGCTGTAAAAATTTTTTATTAAGGATAAATGGGAAGTTGAAGTTAATTTTTTTTCAAATTTAGAAAAGGGTCATTTTTTTGGAACAGACTAAAAATGAAATAGGTTCACATAAACTGGAATGGTATGAAAAAAAAAAAAAGATAGTACATCACAAGACAAAATATAGCTGAAGTTTAAAGACCTGAAAAATGGGTAGTAACCATCCAGTAATATGATTACAACACCAAAAAGAACTACACATGATATATTTCTCTCTGAACAGGAGTAAGCACTTGATATGTTACCTTCACATAAAGTTTACATTTGACTTCATGGACTAAAGTGACTCCCTTTTCTTCAGTCTTCTTCACAGATGGGCTGCTTGGCTGCTCCACTTCATCTTCTGCATAAACTCCACCAGTTAGGGAGCAAACAAAAAACAAAAATTTCACAATCTTCTGAGGCTGATAATGAAAGAAGAAAAAGAATAGTCTCCAGAAAACTCTTCAAGATAAAATCTTTTGATTATGTTTCTTCAACTTCATTAGTCTATACAAAAACTATACAGGGTCGTCGCGTCCAGACTGTGTATATGAAGGTATTCATTTTTCTTCCTGTCACTTCTTTTGCAAAAGGGAAAACAATACCCTGTCCATTTTAAAAGGTTAACACTAGGTATGACTTGGCTTAGTTAGACTCTGATTGACCTGTTTTTTTTTTGTTGAGAAGGTAACATATTTATATATTAATAAAAAGACTTCACTAAAAAAGTGAAGTCACCCATATTTACAAAGAAAGTGCCCATAAAACCTTGGTCATCTCACAAGGAATCTAGAACATCAAAAATGGATTCATGATCCTCCATAAACTTTCCTTTACACCAAAAATAGAAAAGAGCCAAACATTTCATCTTTATCTTCTGGATGTTACTGGACTTGTCTTCAAAACATCTTTGGTTTCTCTCTTCCCAGATTGTCCACCATATGCATGTTGGAACTATTTTCCATCTCTCTTTATAGCTAGAAATGTTGCCCTCTTTATTCCAGCAAGTTAGAACATCATTAATTCTTCCCGGCATTGCCCATGAAATTTTCCTTAAGGTGATGAAGATTCTCCATAGTTGTACAGTGAGTTTGCAGTGCAAAAAAAGATGGCTAATTGTCTCTGCCTCCTCTCCACATAAGTAACATCTAGAACACAGGTGTAATCCTCTTTTGATTAAGTTGTCCTGTGTTAGTACTGCCTCTTTTGCCAGTATCCATGTAAAGCAAGCAACCTTGTATGGAATTTTTACTTTCCATATCATCTTCCATGGCCAACAACCAACCTGATTGTTAGACAAGTTGAATTCCTTGTAAGCAGACCCAACAGAAAGCCTCCCCTGCCTATTCCTTTGCCATACGATAAGATCTTGATTAGAGTTGGTACCACTGAATCGCTCCAAAGTATTGTAAAAGTCAGTTACTCTTTTAATCTCCCAATCATTTAGCAATCTTTTGAATGTAAGATGCCATCCCTGATTAGTCCATGCCTCGTGTAATGTTACTTGTGGTTGTTGATTCAAGGAATATATGTCAGGAAAGAGATCCTTCAATGGTCCTTGTCCTAGCCAATTGTCATCCCACAGTGAAATCTTCCTACCATTTCTTACCTTGAACTTGGATTTGTTAATCAGTTTTGGTCACAGATTCCTAATTGACTTACACACACTGACACCATATGGAGTTCTCACTGATTTGGTTGTCCATTTTCCTTCCGTTCCGTATTTCTCCGTAACAACCTCCGTCCACAGTGATTGTTCATCTGCTGCAAACTTCCATAGCCACTTCATCATCAAACTCTGATTCTGAATTCTTATGTTTTTTATTCCCAGTCCCCCTGCCTTTTTGCTAGTAGTCACAGAGCTCCAATTAACCAGGTGGAACTTCTTCTTCTCACTGTTGCCTTCCCATAGGAAATTCCTTCTTAAGGCATCAATTCTCTTCACTACATTGACTGAGATTGGAAAAAGAGACATCATATAAGTAGGCAAGGCATCTAGTACAGAGTTAATCAGAGTTGGTCTACCCTCCATAGATAGATAATGATTCTTCCAATTTGCTAGCTTCTTTTCACACTTCTCCAACACTCCATTCCAAATTCCTTTTGATTTACTCTTGGCTCCCAATGGCATCCCAAATATACAGTAGGCAGTTCACCTACATTCTCACCTAGAATATCAGCAAGACTTTGTAATTCCATTACCTCATTTACTGGATAAATGAAGCTTTTGTACCAATTTATGCGTAGTCCAGAAGTGGCTTCAAAAAAGAATGAATATCACCCTTAGTACTTTCAGTTGTTCTCTATCAGCGTCACTAAACACCAAAGTATCATCAACATACTGCAAATGTGAAATCCTCATGTTGCTATCGGCCCTGCAATTCACCTTGAAGCCTCTGATCCAATTGTTTGTCTGTGCTCTTTTTAGCATATCGTTCAAACCTTCCATAGCAATAATGAATAAGAAAGGGGAAAGGGGATCCCCTTGTCTCAGACCCCTCTGGGAAGGGAAGAAACCAGCTGGGGCTCCATTGATGAGTCCAGAGAACCTTACAGTTGAGATGCAGTATTTTATCCAGTTAATCCATCTTCCACCAAAGCCCATTTTCCTTAGTGTTTCAAGCAAAAACTTCCAATTCGAATGATCATATGCTTTCTCTATATCCAGCTTGCATAGTATCCCCGGTTCCCTGCTTGTTTTCCTTGTGTCAATGCATTCATTAGCTATAAGGACAACGTCCATGATCTGTCTTCCTCTTATGAAAGCCATTTGTTGAGAATCCACCAGTTTATTGACCACCTTTTTTAGCCTCTCAGTCAGTAACATGGAGATAATTTTGTATATACTACCTATCAGACTGATAGGCCTGAAATCTCTCAGTTCTTTGACCCCCAGCTTCTTAGGAATCAGAGCGACAAAAGTGGCATTAACTCTGATTGACCTGTTTTCAGCTTTAGAAACACTGAAATATCAGCACTGGCCCAATATTATTCTCCCATTCATTCTGTTAATCAGTCATTAACCAGTAGTTGCTAGAAATATCTGTTACATCAAGATGACGTTGCAGTGACAAAATTCTGAAACTTAATTGAATTGGAGCAAAAAAGAACAGATACTAGTCTCAACTACAAAGCTCGTGTTCTAAAATACCAAAAGACAATAAGACAATGTTATTTCCCTTCTACTGTCTAAGGCTGCTCCAATAGGTGCAACAAGAACATAACGGGCCATCCTTAATTAGAGACGGGGAGAATCAAGTAATACAAAGAAACTCTTCAAGCAGTGCTACTAGTCAACATTATGTTATGTTCTCAAAGCATTAGGCACTTAACCTCCACCAACCATATGGCCATATGAGACTGTGTCATTACCCAAAGGAAATGACTAATAAATCATCAACAGTCTTGCATGTGATATGAAAATAAGGTGAATCTGAAACTCTCATATGATGAAAGATAAGAAAAACCAGGACTAATCTACTTGATATGCCCTCCGCCCCCCCCCCCCCAACCCACCACCACAATATGTCAAGCAGGAAAACAGACAATTATCTAGAGGACTTAATAATCGAAATAAAATAATGAACACATAATGAGTATCAAGCAACACGATAGATAAAGTGATTACATATAATTTGACCTAGAAAAATCAACTGAAACATGAAATCTCCAAACCTTACCAGCATCTTGGACATCGTTTGCAGCATCATTTTTCACAGGTACCGAATTTTGGGTTTGTACCGAAGATTGAAGTCCTAAAAAGGATTAGCAAGTTCAGTAGTGAAATTGAAGTACTACAGTCATGTATACATTTAGATAAAACCATTCATGTGATTAAAAGCTATTTTGACAACAGAGAAAGGTTATATGAGCATGAAAAGACTGAGTGGAAAAACAATATCATAAAATATCGCTTGACATATTCTGCTTTCCCCAATTATATGTTCCACCACACAATATGATTACCTTTGGTCAAGCAAAATAATATAGTTTTTGTGTTCTCATAGCTCGAAAGTTTACACCATTTGGTAAATCGGAAATAAATTGGTCCATCCCAACCCTTCTTTTTGATGAATTAGGTTATAATGCATCAGGTGCAAGCTCGATCTCTTACTTCACTCTTCAGAAAAAATTATGATATTAAAAATAGCCCATTCCGAGATGTAATGAGGATTAACATATTCTAAATGACTGGTCCATTTATCATAGAGCTACTGCAGGAAACAGACAACAGAGAAGTGTCACAACTGAGTATTAAATTAAAACTTCCATAAGAGATGACACCACAGTTCAGATTTTTCTTGAATTAACTTCAGCTACAAAACAGCAATGAACTAATTTGCTCGAAGAACAAGCTAAATACTAGAAGGTGCGAGAGGTTAGCCTGGGTATCAGCCTATTAGGAGGGGTAGAAGTAGGCCTAAGAAGTCTTGGGGAGAGGCGATTAGGCGGGACATGGGGCAGCTGGAGCTGACTGAGGACATGGCCCTAGATAGGAGGGCGTGGAGGTCAAAGATTAGGGTAGAAGGCTAGTAGGTAGTCGAGCGTTTCTCTTTGTCTCCCTCAGTTCGCTAGCATTAGTATGATATCCTTTTATTCATAGATTGATATTATTACCTAGAGTTTAGCGGCTTTCTTGGCTTCGGTCTTATTTTATCTTATTGTTATTCTTACTTGTTGCCATTACTTCTTTTATCCGTTCTCCAGCCGAGAGTCTATCGGAAACAACCTCTCTGCCCTTCCAAGGTAGGGGTAAGGTTGTGTACATCTTACCCTTCCCAGACCCCACTTGTGGGAAATTACTGAGCTTCTTATTGTTGTTGTTGTTGTTGTTGTACATTGTTATAAAATAAAGATACCAGAACCATTTCTTTTAGAAAGGTAGAAGAAGAAGACCAAAAAAAAGAGAAAACAGAAGCAACATAAAGCATCCAGGATAAAGAAGACTTACCAAATGAAAAGGGAGATTTGTTGTTAAATAGACCTCCTGAGCTCCATGATGCACCAAAACTTGAAGATGAATTAGCCAGAACACCGAAACTTGGAGATGAATTAGCCACAGCCCCAAAACCTGGAGATGAATTAGCCACAGGAACAACAGGTTTGAGAAAAGATAATCTACCATCATTCTCCTTAGTTTCTGACTCTAGGGTCTTCGAAGCAGCTTGGGATCCCAGTGCAGATTTATTTTCTCCATTGGAAGAATTAGCTTTTAGCCAATTCACAATGTCACAAAACTTATCCTGCAATTGAATGGCGACAATTGAAAAACCACCAGCATACGAGGAAACAGCTATCAAGCCCTATGCACACTCAATTCGACATGAAATCTTTTACACAACTAGCAACATTCTCGGTGTTTTTTTTTTAAATTAAAACAAAATGTTTGGTCTTCAAGTAGATGATATGCTTTTCCAACAAAATCTTGCTGAAATATGTTGGCTTACCCTATCATCAATGAATTAGCAGACATAATTGTATCAATATGGGGAAATAGAATAAGCAACACATCCCCAACCAAAGCAATTTATAAAAGTATCTTTGGAGTGTGTGTGTGTGTGGAGAAACATTCATACTAACTATCTGGAAAAAAAATTGGAGAGTGGAAATCTGAGAGATGCCGAAGATACCTTGATAGTTGAAGAATGGTTTAAGTAGTCTTGAACTCCATCTTCCCAAAGTTCATCAGGGTGGTTCTGTAACTGTGTTTGGACCCAACTGCTCACAAAAAAACAGTAGTATCCACTAGTTCAATACAGATCTATGTCTGCGACAGTTTTTTATCCTCCAATGAGACAAGCAACTTGAATGGAGATAAACAAGAAAGAAAACAAAACTTTCTCATAAAGGAGAAGAACCAGTGAGTTAACAAACATCAAGGAAAACATAGCTTGACATGCTGCTACCATATTTTAACGGAATAGAGTAAGACTCTAGGGAGAGAAAGCATTACTTCAATTAGATCCGTTTTCTACAATCCGTTCTGTGAAAGCATTCTTTTCCTTTTTGTTTTATTTATTTATTTAAACTTTTGGTATTGCTTTCTTCTTTCTTGGTTTTTTTTTTTTTTTTTGGGGGGGGGGGGGGAGGAGTAAGTTGCAGAATGTAGAGAGATAGAATAACCATAGAGGGCGTGACAAAATTACTTCTTGAGAAGCAAAGTAGTTGAAACAGAAAGATGAGAGACCTTGCAAACTGAGTATTGAGAGCTCTCACATGCTGTCTAGATGACTCAGCCCTTTGCATATCTAACTGCGGAGTCTTCATTGTTTGTGGCAGGGATTGTTCAGCCTTTTGTGAATCAAAAATTGATCCCGCCATTATTCTTTTGCCCTGAATCTGCTTTGAAACCAGAAAACAAGAGATATAAAAAAGGGTCAGCCCAACTATCCACAAAGCTTCTCTTAAGATTACACAACCAGGATGCCCCCAATTTGCCAATTTCTAAAGATGCAAAGTTCAACATCATATCCCCTTGATGCATTGCAAGAATTTAAACAATTTCTTTTGGAAGCAAAATCAAAACTTTATTTATTCTCCAATCCAAACAATGGTAACAACTCTAAAAAAATCAAATCAACTACCGCCCAATCCCAAGTAATTGGGGTAAACAATACGAATGATCAGTATTACCGCTCGGTTCACTCAATTAGTTACACCAGTAAATAATTTGTATTTCAAGTGAATGAAGTGGTTGGAAACCATGACGGCTAAGGTTCAAATCCCAGCGGAGCCAAAAAAGATTACAAGTGATTTATTCCCATATGCCCAGGCATTGGACGGCAAAATTACCTAGTACCTAGTGGAATAGTCGAGGTGCGCAAGATGACCCTGACACCATTGTCATATAAAAAACAAAATCTACATAAAACTCAAACCTTTAGAAAATACAAAAAATACTAGCTTTACACAAATTTAACACACGTTCATCCTTTACACAGTTAAAAACTAAGAATTTAGAACAACAGGGCAGCTCTAATCAATCAATCAACCAGGGTCTCCATCCCAAGTTAGTTACTCTCGGCTATATGATTATTCCTATACACCTTCCACTTTGTTCACATCCATTTCATCCAATACTAAACAATTCATCATTTAACTAAATAAACAGCTCTAATATCTGAAAGATTCAAGCACTCAGAATATTAACCCCCAAAAAAGCTCCTTTACACACTTGAAAACTAAGAATTTAGCATTTGTATAGCAGAGAACAAACTCACTGAGTCGGTAGTGAACGAGTTGGAATCGGGCGACACGAATCGTTTAGTTCCTCTCATGATTGACAAAATCAAACACAATTCGATTTCTGAATACAAAGAGACTTTAGCTTTTGGCAATGTTTTCAATTTTTTTTAAATTAGGGTTTTTCTTTTTCGAATGAACAGGGGTGGAAGAGGGAAATTGATATTTGGGCCGTGAGATTGGGTTTTCGGGCACTAAGCTTATTCAATTTGGATCGTTAGATTGGATTTATTAGGGCGAACGGACGTGATATCGCCGTTGGGGCCCGGCCCTATAACGTTTTTAAGTGCAGCTGTTTGGTAATCATTTAACGGGCACTAAAAACTGCTGTAATTTTCACGTGGGACATGTGCCATTGTCTTTTTTAGCAGTCTAATTTCACATACCCCTCATTCCCCAGCCAAACACCAAAGATATTAGTGGGACCCAGCACTTGAAATTAAAAAAAATAATTCAAAAAGACGAGAGTTTACACAAAAGGTCTTTTATAAGAAGTAGAAAAGAGGGGTTGCTCTGATGGTAAGCAACCTCCACTTCCAATCAAGAGGTTGTGAGTTCGAGTCTTCTCAAGAGCAAGTTGGAAAGTTTTTGGAGGGAAGTATGTCGAGGGTCTATTTGGAAACAACCTCTCTACCCTAGGGTAAGGTTTCATTTAGAGCTGTGAGACTTGAAGGAATAGAATGCCCCGTTAGAATGGGCAGGGACAGTCGATTTGTGCACATGAAAAAGTATAAGGAAGATGACATAGAATGAGGTCGAGTTGGTTGGCATCATTCGCTACTTTCTGTCTTTTCATTGTCCGCCTCCGCCCAAACAGATACGCACTAACCCACCAGCTACTAATTTTATGTTTCTTCTTGAGCGAGTGAAGTGCTTCACGGATGTGGAGCACGAACGCATAAAACTTTTTGCTTTTCCTTTCCCTCCCTTGCTTACAGTTACTTCCAATTCCAACCAATTTCTTGTTAATGCACCCATAAGAACCCGACAATCCCCCGTATGGAGCCACCGTCGTTGTTGTTGCCTTTTATAAGAAATAGATGGGTGTTCATGGTTCAGGTTGGATCGATTGTTTCCTAAAAAAATCAAACCAAGTAAGTCTGATATTTTTTGACTAAAACCAAAACCAAACCAAATTTGATTGGTTTTTAGTGAATTAATTTAAAAAGTATTTTTGTACAACAATTAGTTTTTGGCTAAACTTTAAAAAATCTTCTATTGTATCTTCCCAAAAAAGTACTTTTGGGAAGATATTTTTTCTGCTTCTCAAAAAATGCTTTTACTTCTACTTAAAATTACTTTTTTCGTTCTAAAAATTTGGACAAACACCTTAATTTTGAAAATACTATTTTTGGCAAAAAAAACTTTTATGCAAAAAAAAAAAAAATTGGCCAAATAAGTTATTAAAGTACGATCACATGCTTAATTAGAAATGAGCCAGGCTTTTGGTCAAACTAGTATTTATAAACGTGCGTTGCACGTTAATAATGACACATGATGGTTTAAATATTTATATGAAGGAATAATAAATTTAATTAATGAGAGAAATTTTATATATCATACTATAATAATCATCTACATGGCGAAAAATATTATTACATTACCATAATACGTGAATTCAAAATGAAAGGATGTCATCAGAACTTACATAAATGATCATTTTTAGTCATATTAAGTAGATAATTATGTATTGTAGTTTAAAAGTATTTAATGCGATGATATCTTACCGAATACTTCTTTATAGACGGTGTTTGTTTTGTATATATTTCCTTCATGCTTTGATTACTCTGCCATAACCAGAATTCTTGTTATTGATATTGATATCTCTCTTGAAAGCGCAACATATAGTTATTCATGTAAGAAAATATATTGTGGTAAATATAGTTCAATATTTAGGATGTTTGTCCTTGTGCTTTATTTATTATAACTACAAAATATAAACAAACTGAAACTTATTTTCACACAAATTTAAAAGGATATTCTTTAGTTTCGGAAGACGAAAATTGAATTCGGAGATAAATTTATTCTTAGAAGCGTATTGACCAGTATCATAAGTTCTGCATGTATGACGTTATTGCCAAAACTTCTATATACCATATGTGTACTATTACATAAGCTATTCAATGAATCTAAGTTTTCAGTAGCATGACAGACATATTTTTCTTCAAAATCAACCTATATGCAATGGAAGATTAATTTTAACTTAGTCTATTATATATATGGTGACACTAACATACATAATATATAATGAATTTGAGAAGAAACATGTACGGTAGAAGGTCATTTGGTATTAAAATATTTAACTATTCTTCTTAGTAGTTATTGTTGGCATCATCTTCTGACGAGTCACAACTGAAAAATATTTTATTTTTACCATAAAACTTAGCAATCAACCTTTTATTTTGTTAATCAACATATTCATTTTTGCTGACTAAGATAGCTCTTTAAATTCTATCATGTAATTTGCACAAATTGTGTTCTAATCTAATGATGAAAATCTATATTTTCCTTATTAAATGCACTACTATTACCATTGGGGTTATATCCAAGTGTTCTAGTCTTTTATTGGATGCTTTTCTTTGTTTCTGACACGAATCAAGAAGTCAGTGAATGTTGCATTTGTTTTTACTTTTATATTTCTTGTCATTTGAATATTTTTCATTTGAGGTCATAAGTATAATTTTGGCAAGCTAGCTTTTACAGTTTCTGCTTTGGTCAATTTTGGAACTACTAATCGTACTTGACAGAAATCACCTCCCAAACTATCACTTTTTCACCAAACGGTTCATCGATATCCAATATATCACTAAAACTCTAGGCGATTGTTTCGATCGTTTGACGCTAGCCAAAAGCGCTTCATCCCATATTATCACTTTTACTTTCCTTATAAATTTAGCATTGTTGCTCTGATTTGATATATTTGTGATGGTTATTTCAGTTACTTGAAGAGGCATATCAAATTTGAATTGGGTTGTACGTCCTCATACTAAAATCGTTGTCATTACACCACTTGTTTTTATTGTTAACAATATCATGCCTCTTGATATGACATTTGCAAGTAATGCATGACATAAGAATATTGTTTTGATTCCGTTGGAGGCATCCACAAAGGATAATCCTGCTAGATCAGAGTCGATTATTTAAAATATAGTCTTGAAAGCTTATTCTTGTTCAGGATTTAGCTTTGACTGTGCCTCCCCAAACACTTGTATGGCCTTTTTAATATTATATTAATCTTTTTTACATTGTGATCTATTTTTTTAAAAAAATTCTAACACTCTTTTTATAAAATAA
The DNA here is from genome assembly GCF_000393655.2 of Nicotiana sylvestris. NCBI lineage: Eukaryota > Viridiplantae > Streptophyta > Magnoliopsida > Solanales > Solanaceae > Nicotiana > Nicotiana sylvestris. The sequence continues at coordinate 211,775,888 of NC_091064.1, forward strand.
ATTTATGTACCCTAAGATTTGTTTTAACTTGAAAAATAATTTACTCATATGATGAATTTAAAAAATAATTTAATTGAATTCTCTTGCAAATAATTAATTGAAAGATTTGATTATTTGATTTTAACATAAAATATAATTTATTTTCTGTTGATTTAGATTCTTAATATTAGTTCATCTCATGTTTGAATATTTAACCGTAATTATAATTTTTTCCACCATAATTTTTTTTAAAGAGTAAAAAGATCAGTGACATTCCACTTTTAGATCTTTATGTTTGCAAAATCATTAGTGGTATTGGCTCTTACCAACCTTTTTCTTTCTTTTCTCACACATTTATATTCTTAAAAAATTTCTTAGTTGTTCTTTAATAATTGGGTATATTTTTCTATATTACACGAAATATTAATAATAAAAAATATTATTTGAGGAAAGCAGTTTAAATATAATTTAATAATATATTATTGTGGAATTTTTTTTCTCAATTTCAACGCTTTATGCAGTCCGTTTAGCATTACTTTTATTTTTTTTTGGTATTGAATATTATAGAGTGGTAATATATTACCTATATGGAGGATTTTTATGAAATAGATTTTATTAAACCTTTCTACATATTTTAATAAGAATTTAATAGACAAGATTGTATTAATTTTAAAATCTTAAATATTAAAAAAATTAACATAGAAGTTATTGTAGTTCAAAAAAATAAGTTACTATAACTATGTCCTTTCCCTATGAATTGTCACGACCCGGATTTCCCACCATCGGGTGTCGTGATGGCGCCTACTATCGGAGTTAGGCAAGCCAAATGTTTAAAACACCTTTCCTACTTTCTTTCAACCATATAATAAGCGAGACAAAATCTAAGCGGAAGACTTTAATTTTAAAACAACTGAAAACCAAAAGTGCGGAAGTTTGAACCAAAAGTGCGGAAGATTGAACCAAAATGCCACCCAGAGTTTGGTGTCACTAGCTCACGGACTACTACAGAATGCTACAAACAATGTGTGAAAGAAAAATACATCATGTTTGTCTGATACAAGATAAACAACGAAAACATGGAAAGGGACTTCGGCCTGCGAACGCCAGCTAGGCTACCTCGAGAGTCCCTGGACTGAAGATAGCTCCCAAAAGTCCTACTGCTGTAGTCCGAAAGCTGCTCCCTGATCTGTGCACAAAAATGCACAAAGTGCAGCATCAGCACAACCGACCCCATGTGCTGGTAAGTGTCTGGCCTAACCCCGGCGAAGTAGTGACGAGGCTAGACAGGACCTACCACAATTAACATGTACAGATATATATATAACAAGTGCAAGAAAACAATAACAAGATAATACAAAGCAAAGCTGGGAGGGGACATGCTATCGGGGAGTAACAGATAAAAATTAAATATCGAAAATAAACAGAAGAAACTCCGGTTTTCATAATATATATATATATTTATATATATAGTGGACGGCGTGCCACACGATCCCATAATATCATATATAAGTGGACGGCGTGCCACACGATCCCATAATATCATATATAAGTGGACGGCGTGTCACACGATCCCATAATATCATATATAAGTGGACGGCGTGCCACACGATCCCATAATATAGTATATAATATCTGACTTCATATAGTAGACCCCTTCAGGGGAGAATAACATCTCAATGCCTTTAACCCGGCAAGGGTACAGCTAACAACCCAAAATATCCCGACAAGGGAGAGTATATATATCAGTCTGCACATCCCGGCAAGGGAGTAATCACAACACATTCTCTTTTTAAATCACTTCTTCCTCAACTAACACATTCATGTTCGAGCTAACGCTCCAAGAGTACACCAATCACAATTCTACCTCAACCGTTCACATCATATGAAACTCATCAAATAAACAAGGAGCTTGTGTCACATTATTCAAATTAAAAGCAATCAAGACTCGCGGTCATGCTAGACTCCGGTGCATAGATAACCGTCACCATGCCTATACACCGTACTCCACATTAGCAAGTAGCAAATATCATCCTAATCCTATTCCCTCGAGCCAAAGTTAGAACAAACACTTACCTCGAATGCTCCAAACTCAACTCACGCTTCTAGTATAGTTTTACCTCTTGATTCCACCACCAATCCGCTCGAATCTAGTCATAAGTTACTTAATCACATTAATAATTACTAAATGAATCATCCCAATGCATGAAAATAATTTTTACAAGGTTTTTCCCAAAAAGGTCAAAAACACCCCCGGACCCACGTGGTCGAAACTCGAGGTTCGTACCAAAACCCGGTTACCCATTCTCCCACGAATCCAAATATATGCTTTGTTTTGAAATCGGACCCCAAATTGAGGTCCAACTCCTCAATTTGTAGAAAACCTAGGTTCTACCCAAAACACCCAATTTCCCCCATGAAAATCTTTGTTTTGAAGTTGAAATCATGTTAAAAGATGTTAAGAAGTGAAGAAAATGAGTTAGAAATCACTTACCAATCGTTTTGAAGAAGAAAAGTTGTTTGGAAAATCGCCTCTTAGGTTTTGGATTTTTGAAAAGTGGAAAAAATGACTGAAAATTCCGAATTTATATATATGCTGGGGGCTGGAGCGGACCGCGCAAAAATGCACCGCGGCCGCGTGGCTGCCAGCGCGGACCGCGCGGAAATGTACCGCAGTCGCGCCGAGGGAGGGAAGAAGTGGTCTCTCTCTGAACCCACCCAGCGCAGACCATACTGATTTGGTGCGCGGCCGCGCTGGTCGGCCTGGCCACCCCCTCTGAACCCCACCACGTGGACCGCACAGAAAAGTGTCGCGACCGCGTGGCTGCCAGCGTGGACCGCGCGGAAATGGCCGCGGTCGCGCCGGACCTGCAACACCTGAACCTGCAATTTTTTTTAAGTTAAGACCTCCCGGGCCCCACTCAAAACTCACCCGAGCCCTCGGGGCTCCAAACCAAACATGCACACATACTTAAAACATCTTACGGACTTACTCGTGAGATCAAATCGCCAAGATAACATCATATACATAGAATCAAGCCTCAAAACAAATGATTTTCTCTCAACTTTCATAAAACTCAAATTCCCCATTTTAAGTCCTAAACACGTCATATGACGTCCGTTTTTAGCCAAACTTCACAGATAGTGCTTAAAACATATTTAAGACTCGTACCGGGCATCGGAACCAAAATACAAGCCCGATACCATAGTTTTTTGATCATTTTTCTTCTTCATTTTCCTTAATTAATTTCAGAAAATAATTTCACACATAAATTCATTTCTCGGGCTTGGGACCTCGTAATTTACTTCCGGGCACACACCCAAGTCCCATATTTTTCTACGGACCCTCCAGGATCGTTGAATCATAGGTCCGGGTCCGTTTCCTCAAAATGTTGACCGAAGTCAATATTATGCATATTAGTATCAAAATTCATCAATTTTTTCACAAAATTCACATATTCTAACATAAAAACTTTCCGGCTACGCGCCCGAACTACGCACGCAAATCGAGGCAACTAAAAGCGAGGTTTTCAAGGCCTCGGAAGCACGAAACAAGGAAGAATTACGGTGATGACCCTTTGGGTCGTCACATTCTCTACCTCTAAAACAACTGTTCGTCCTCGAACGGACAAAAGAAAGAAGTACCTGAGTCGGGAAATAAATGAGGATAACGGCTCCGCATATCGGACTCAGACTCCCAGGTCGATGCCTCAGGAGGCTGACCTCTCCACTGAACACGCACCGAAGGAAAACTCTTCGACCTCAACTGTCGAACCTGCCGGTCTAGAATAGCCACCGGCTCCTCTTCATATGACAGATCTTTGTCCAATTGGACAATGCTGAAATCTAACACGTGCGATGGATCTCCGCGATACTTCCGGAGCATAGATACATGAAACACGGGATGCACAGCTGACAAGCTAGGTGGCAAGGCAAGTCTATAAGCCACCTCTCCCACACGATCAAGAATCTCAAATGGACCGATGAACCTAGGGCTGAGCTTGCCCTTCTTCCCAAATCTCATCACGCCCTTCATAGGCGATACGGGTGGAACCGGCCCGTGACGGGCCTAAGCCCAAATGGTCTCGTGCTTAACGGGCCGGGCTCGTGGGCTTCGCGGGCCTAGCGGGGTTTTTTTTTTTTTTTTTTGTAAGGCAATTTATTGTAGTATCATGGCTATATTAAAAATATATATGTAGTATATATGTAGAAATCTAATTATTAAAGTGCTTGACGAAAAAGAAAAATAACAAAACAATAGTAAAACACTAAATTGTCATGCATAATAAATTAATAACAAAGTACAACATGAAGCATATTAATATATATATATATATATATATATATATATATATATATATATATATATATATATATAGTATACTAGTATAGAATGTTATATATATATATATATATTTCATTGTATATTTTCTTGTAGTATATATTGTATGTTATGTATATATATTCTCTTGTATATTGTCTTGTAGTATATATTGTATGTTATGTATATATATTCTCTTATATATTGTCTTGTAGTATATATTGTATGTTATGTATATATATTCTCTTGTATATTATCTTGTAGTATATATTGTATGTTATGTATATATATTCTCTTATATATTTTCTTGTAGTATATATATTGTATCTTATGTATATATATTCTCTTGTATATTGTTCTTGTAGTATGTTATGTATATATATATCCTCTTATATATGTTGTTGTAGTATATATTGTATGTTATGTATATATATTCTCTTGTATATTGTCTTGTAGTATATATTGTATGTTATGTATATATATATCCTCTTATATATGTTGTTGTAGTATATATTGTATGTTATGTACATATATTCTCTTGTATATTGTCTTGTAGTATATATTGTATGTTATGTATATATATTCTCTTGTATATTTTCTTGTACTATATATTGTATGTTATGTATATATATATCCTCTTATATATATTGTTGTAGTATATATTGTATGTTATGTATATATATTCTCTTGTATATTGTCTTGTAGTATATATTGTATGTTATGTATATATATATCCTCTTATATATGTTGTTGTAGTATATATTGTATGTTATGTACATATATTCTCTTGTATATTGTCTTGTAGTATATATTGTATGTTATATATATATATGTATATTCTCTTGTATATTGTCTTGCAGTATATATTGTATGTTATATATATATATATATATATATATATATATATATATATATATATATATATATATATATATATTCTCTTATATATTGTCTTGTAGTATATATTGTATGTTATGTATATATATCCTCTTATATATGTTGTTGTTGTATATATTGTATGTTATGTATATATATTCTCTTATATATTGTCTTGTAGTATATATTGTATGTTATGTATATATATTCTCTTGTATATTTTCTTGTAATATATATTGTATGTTATGTATATATATATCCTCTTATATATGTTGTTGTAGTATATATTGTATGTTATGTATATATATTCTCTTGTATATTGTCTTGTAGTATATATTGTATGTTATGTATATATATATCCTCTTATATATTTTCTTGTAGTATATATTGTATGTTATGTATATATATTCTCTTATATATTTTCTTGTAGTATATATATTGTATCTTATGTATATATATTATAACTTATTACTTATATATTTTCTTGTAGTATATATTGTATGTTAGGTGTATATATTACCTTATATATTTTGTATGTTATGTGTATACAAAATTTTTTTTTTTAAAAAAAAATCCGTTGGGCCCGTTAGGCCCGCCAGGACCGGCTGACGGTCCCGGGCTAAACGGTCCCGGGCTCGTGGGCTAATCTATGAAGACCGGCCCGTCACTGAAATCCAACACGTGCGATGGATCTCCGCGATACTTCCGGAGCATAGATACATGAAACACGGGATGCACAGCTGACAAGCTAGGTGGCAAGGCAAGTCTATAAGCCACCTCTCCCACACGATCAAGAATCTCAAATGGACCGATGAACCTAGGGCTGAGCTTGCCCTTCTTCCCAAATCTCATCACGCCCTTCATAGGCGATACACGGAGCAATACCCGCTCCCCAACCATGAAAGCAACATCTCTGACCTTGCGGTCTGCATAACTCTTTTGTCTGGACTGAGCTGTACGAAGTCTATCCTGAATAATCCTGACCTTGTCCAAGGCCTCCTGAACCAAATCAGTACCCAATAATCGAGCCTCTCCCGGCTCAAACCATCCAACTGGAGACCAACATCGCCTACCATACAACGCCTCATACGGAGCCATCTGGATGCTGGACTGGTAGCTGTTGTTGTAGGCGAACTCTGCTAAAGGCAAAAACTGGTTCTACGAGCCTCCAAAATCAATAACACAGGCTCGGAGCATATCTTCAAGAATCTGAATAGTTCTCTCGGACTGACCGTCCGTCTGGGGATGAAATGTTGTATTCAACTCAACCTCGGTGCCCAACTCTCGCTGAACCACTTTCCAGAAATGTGAGGTAAACTGCGTACCCCGATCCGAAATGATAGATAGCGGCACCCCATGAAGGTGAACAATCTCCCTGATATAAATCTCGGCTAACCTTTTAGACGAATAGGTGGCTGCAGTAGGAACAAAATGCTCTAACTTGGTCAGCCTATCAACAATAACCCAAACCGCATCAAACTTCTTCCGAGTCATCGGAAGTCCAGTAACAAAATCCATAGTAATCCTCTCCCACTTCCACTCGGGAAGCTCAATCCTCTAAAATAAACCACCGGGCCTCTGATGCTCGTACTTAACCTGCTGACAGTTCAAACAACGAGCCACATATGCAACAATGTCTTTCTTCATTCTACGCCACTAATAGTGCTGCCTCAAATCCTGATACATCTTCGTGGCGCCCGGGTGAATAGAATACCTAGAATTGTGGGCCTCCGCTAAGATCAACTCTCGAATCCCATCGACATTGGGCACACAAACTCGCCCCTGCAATCTCAATACGCCATCATCATCTAAGGTTACTTTCTTGGCACCTCCACGCTGCACCGTGTCTCTCAAGACACACAAATGGGGATCAACGAATTGCCGATCACGGATACGCTCCAATAACGAAGAACGAGCGACCGTGCAAGCTAATACTCAACTAGGCTCAGAAATGTCCAACCTCACAAACTGATTGGCAAAAGCCTGAACGTCCAAAGCAAGCGGTCTCTCACCGACCTGAATATAAGCCAGACTGCCCATACTGGCTGACTTCCTACTCAAGGCATCGGCCACCATATTGGCCTTTCCCGAATGATATAAGATAGTGATGTCATAATCTTTCAACAATTCCAACCACCTCCTCTGCCTCAAATTCAACTCCTTTTGCTTGAACAAATACTGAAGACTCTTATGATCCGTGAACACCTCACACGCCACACCATACAGATAGTGCCTCCAAATCTTCAATGCGTGAACAATGGCTGCCAACTCCAAATCATGCACTGGATAGTTCTTCTCATGAACCTTCAACTGCCTCGAGGCATAGGCAATGGCCTTGCCATCCTGCATCAACACTGCACCAAGTCCAATACGAGATGCATCACAATAGACTGTATAGGGCCCTGAACATGTGGGTAAAACCAACACCGGTGTCGTGGTCAGAGCTGCCTTGAGCCTCTAAAAGCTCGCCTAACACTCGTCTGACCATCTGAACTGGGCACCTTTTTGGGTCAATCTGGTCATAGGGGCTGCAATGGATGAAAACCCCTCTACAAACCGACGGTTGTAACCTGCTAACCCCAGGAAACTCCGAATCTCCGTAGCTGAAGCTGGTCGAGGCCAGTTCTTGACTGCCTCTATCTTCTTCGGGTCTACCTGAATACCTGCTGCTGATACGACATGACCCAGGAATGCGACCGAACTCAACCAAAATCGCACTTCGAGAACTTAGCATACAACTGACTATCCTTCAGGGTCTGAAGAACCGCTCTGAGGTGTTGCTCATGCTCCTCCTGACTGCGGGAGTATATAAGAATATCGTCAATGAAGACTATCACGAACAAGTCCAAATAAGGTCTGAACACTCGGTTCATCAACTCCATGAACGCTGCTAGGGCATTAGTCAATCCGAATGACATGACCAAAAACTCAAAGTGCCCATACCGAGTGCGAAATGCTGTCTTAGGGACATCAGACGCCCTAATCCTCAGCTAGTGGTAGCCAGATCTCAAATCTATCTTTGAAAACACCCTCGCACCCTGAAGCTGGTCGAATAAATCATCGATCCTCGGCAGTGGGTACTTGTTCTTAATCGTTACCTTGTTCAATTGCGGGTAATCAATGCATATCCTCATCGAACCATCCCTTTTCTTCACAAATAGCACTGGTGCGCCCCAAGGCGAAACACTGGGTCTAATGAAACCCTTCTCAAGTAAATCCTGAAGCTGATCCTTTAACTCTTTTAATTCTGGTGACGCCATACGATACGGCGGAATGGAAATGGGCTGAGTGCCCGGAGCTAGATCAATACAAAAATCAATATCCCTGTCAGGCGGCATGCCCGGCAGGTCCGAAGGGAAGACCTCGGGAAACTCCCGAACAATAGGGACATAATCAATAGACGAGACCTCAGCGCTGGAGTTGCAAACATAATCCAGATAAGCTATGTGAGCACGTGATTTTTGCCCTATGAGAACTACTCCCAAAAATTCAAAATAAAATGGTTTGGTGTTGTTTGTGATTTATTTGTATTTTTTTCTGTGCATGTTTATTTCTTCTTTAATTAAGAAAAATACAAAAAATATGTACTGCATGTGCATTTAGGATTTAATTTTACGATCTAGGAATTAACAAGTTTGTTTTACTAAATGGAAAAAATCACAAAAAATATGTGCTTTGCATATTTTGCATTTAATGTCCGAAATATGTGATTTTTATCGTTATTAATGTTTAATCTCGTGTGATAGTTATTATTAAGTGTCAATATATTTAGTTAATTGCCAATTTTATAATTTAATTATGATTTTTAGTTTTATTGTTGAAAAGAAAAATTGAAAAAATATCTATATAAAAGAGGAAAATTCAGTTGGGCCAATTTGGCCAGGCCCAAATCCTTACAGCCAAACCTGGCCAAAATAACCAGCCCATACCCGCCCCAAATCCAGTCCACCTGCGGCTAAATCGAATGACGTCGTTTTGTCACTCTCAATCTAGGTCGTTGATCTCACTTGATCAACGGTCCAGATTAACTCCTCTGTCACCCGACCCGTTCCCATCCAAGACCGATCCGGTCTCAAGGGTAAACGAAACGACGCCGTTCCACTTAAATGATCAATCCAGGCCGTTGATCTCACCAGATCGAATGGTTTGGATACCATCCTCACGTACATATATAAGGGGTCCAAACGAACCCCGCCCCCCAAACTAAGCCCCCCTCTCTCATTCTCCCCCAATCCTCGTCTCTTTCAGAGACAAGAAACCCTAATAGCCGCCACCCCATCCCTTCACCGTAAAATCGGCTGCGCCGGCTCCGGTGGCCGTGAAAATAACACCCCTGAACCCCCAGACCCTCCCCTCTATGAATCCACAACCCTTTCTCCTAGAATCATTACCAAACGTCTCGAATCTTCATCTGAAGAATCGAACCAAAACGTTAGTTCACCCAATCGCCCCCAAATCAACATCCAACGTCCACCTGACTTCCCTCGTCCCTAACCCATTAACAGATTCCCTCGAATCTCGTTGGATTTTCTCGAATCTTAGATCGAAGTTTGACCCCAAACCCTAGTTCTTTCAAGCTCGAGGTTTAGTGGACAGTTGAAGATCTGTAGACCAAATTGGACTTTAGTCGTGTGTTTTCACATTGAAAACACACGATTAAAGTCTGCTTTGGTCTAGATCAAAGGATCCAAGAATGAGTTCACGATGGGGTCCGTTTTGGCCCCAAATCCAAAGGTCGGAGGTTCAAACTCGGTCCTCGTTTAAACTGGTAGGTTTCTGCTTATTTCTCTTCTATGTTAGTTTCGTTCAGTAAGTTTATCTTCTACTTTTTTTTAGGATCGAATGCTTTATGTTTGTTCTGTATTTTGTTTCTTTTTTGTATTGTTGTTTACATCGAATTATTCAGTGTCCATAATGCTTTGTATAAAACCACGGCTACTCCTGTAATTGTTTGATGGTTATTACTTGTTCAAATTGGCCAAGTTTGCTCGTTGTTGTTCATCATTTGTTTGGTTCCTTGCTCATTTCTGTTTGTCTAAGCTAATTAGAATTGGTTCCCAATATGGTTAGCTTATTCCCTGTGTATGTGTGAATCAGTTTGACTTTAGTAGTTCAATACAGGTTGCCTTGAATCAGTAGTTTTATTTGGTTACTGTTTAGAACTAATCTAAGGGCAAGTTCTAGCTGATTTTGCTGAATTGAATCTCAATCCTGTATTGGATTCGGTCTTGATGTGCTTGTTAGGTATCGGTTCATGTGGCTAGGGAGTTAATTGATTAGCTGAATTGGTTATAGCTATTTGGGGTTGTTACTAGTTAAAGGGATTGGGTAGGACAGTAATTTCAGAGGCTTTAAGAGGGTATTTTGGGGATTGAAAAGTTCAGAAATTGGCTAGTTTAAGTGGGCTGACAGTAGGGTACTAAAATGCCATTAAACTAATGAAATAGTTTAAAAACAGTAGTGGGGGGTTGAAGGTTGTGTAAGGGAGCATGGGTACCATTTCACAAGATTTAAGGGATTTGAATAGAAAAATAGGCTGCCCATACCCGCGTGGGATTAATAAATAAAAACAAGTTTAGTGGGGAAGAAAACATATGCTAGTGGAATTAAAAGGAGATGATGGGCAGAATTAGTGAAAATATTCTGCCCAAAGTGCTTTTGAAAGTTGAGGGACAGGGTTAGTTGGGGATAAATAGAGTCACTTAGGACAGATTTGGTTGGGTTTTTGACAGAGGATAAGAGGATAATTTCTGAAAATCTGGGGAGAAACCTTATATTGGAAAAAATCTGGAGAGAGTTTCCCTTCTTGAATCATTTTCTGAGAACTGGAACTCATAGAAAGATTTGAGGATCAGTTGTCTCGAGAGTTTTTAAAACTGAATTCTTCTACACTTTAGAACCTGAAGAGCTTGAGAGAGTGCTTTAGACAATCAGCTCATACTGTTACATTAATTGCAAGAGCAGAAATAGTTCAAATCTCTCTATTCCTATTCTGTACTTGGGTGTTCAGGACACTTGAAGGGACTTGGTGATTTATTCGAGGGTTGCTGGGTACTATCTGATTGTTGAAAGGTGTTCTATTACTGTCTAGTCTAATTCCTAGTAGATTCAGTGTTTTGGGTTAAGCTTCTTTCTTCCTGGGCTTTGTGACTGTGGTTTGGTCTTAAGTTTGGCCTTGCTTGCTGATGCTACTGTTGTATTGTTGTGGCTGATCTCTTCTTCTTCCATTGTAACTGATTTCCAGGTACACAACTGTAACTCTGGCATTTGTAAGCTAAAAACATGGAGTTCGAATATACGTGAAGATTTGAAATTTTGTTTTAGTTTCTATATGACTGATGTATTTAAATTATTCAGTCACTGCTGTTAGTATATAGATCCCTGTTGGTATGTAGTAAGTGGACTGAAATGGAGTTGCATGAGATTATTTTTAATATAGTTCATACTGAAACATGTTAGCATATGGTAGCTGATTCCTGTAGTTAAAAATGAGTTTGTTGGACTGTTAAATTAATTGGGGCTGTGACTGTTAGATTACTGGATCATTGGATTCTGTTCGACTAAGTCCGAATGTCAGTTTTTATGCCAATGGTATTCTGGAAAGTATCACATCAATTGAAAGGAAAAGGAAAGTGTTGAAAGCAAATAGTATTGGAATTGGTTAAAGCATCGATTGTAGGCATTAGCTATAGTTCGTTTAGTGTGTGTGTTCAGTTTAAACATTTAAAGCTAGAAATAATTGGAATTAGCATTCTATTTTGGAACCTGTGATATTGTGTTTGCATTAAGGGTCGTTGTTCAAATTGGTAATAGTAGTCATGTGAATGTCGAACTGGATGATAGGATGGCAGTGGCATAAGACGTTGGCTGGTCCGTTAGTTAAAAATAGAGTTGGGGTGTCAATTGCATGTTTTGGAAATATAAATCATTTTGCGAGTTGTTTACCTGCTTTCAGTGCATTATTAACTCGTTTTAATTCCAATCAGTAATGAATTAGTGAATTGGTATTAAACTAATGGTTTAGAAACTTCATTCAGGATCGTTTAAGTTAATATGAGCAATTTGGGCCATACCGTGGCCCAATTGTATGGATCATTCGAATTTGGTAACAAGCCCATTCCCCCCTTAGGACTAACATTCTTGCTAGCCCGATGCTTTGATCAAAGGCCCCAAAATTGGGTAGTTTTAAACACGCAGGTTTATTTTAATATAGTAGTTCATAAATTAACTAAGTTTTTATTTATTTATTAGAGACAATGATATTAAATAGAAAATCATAGTCGCTTTTAGGTTTGCCTTTTAAATAATAAATGAGACGAGCCTCGATAAATAGAATACATAAGTCGCGGGGCCCTCATCAAATGTATATTTGAAATACTTAGATCTCGGGGCGAGCCGTTTAGTGAATTTCATGGTCTTCCCCAAAATAATCACGCGTTAGTCTCTTTAGGCGCGTACTTTAATAACATTACCTCCTTAAACCCGGATGCACACTTTTGTGGCCCAAATCCAAATCTCAACGAAGTCGAAATGTGTCGCTAATCATGGGTACATTGATTGTGATGTGGTTCGAGATGCATTTCCATGACGTTGCAAATTCCTTTTAAAAAAATAATGAATGAGACGATCCTCGACAAACAAAAATACACAAGCTACGGGGCCCTCTATACGTGTTGGTAAAATTACTTAGAATTCGGGATGGGCAGTTTAGCAAAATTTCACGGCCCTACCCAAAATAATGATACGCTAGTCGCTTTAGGCACGTATTTAATAATGTTATCCTCTTAAACTCGGGTGCACATTTATGTGACCCAAATCTAAATCCCAACAGAGTTGAAATATGTCAATAACCTCGGGTGCATTGATGTGACGTGGTTCGAGATGTAGTTTCACGATGTTGCAGTTCTCGGTAAAAATAATAATAATAAAAGCAGTACACAGATAAAAATTTGCACATAGGTTCAACATGTATTAAAATTAGATAAATAAGCCGAGTATGACAGTTGAGCGACCGTGCTAGAACCACGAAACTCGGGAATGCCTAACACCTTCTCTCGGGTTAACAGAATTCCTTACTTGGATTTCCGGTTCGCGGACTGTAATATAGAGTCAACCTTTTCCTCGATTCGGGATTCAACCGGTGACTTGGGACACCATAAATCTCCCAAGTGGCGACTCTGAATCTTTAAATAAAATACTGTTTCGATTGTCCTTTAATTGGAAAAACTCCCTTTTACGCCCCTTTGCGGGGTGTAGCTGAAAAAGGAGGTGTGACAGCTCTGGCAACTCTGCTGGGGACATAAATAGACCTAGAACCTCTGGTTCTGGGTTCAGAATTCGAGCTTAGATAAATTGTTATATTTGGCTTTATCTGATTTTTGTTACATGTTTGGGCCTAATGTGCTAAATGCTGCTCTTACCGCTTTGATATTATCTGAACTGTATATAAACTATGCCGAAACCCTTCTCTTCTTACCTCCGGGGAGGAGCTTGCTGGTCGAGACTCCCTATTCTGTTAGTGTCATACCTTGAAATAAGAAAGAGGTCAGACAAGTTACAAAGCCGGACGATCCCGCGGGTCCCCGGTACGTAGCCCCCTCCTCGACTCGAGTTGTCCGCTCGGGTACACAGCCTAGAACAGAGACCCAGGTTATGAACCTATAATAACTCAGCTTCATGCCGGATCCCTAGTAGGAACGTTTGTTTGCATCACGTGCATTTGACTTTGGAGGCTCAACACAGGGGCTGAGTCTGTCTAGGACAGGTGTACCAAAAATGAAAACGACCATCCTGATGCATCTTACTTGCTTCTACTTGTGCATTTATTTGTTTCGGACTTGCATGTTGACCAGCTTTTGAGGAAAGAGAGATGGAGATGGTTAATCGCCTGTTTTGAAAAAAAATCAATGTCCAAATGGCGTCGAAACTCTGTCGAATTTTTGAGGAAATGAAAAAAAAAGAAAATGAAAAAAGGGGTTTTGTTTATGAAAAATGGTTTTATTTGCCGTTGAAAAGAGTCTTGTTTTCAAAAGAAGTTTGTTTTATCTACCCGAACTACGTCGGTTTGATTCTCACCGGATGTGAGATACGTAGGCAACCCTCATCGAGTTCAACTTCCCCTTTTTGCAAAATACCTAGAAAATGTCAAAATTTTAAGTTTCGTCATAAATAAGTCGGGTGATGCCGATTTTGGCAAGAATAGCCGAATGTTCCCGAAAGGGACGCCGGAAGGCTGACTTTGCATAAACTGCCACTTTTAGTCATTTTTTTGGATATTTGACCGGCTGACTCACCCAGCTTTAAAATATTTGTCCCCGAAGTGCTGAAAAGTCGTGTGTGGAGCCGGATCTTTCTTTTAATCTGTGAAAAATTAAAAAAAAAATAGTCAATTTGTTGAGTCAAATAAATTTTATTTCTTAGCCACCTTAATAAATGTGCAGGATGAGCGCGATGCAAAATGAACCTTTTTCAATAATGACTAAAATTCCTCTCAAGTTGCGGCTATGGTGGGATGATTTAGGTGGTGAAGGGAAAGATGAGGTCAAGAAATATCTAAAAGGTCTTACGGGTTTATTGGAAATCCAGCCTCGGGGGGATATCATAAGAGCTTTGGTCACATGCTGGAACCCGACACACAATGTCTTCCACTTCTCTGATTTTGAACTCACTCCGACTTTGGAGGAAATAGCTAGGTACATCGGAAATATTGAAGTTCCGTTGAGGCAAAAATACCCGGTTGCTCCAAGGGCTGTCACTGTGCATCGGTTCTTAGATTCGTTAAAAATACCTAGGACGGTCCACAACCCAGATTTGGCCGCAGGTTTTTGTAATCCGCACTTCATATACGACAGATACAGTAATGTCGGAGGATTCAACAACCCGGATAACAAGTTATGCAGCAAGAGTAACCGTCAGAAGTGGGACGAGCATAGACGATGGCTTTTCTGATAACCTTTTGGGCCTTTTGGTATTCCCAAGGAAAGACGGAAACATTGATCTGAAAATAGCCGGGGTCGTTAGTACTTTGCTCATTCAAGACAAAAGCACTCTTGCACCTATGATAGTATCTGATATATTCAGAGCTCTCACAGCCTGCAAAGCCAGAGGGAGCTTCTTCGAAGGGTGTAACTTGTTGCTACAAATATGGATGACTGAGCATCTCTGTCACCGTTCCCAGCTCTTGAGTTATGGTTCATCGAAGAAAACTTGCATAGAAGAGTTCTACACAAGAATCAAGGGGGCCAGTCTACCCGAGGGAGTTACAGCATATACATCATTCTTTCGGACCCTCACCGCCAGCCAAATACAGTGGACACTAGGATGGTTGCCCGTGGACGAGGTCATCCATATGCCAGCAGCTAGGGCCCACTTTCTATTGATGGGGCTCAAGAGCATTCAGCCTTACGCGCCATATAGGGTTTTGAGACAACTCGGGAGATGCCAAACAGTGCCTCAAGAGGAAGATCTTAGTGCCCAAGTAATTGAGATTAGCCCTGACGGACAATTCCTTGAAGCAAGAGTCCGTCAGATCTGGAGTGAATGCCAATATTTAAAAGCAGATACTTGTGTGCAGGGTCAGGCCAAAGGCAAAGTGGCGCCATGATACCTTGCTTGGTACGTTAGAGAACTTGAGCACGAAAGGCCGGTTAAAAGGCCCCATCTCTAGGAGTTCGTCCAGGCGTCGCAAGAACAGTGGGGTTTGTTGGCTAAAGAAGAGAGTTACAGGGCCGAAGTAGGCAAGCTGAGGCAATAGGTTAGAGACCTGGAATTTGAAAATAGCCTACAAGTTGATGCTGACTAGGGAGAAAAGAGCAAATTGACCCAAGAAAACGAAGTGCTGAAAGCCCAAATCCGACAGATGAGGAGAGGGGTTGACAAACAATAAAGGAGTCGGTCGGATGAGTGGCTAATAAAAGGGTTAAAAAAGGAAATCGGTGAGTGCTGGGATGATTTGAAGCAGTCTGAGGATACCATAGCACAACTCCGGGCATAGTGGGCAAAGAAAGCAAGTAAAGACCATGAAAAGACTGTGATCGGTCTAAAAAGGAAGGTGACCACCCTAGAGAGCAAGGCGGCTAAACAAGCCAAGGCTTTTGAAACCGAGAGTAAACACTGTTGCAATCTGATGGCCTCAATGGAAGGTGAAATACAGCAGTTACGGAAACAACATCTGTATGATTCACGGGTTTTGAAGGCTAGAGGGGATCAGATAGAACGCCTACTCCTAGAGAAAGACCGAACCAGGAACAAGATCCTGACTATTGCTCGTGCTATCACTAGGAAATGTCGGGAGTGTGAAAACATGACCCGCACTCCCTTCTTCTCGGCGGTGATGATATTTGTGAAGCAAATCATGTATGAATTGGAACAACTGGAAGGGAACCTTACACCTAGACCCGCGGCGAGGCCAAATGACGCCCCATGGGCACCCAAGTTTAAAACTTTAATGTGTTCATAGTTTGAATCTGCATTTTTAGAGTCTGTTGTCTGTTAGAGTCTGTCTTTATTTCGCATCAAAGTATGTCAGTAGTTATTGAGTTCGTACTTGGTTTGGTTTCGAGTTTGTTATTTTCCTTTCCAAAAAGCGTCTGGTTTGTAATAGAATGTTTATTAATGGAGAATCGAAAAATTTCCAAAAAATTATCTTTTTCTTTTCGCACTTATATGGCAGAACTACGCTCGGTCTGATTCATGCGGGGACATGATACGTAGGCAATCCACATAAGATTCGACCACCACTAAAAAGAAAAAAGAAAAGGCAAAGTGAACAAAAGAAAGGAAAAGAAGGACATAAAAAGAGAGTAATACGGAATGACGCATGCAGTCGAAGCAAAGGCATGTTAGAAATGGTTAAACTGCCTAGGAACATTGCATTCCCCAACGTGAAATTGCAATATGTGTTAAACTCTAACGCTAACAAGTTTGTTGTTTATACCAGAGAAAGATTTTGAAACAGTTAGCTCGTTAGAACGTTCTGGCAGATTACCATTACCACACAAGATCTAAAGGGCCCATTCCGAAAAGTATGTTTGGTTCGGACAAAAGTGTTGAGGAGGAAAAGACGGAGATGCAAATGATGAAGGAGGAATTAGACAGGTTGAGACAAGAGATATCTGGTATGCACCTAGCCTGGGCTAGGGGACAAACATCACCAATACCTCCCCCTACTCCTACCCTCTCACCGGCTCGGACTCCGGAACACCCTCCCACTGGTCCATCAACAAGCTTCCCCATTTCCTAATACTATTAGGGGGAAACTTCCTATAATCCCCAAGCTCCACCACCCAAACAAAACCCTCCTCCACCAATTGTTCCCGTTTTTGTGACACCTCCACCCGCCACATTGCAAAAATCACCCGATGAACCAGTGTTTCAGGTTCACGACAACCAATACTATCCTCCTGAACTCACTTTCAAAACACCCGAGCCATACACTTACACCCCTCACCTTCAGCTCCCGACAGAAACTGAGAGGCCGACTAAGAATCCAGAGCAGGACGAAGTGCTTCGTAAAGTGAAAAGCCTGGAGCAATCCTTCAGGAATATGCATGGGTTGGGCAGCCAAGTTAGTGTGGCCTATAAAAATTTGTGTCCTTTCCCCGAGGTTCAATTGCCAGCAGGTTTTAAGATGCCAAAGTTTGATCTATACGAGGGACATGGTGATCCCATGGCATATCTACGAGGTTTCTGTTGTAAGATGAGAGGGGCAGGTGGAAAGGATGAGTTGTTGATAGCTTATTTTGGTCAAAGTTTAAGCGGGTCTACACTAGAATGGTACACGAGGCAGGATTCTAGCAGGTGGTATACCTGGGACGATCTAGCACGAGCATTTGCAGGTCACTTCCAGTATAACCTCGAGATCGTCCCTGACCGTCTCACACTGTTGAAACTTGAGAAGAAGCCCGGAGAGAGCTTCAGGGAATTCGGATTTCGTTGGAGAGAACAAGCAACAAGAGTCGATCCACCAATGAGGGAAGGTGAAATGGTGGACTACTTCTTACAAACTTTGGAGCCAACTTACTTTGGTCACCTGGTGACGTCAGTTGGTAAATCTTTCAACGAAGTAGTAAAAATGGGCGGTATGGTTGAAGAGGGGCTCAGGTCCAACAAGATAATGAGCTATTCGGCAATCAAGGCCACAACTCAGGCTATACAAAGCGGCACGGGAGGCGCGCTCGGGAAAAAGAAGAGAGAGGAGGTCGCAACAGTCGAAGCAGGTACTTGGTCCAGATACAGAGGTCCCTCCCCTCGCTACCAACCCAGACCCCATTACCCAAATTATCCACACACTCCATACAACCCTCCACAACCCTATTATCCACCACAAGAGCCACATTTCTCCGTCCATCATGCCCAAACTTACACCCAGCCTCCGTCTCGCCCGCAATGGCGTGCGCTGGCTCCCCAACATACATATCCACCTCCACAAAACACATATCCACCACCAAGGGCCTACAGGAATCCTTCGAGGCCAGGCTTCCATGGGAATAAGACTTTCAGGAACGAAAGGGTGCAGAGGACGAGAACATTCACTCCGTTGGGAGAAACCTATACTACTCTGTTCCACAAATTGAGGCAGTTAGGCCTATTGAGTCCTGTTGAGCCCAAATTGCCAAATCCCCTTCCCAAAAATCTAGACCACTCGGTAAGCTGTGAATATTGTCTGGGGGCGCCCGGGCATGATACTGAGAAGTGTTGGAAGTTAAAGACTGCCGCACAAGATTTTATTGACACAAATATGATCGAGGTTCAGGCACCAGAGACACACAACATTAATGAGAACCCGTTGCCGGTGCACCATGAGGCCCACATGATCGAACTAGTGCACGAAGAAGGGGAGCCCAAGAAACCCTCAAAAACGGTAATGATGATTCGTGCCAGTCCAAACGAAAAGCCGACCAGTGGAAAGGCAGTGGTACATTTGGGAAGGGTAGATGACAAGCCAGTTGTGGTAATAGGGAAAGGTTCGTCTGTTGTTGCAAAGAAGCCAGAGCCATTCAAGATAGTGTTGTAGGGAGTACCAAGTACACTAGTGTTGGTTGTGAAGGGGGCCCGCGTAGAACCAGTTGTTATCATACCAGTAATGCAGTTGCCGATAACAAGTGAGAAAGCTGTGCCCTGGAGCTACAGTCAAGTAATGGTGATGCATAAGGGGAAAGAGGTTGTGGAAGAAGTATGCGAGGCCCAGGGGTTAACTCGTTCGGGAAGGTGTTTCGCTCCCACAGAATTGAGAAGGGCCAATCCTATAACAATAAAGAAGCCAGTGACGGAGGAAGAAGCAGAGGAGTTTTTGAAGAAGATGAAGGCCCATGACTACTTCATTGTAGAGCAGCTGAGGAAGACCCCGTAACAGATCTCATTGCTATCATTATTGATCCATTCAGACGAGCACCGCCAGGTGTTGATGAGAATTCTGAATGAAGCCCATGTTCCGGATAAGATCTCTGTAAACCAATCTGGAGAAAATAGCAAACAAGATTTTCGAGGTCAACAGGGTCACTTTTTCAAATGACGAGTTGCCCGTGGAAGGTACAGAACATAATAGAGCCCTTTATTTGACTGTGAAGTGTGAAGACTCGGTAGTCACTCGAGTGCTGATTGATAATAGGTCCAGTGCCAATATCTGTCCTTTGGCCACATTGAACAAACTGAAGGTCAATGGTGACCGAATTCACAAGAACAATATCTATATTCGAGGGTTTGATGGTGGTGGTACAGACACAGTGGGTGACATCATACTTGAGTTAACAATTGGTCCAGTCGAGTTCACCATGGAGTTTCAAGTGTTAGACGTGGCAGTGTCATATAATTTTCTATTGGGGCGACCCTAGATCTACGCCGCCAAAGCAGTGCCTTCTACATTACATCAGATGGTCAAATTCGAGTGGGTTAGGCAAGAAATCATAGTACATGGGGAAGACAATGCAAACGTCGTAAGTGATGCCATCGTGGCCTTCATAGAGACTGATGATGATAAGGGACCATAGGTTTACCAGGTTTTCGATACGGTTTCAGTGGATAGGATTTCTGAAGGCAAGGACCTTCCACTTCCCAGGATCGCAGCTGCAACTGTCATGGTAGCCTCGGAGATGTTGAAGAACAGGTTGATGCCAGGAAAAGGTTTAGGGGCTGATCTTCAGGGTATTGTTCCGCCAGTTTCTTTGCCCTAAAATCTGGACACCTTTGGGTTGGGGTTCAAGCCTATATCGGCGGATGTGAGACGGGCCCACAAGTTGAAGAAAAGAGTCTGGGTCCTTCCCAAGCCAATCCCGCACCTATCCAGATCATTTGTCAGAGCAGGTATCAGAAAGCTGTCGGGCTCGAAAGTTCTCAGACCACTGATTGGGCCAGATGGAGATTTGAATGAAGTCTTTGAAAGGCTGTTCGTTGATGTCAACATGATAGAAGCTGGAGAAGGTTCCAGTAAGGCAGACATACAGTTTATGGGGCCTAGGGCCAATATCAACAATTGGATGGCTACTCCCCTTCCTACTCGGAGGGAGTTTGGTAGTGGGCTCTGATTTTTCTTTCTTATTTTTGGATTATTCCAGGGTTGTAATCCAGTTTTGTTTTGTATTCGACAAAGTGTGAAACTCTGTTCTCCCGTATTTTAATAAAATGAAAGCCTTTTCTTCTTATTTTGTTTTAACTTTGTTTTCTTCTTATTTTCTTTCTGGACAGTTCTCTTTATATTGGTTCTAATGACATGGCATGCACAACGGATCTTCAGCCCAGTCTAAAAAAATAATCTGATTTTGAACTAATTATACAAGGGGTCGATTATGATAATGAATCGGAATACGATGAGGATGAAGCCTTCGAAGAGATAAACAGAGAGTTAAGCCAGTTTGAAGAGAAATCCAAGCCCAACTTAAATGACACAGAAGCCATCAATTTAGGGGATGCAGATGATATCCGAGAAACTAAAATAAGCATCCACATTGCATCAAATATCAGGGAAGAACTAATCAAAGTACTTATTGAGTTCAAAGACATTTTTACATGGTCGTATGATGACATGCCAGGGTTAAGCACGAATTTAGTGCTTCACAAATTGCCCACTGACCAGGCGTGCTCTCCCGTCAAGCAAAAATTAAGGAAGTTCAAGACATATATGAGTGTGAAGATTAAAGAAGAAGTAACCAAGCAGCTGTAGGCAAAGGTTATTCGGGTCACTCGATATCCTGATTTTTTGGCTAATGTGGTGCTAGTGCCGAAGAAAGATGGGAAGATCAGAGTATGTGTCGATTACCGCAATTTGAACAGGGCAAGCCCCAAGGACAACTTTCCATTACCCAACATCCATATCTTGATCGATAATTGTGTTGGACATGAGATCGGTTCTTTTGTATATTGCTATGCTGGGTATCATCAGATTCTGATGGATGAAGAAGATGCGGAAAAAATGGCATTCATTACACCGTGAGGGACTTATTGCTACCGGGTAATGCCTTTTAGCTTGAAGAACGCTGGGGCAACGTACATGAAAGCAATGACTACTATGTTTCATGACATGATACACAAAGAGATTGAGGTATACGTGGACGATGTGATCATAAAATCTAAGCATCAGGAAGACCACGTAGCAGACCTAAGGAAGTTTTTCCAAAGACTTCGAAGGTACGATATTAATCTCAACCTGGCCAAATGTGCATTTGGTGTTATATATGGAAAGTTGTTAGGATTCATCGTCAGTCGGCGAGGTATTGAGTTGGACCCATCAAAGATCAAATCCATCCAAGACTTGCCACTGCCGAAGAACAAGACAGAAGTAATGAGTCTGTTGGGAAGGTTGAATTATATCAACAGATTTATTGCACAACTCACAGCAACCTGTGAACCCATTTTTTGGCTACTGAAGAAAGATGCTGCGGTAGAATGGACGGCAGAATGTCATGAGGCATTTGACCAAATCAAAGGATATTTATCAAATCCACATGTGTTGGTTCCACCTGAGCCGGGGAGACCGTTAATTCTTTATCTAACGGTCCTGGAGAATTTATTTGGCTGCGTACAAGGGCAACTCGACATTACATGAAGGAAGGAGCAAGCTATCTATTATCTCAGCAAGAAGTTTACAGTATATGAGGTTAAGTACACTCAACTTGAGAAGACATGTTGCGCCCTAACTTGGGTGGCCCAGAAATTGAAGCATTATCTGTCATCATATACTACTTATCTCATTTCATGCTTGGATCCACTGAAGTATATTTTCCAGAAGCCTATGCCTACAGGGAGATTGGCGAAATGACAGATATTACTCACAGAATTAGACATCATCAATATGACGAGGACGACCATGAAGGCCCAAGCATTGGCGGATCACTTGGCTGAGAATCCTGTCGATGAAGAATACGAGCCCTTGAGGACGTATTTTCCTGATGAAGAAGTGATGCATATAGATGAGTCAGAATTAATCAAGGAACCAGGGTGGAAACTTTTCTTTGACGGAGCTGCAAATGCGAAGGGAGTTGGAATATGAGCGGTACTTATTTCTGAAACAGGACATCATTATCCTGTTACGGCTCAGCTACGTTTCTATTGTACCAACAACATGGCTGAGTATGAGGCATGCATTTTTGGGTCTACGGCTAGCTGCAGACATGGATGTCCAGGACATTTTGGTCTTGGGAGACTCGGACCTCCTAGTGCATCAAATTCAGGGAGAATGGGAAACAAGGGATTTGAAGCTCATACCATACCGACAATGCTTGCTTGATTTGAGTAAACGATTTCGATCAGTGGAGTTCAGACACATCCCGAGAGTTCATAATGAGGTTGCCGATGCCTTGGCCACTTTAGCATCAATGTTGCACCACCCAGACAAAATTCATGTTGACCCATTGCATATCCAGGTTCGTGATCAGCATGCTTATTGCAACATGATAGAGGAAGAAATGGATGGCGAGCCATGGTTCTATGATGTCAAGGAATACCTCAGGATGGGGATATACCCGAAGCAGGCCACCAGAGATCAAAAGAGAACCATTCGGCGATTGGCCAATGGATTTTTCCTCAGTGGATGAGTGTTGTACAAAGAACACCAGATTTGGGATTGCTGAGATGCATAGATGCTAGTCAAGCCATGACAGTTATGACAGAGGTACATGCTGGAGTTTGTGGTCCGCATATGAGTGGATATGTATTGGCGAAGAAGATTCTTCGAGCAGGGTACTATTGGCTCACTATGGAGCATGATTGTATCAATTTCGTGCGGAAATGCCATCAATGTCAGTTACACGGAGATCTGATTCATTCTCCACTGACAGAATTGCATGCAATGTCAGCACCATGTCCATTTATTGCATGGGCCATGGATGTCATTGGACCGATTGAGCTGGCAGCTTCCAACGGGCATAGGTTCATTCTGGTGACCATCGATTATTTCACTAAGTGGGTTGAAGCTAAAACTTTCAAGTCGGTAACCAAGAAGGCAGTGGTAGATTTTGTTCATTCCCATATCATCTGTAGATTTGGGATCCCAAAAGTGATCATCACGGACAATGGTGCTAATCTTAACAACGGTTTGATGAAAGAGGTATGCCAACAGTTCAAGATTACACACCGCAATTCCACACCATATCGCCCCAAGGCGAATGGAGCGGTCGAGACGGCCAACAAGAACATAAAGAAGATACTGAGGAAGATGATAGAAGGATCTAGACAATGGCATGAGAAATTACCATTTGCATTGTTGGGTTATCACACTACTGTTCGTACTTTAGTAGGTGCAACTCCTTATTTGTTGGTATACGGAACTGAAGCAGTAATACCGGCGGAAGTTGAAATTTCATCCCTTCGGATTGTCGCTGAGCTGAGATTGATGATGATGAGTGGGTCAAAACCCGTTTGGAGCAGTTGAACTTGATTGATGAAAAGAGATTGGCAGCCGTGTGTCATGGCCAGTTATATCAAAAGAGAATGGCAATATCGTACAATAAAAAGGTGCGTCCCTGGAAGTTTGAAGTAGGCCAGCAAGTGCTGAAACGCATCCTCCCACATCAGACTGAGGCAAAGGGCAAGTTCGCCCCAAATTGGCAAGGGCCATTCATTGTAACCAGAGTGTTGTCCAATGACGCTTTATGTTTAACAAATATCGAAGGGAAATGCGTCGACATGACTATCAATTTTGACGCAGTTAAGAGATATTATGTATGATCTCTTTTGATTGTAATTGTTGTTTGTTTGTACTTGGCATTTATCGGAGAATGAAATGACGGAGGCAATTCTTTCTTCTATCCAAAACACTTAAACCTTTGCTTCCCTTTTTGAGCCTTATTTATTCTTTCATACCCCTATTTTGGAATCAGTAATGAAAATGAAAGAAAAAGAGAAGAGAAAAATAATGATAATAAAGACAAAAGAAAAGTCACAAGAAAAACAAAGGAATTGGGAACTACGTTTGACCTGATTCCTCAAAGAAGGATACGTAGGCGCCTCACGGCTCGGTCATAGTGTAACATAGTGTGCATAATGTAACATAGTGTAACATATTGTGCATAATGTAACATAGTGTAACATATTGTGCATAATGTAACATAGTGTAACAAAAAAAATAAAAATCCCCAAGCAAGAAAACTGGGGCAGAAGTTGTGTTTATACTTTTGGGAAAAGAAAGTTGATTCCAAGGGTTGTAATGTTTTACCCATCAAAATTATTTTGAACCTTATACCCTTTTTCTTTTAGCCATACACAAAAACCCATATGATATCCAAAAAAGACCTCCCGATCTGTATCCGAGAGGTGCCAAGTCACGCAAACGGAAGTCGGGAATAACACTCTGATCCCCAACAGAGAAGAGGACCACAAACTGGAAATGAATTGATAGCCGAAAAGAATCCCCAGCAGAGAGAGTCATATCGGCAACACTCCAATCCTCAGCTGAAAAGATAAAATAAAATGAGAGAGTCTTATCGGTAAAAACCTTCACAGGCACCATAAGGCGATGGGAGTTGAGAGAAATGAGAGAGTCTTATTAGTGAAAACCCCTCGAAGGGCACTATGAGGAGACAAGGCAAAATTGGCAGAAAGGGTCCGCATTTGGCAAAGAGTTGAGTGTTTGTTTATCCCCAGCAAGATGAGGCCGTCCGAAAGATTGATTGATACAAATAGACTGGGTTGATTAATCCGGAGTGCACGACATGATCGTTGGGATCGGTTGTATCATTCAGATAAGTTCTTTTCTTTCTTTTTCCCCAGCATTTGTTTAGAAAGACTTCTTCTTTTTCTATTTTTTGAAATCATCACTTTTCATTTCTTGGTTTAAAGACTTTACCTCCCCAGCAGTTTGTTTTTGAAAAAAGATTTTCAGAGCTTACTACCAGTTGCCAAAGTGGTGCAAAGCAAAATGCGAATAGGACAGGCCAAAAATAAGGCGACAAAGCGAAAAGAAGTTGGTAGAAAGACCAAATGATGAATGAGTCTAGATCCCAAGAGGACCAAATTTCCAGGGGAAGTTGGAGAAAAACGGAAAAGCAACAGTTAAAAGGTTATGAGGATCCCCAGCAGATTTGCGAGATACAAGAACAACTCCGACAGATTCTCGACCAAGTTCCGCAATGGTCGGATAACACAGAGCGGGGAAGGAAGAGAAAAGAAAAACCATCCCCAGCAGGAGTATCATCCTCAACAAATAATATCATCCCCAGCAAGTTTTGTAATAAAACGCAAAGCAGGGAAAGGGAGAAGGAAAAAACCATCCCCGACAGGAGTAGCACGACCACTAACCACGTTTTAAACTAAAAAAATTTTCTTTGATTTGAAGCAAGGAAAGGAAATGTTATTGACAGCGGGAAGACGTGGCCACAAAGAAGATTATCAAACTAGGGCAGAAAATTTTCTCTCGTTGCGAAAATTTTCTTGAAATCAGATACCCACTTGGGTAAGATGGAAGATAACACAAGTTTTGAAGGAAGTGGAATCCCCCGCAGTTTACGGGAGAAAGAATACAAGTTTTAAAGAAAGCAATCTTGGAAGAAGCAAGATAACCCAAGTTTTAAAGGTAGTGGTCTTTGAATCAATATCATCCCCACCATCGTTAAAAGGAGGAAAGTAACTAGTCTCAAAGGAGGAAGATAATTCCCCAGCAGTGTTATCCCCAGCAGGTTTCAGAGAAGTGAAAGCACAAGCTTGAGGAGAGTAGTTCCAAGTGGAAGGAAGGCACCAGCTTTAAAGGAAGTAGTATTTGAAGTAGGAAAATGACATATTTTGAATAAAACACCGGTGTTATCCCCATCAGTTTTCGGAGAAATAAGACACCAGTTTTGAGGGAAGCAGTTGAAAGAAGATGATTCACGTTAGAAGAAAATGGTTTGGGAGGCAGGAAGGAACAACATCAATAAAACCCATTTTTTAAGAAATAGTCGAAGTCAGGAGCCCTCCTGGAGAATGGAGGTGTTACATTTTAAGAAGTAGTTGAAGTCAGGAGCCCGTCTGGAGAATGGAGGTGTTATGTTTTAAGAAGTAGTTGAAGTCAGGAGCCCGCCTGGAGAATGGAGGTATTACATTTTAAGAAGTAATTGAAGTCAGGAGCCCGCCTGGAGAATGGAGGTGTTATGTTTTAAGAAGTAGTCGAAGTCAGGAGCCCGCCTGGAGAATGGAGGTGTTACATTTTAAGAAATAGTCGAAGTCAGGAGCCCGCCTGGAGAATGGAGGTGTTATATTTTGAAGAAGTAGTTGAAGTCAGGAGCCCGCCTGGAGAATAGAGGCTGATTTATTTTTAGAAGTTGTTAAAGTCAGGAGCCCACCTGGAGAATGGAGGTGTTACATTTTAAGAAGTTGTCGAGGTTAGGAGCCCGCCTGGAGAATGGAGGCTGAATTATTTGCAAAGTTGTTGAAGTCAGGAGCCCGCCTGGAGAATGGAGGTGTTACATTTTAAGAAATAGTTGAAGTCAGGAGCCCGCCTGGAGAATGGAGGTGTTATGTTTTAAGAAGTAGTCGAAGTCAGGAGCCCGCCTGGAGAATGGAGGTGTTACATTTTAAGAAGTAGTTGAAGTCAGGAGCCCGCCTGGAGAATGGAGGTGTTATGTTTTAAGAAGTAGTTGAAGTCAGGAGCCCGCCTGGAGAATGGTGATGTTACATTTTAAGAAGTTGTCGAGGTCAGGAGCCCGCTTGGAGAATGGAGGCTGAATTATTTGCAAAGTTGTTGAAGTCAGGAGCCCGCCTGGAGAATGGAGGTGTTATGTTTTAAGAAGTAGTCGAAGTCAGGAGCCCGCCTAGAGAATGGAGGTGTTACATTTTAAGAAATAGTCGAAGTCAGGAGCCCGCCTAGAGAATGGAGGTGTTATATTTTGAAGAAGTAGTTGAAGTCAGGAGCCCTCCTGGAGAATAGAGGCTGATTTATTTTTAGAAGTTGTTGAAGTCAGGAGCCCGCCTGGAGAATGGTGGTGTTACATTTTAAGAAGTTGTCGAGGCCAGGAGCCCGCTTGGAGAATGGAGGCTGAATTATTTGCAAAGTTGTTGAAGTCAGGATCCCGCCTGGAGAATGAAGGTGTTACATTTTAAGAAGTAGTTGAAGTCAGGAGCCCGCCTGGAGAATGGAGGTGTTATGTTTTAAGAAGTAGTTGAAGTCAGGAGCCCGCCTGGAGAATGGAGGTGTTACATTTTAAGAAGTAGTTGAAGTCAGGAGCCCGCCTGGAGAATGGAGGTGTTATGTTTTAAGAAGTAGTTGAAGTCAGGAGCCCGCCTGGAGAATGGAGGTGTTATATTTTGAAGAAGTAGTTGAAGTCAGGAGCCCGCCTGGAGAATGGAGGTGTTATATTTTGAAGAAGTAGTTGAAGTCAGGAGCCCGCCTGGAGAATGGAGGTGTTATATTTTGAAGAAGTAGTTGAAGTCAGGAGCCCGCCTGGAGAATGGAGGTGTTATATTTTGAAGAAGTAGTTGAAGTCAGGAGCCCGCCTGGAGAATGGAGGTGTTATATTTTGAAGAAGTAGTTGAAGTCAGGAGCCCGCCTGGAGAATGGAGGTGTTATATTTTGAAGAAGTAGTTGAAGTCAGGAGCCCGCCTGGAGAATGGAGGTGTTACATTTTAAGAAATAGTCGAAGTCAGGAGCCCGCCTGGAGAATGAAGGTGTTATATTTTGAAGAAGTAGTTGAAGTCAGTAAAGCAGAGGAATACAACAAAAATCCCTAGCATCAATTCAAGTTCGCAAATCAGAAGGAATGCAACAGTGGTCAGAAGAAGGCAGTTCAACCTTCGAGTAAAAATGATTCGAAGCTCACAAGAAGGGAATAAGCAGTTCGAGGTCGGCAATCAAGGGAGAATACAAGTCAAGTCAAAGCAGCATCAGAGGAAACACAAGGCAACAAGGCAACACCAGTCACATGACCAAGTTTGAGAATAAATCTTTGTAATGTATAGATCATAGCTTAGTATAACTTCTTTATTTTATCAAGGTGTAATAAGGAGGTCGGAAAGCAGTAGTAACAGCATGCAACAGCAGTAACAACAACATTGCAGTCCCATGGTGGTCCCAGCTACCAAAAATTCCCGAACTACATTAACCTGATTCCCTTCTAGCCAGGGATATGTAGGAAACCTTTGAAGCAAAGGTTTGGTTAAATATTTTCAAAAAAATACTTCACACGGAGTATTCCAACGGGCAAAAATCGCTCGTATCCGCTCACTTTATCTTTGCACGGAAACCTTTTGTGTTTTTGGACAAAAAGGGGCAGCTGTGAGCACGTGATTTTTGCCCTATGAGAACTACTCCCAAAAATTCAAAATAAAATGGTTTGGAGTTGTTTGTGATTTATTTGTATTTTTGTCTGTGCATGTTTATTTCTTCTTTAATTAAGAAAAATACAAAAAATATGTGCTGCATGTGCATTTAGGATTTAATTTTACGATCTAGGAATTAACAAGTTTGTTTTACAAAATGGAAAAAATCACAAAAAATATGTGTTTTGCATATTTTGCATTTAATGTCCGAAATATGTGATTTTTATCGTTATTAATGTTTAATCCCGTGTGATAGTTATTATTAAGTGTCAATATTTTTAGTTAATTGCCAATTTTATAATTTAATTAGGATTTTTAGTTTTATTGTTGAAAAGAAAAATTGAAAAAATATCTATATAAAAGAGGAAAATTCAGTTGGGCCAATTTGGCCAGGCCCAAATCCTTACAGCCAAACCTGGCCAAAACAACCAGCCCATACCCGCCCCAAATCCAGTCCACCTACGGCTAATCCGAACGACGTCGTTTTGTCACTCTCAGTCTGGGTCATTGATCTCACTTGATCAACGGTCCAGATCAACTCCTCCGTCACCCGACCCGTTCCCATCCAAGACTGATCCGGTCTCAAGGGTAAAAGAAACGACACCGTTCCACTTAAATGATCAATCCAGGCCGTTGATCTCACCAGATCGAAGGGTCCAAACGAACCCCGCCCCCCAAACCAAGCCCCCTCTCTCTCATTCTCCCCCAAACCTCGTCTCTTTTAGAGACGAGGAACCCTAATAGCCACCACCCCATCCCTTCACCGTAAACCCGGCGACACCGGCTCCGGTGGACGTGAAAATAACACCCCTGAACCCCCAGACCCTCCCCTCTATGAATCTACAACCCTTTTTCCTAGAATCATTACCAAACGTCTCGAATCTTCATCTGAAGAATCGGACCAAAACCTTAGTTCAGCCAATCGCCCCCAAATCAACACCCAACGTCCACCTGACTTCCCTTGTCCCTAAACCATTAACAGATTCCCTCGAATCTCGTTGAATTTTCTCGAATCTTAGATTGAAGTTTGACCCCAAACCCTAGTTCTTTCAAGCTCGAGGTTCAGTGGACAGTTGAAGATCTGTAGACCAAATTGGACTTTAATCGTGTGTTTTCACATTGAAAACACTCAATTAAAGTCCGCTTTGGTCCAGATCAAAGGATCCAAGAATGAGTTCATGATGGGGTCCGTTTTGGCCCCAAATCCAAAGGTCGGAGGTTCGAACTCGGTCCTCGTTTAAACTGTTAGGTTTCCACTTATTTCTCTTCTCTGTTAGTTTCGTTCAGTAAGTTCATCTTCTACTTTTTTTAGGATCGAATGCTTTGTGTTTGTTCTGTATTTTGTTTCTTTTTTGTATTGTTGTTTACATCGAATTATTCAGTATCCATAATGCTTTGTATAAAACCACGACAACTCCTGTAATTGTTTGATGGTTATTACTTGTTCAAATTGGCCAAGTTTGCTCGTTGTTGTTCATCATTTGTTTGGTTCCTTGCTCATTTCTGTTTGTCTAAGCTAATTAGGATTGGTTCCCAATATGGTTAGCTTATTCCCTGTGTATGTGTGAATCAGTTTGACTTTAGTAGTTCAATACAGGTTGCCTTGAATCAGTAGTTTTATTTGGATACTATTTAAAATTAATCTGAGGGCAAGTTCTAGCTGATTTTGCTGAATTGAATCTCAATGATTGTCCTGTATTGGATTCAGTTTTGATGTGCTTGTTAGGTATCGGTTCATGTGGCTAGGGAGTTAATTGATTAGCTGAATTGGTTATAGCTATTTGGGGTTGTTACCAGTTAAAGGGATTGGGTAGGACAGTAATTTCAGAGGCTTTAAGAGGGTATTTTGGGGATTGAAAAGTTCAAAAATTGGCTAGTTTAAGTGGGTTGACAGTAGGGGTACTAAAATGCCATTAAACTAATGAAATAGTTTAAAAACAGTAGTGGGGGGTTGAAGGCTGTGTAAGGGAGCATGGGCACCATTTCACAAGATTTAAGGGATTTGAATAGAAAAATAGGCTGCCCATACCCGCGTGGGATTAATAAATAAAAACAAGTTTAGTGGGGAACAAAACATATGCTAGTGGAATTAAAAGGAGATGATGGGCAGAATTAGTGAAAAACTTCTGCCCAAAGTGCTTTTGAAAGTTGAGGGACAAGGTCAGCTGGGGATAAATAGAGTCACTTAGGACAGATTTGGTTGGGTTTTTGACAGAGGATAAGAGGATAATTTCTGAAAATTTGGGGAGAAACCTTATATTGGAAAAAATCTGGAGAGAGTTTCCCTTCTTGAATCATTTTCTGAGAACTGGACCTCATAGAAAGATTTGAGGATCAGTTGTCTCGAGAGTTTTTAAAACTGAATTCTTCTACACTTTAGAACCTGAAGAGCTTGAGAGAGTGCTTTAGACAATCAGCTCATACTGTTACATTAATTGCAAGAGCAGAAATAGTTCAAATCTCTCTGTTCCTATTTTGTACTTGGGTGTTCAGGACACTTGAAGGAACTTGGTGATTTATTTGAGGGTTGCTGGGTATTATCTGATTGTTGAAAGGTGTTCTATTACTGTCTAGTCTAATTCCTAGTAGATTCAGTGTTTTGGGTTAAGCTTTTTTCTTCCTGGGCTTTGTGACTGTGGTTTGGTCTTGAGTTTGGCCTTACTTGCTGTTGCTACTGTTGTATTGCTGTGGCTGATCTCTTCTTCTTCCATTGTAACTGATTTCCAGGTACACAACTGTAACTCTGGCATTTGTAAGCTAAAAACATGGAGTTCGAATATACGTGAAGATTTGAAATTTTGTTTTAGTTTCTATATGACTAATGTATTTAAATTATTTAGTCACTGCTGTTACTATATAGATCCATGTTGGTATGTAGTAAGTGGACTGAAATGGAGTTGCATGAGATTATTTTTTAATATAGTTTATACTGAAACATGTTAGCATATGGTAGCTGATTCCTGTAGTTAAAAATGAGTTTGTTGGATTGTTAAATTAATTAGGGCTGTGACTGTTAGATTACTGGATCATTGGATTCTGTTCGACTAAGTCCGAATGTCAGTTTTTATGCCAATGGCTAATTTTGGAAAGTATCACATCAATTGAAAGGAAAAGGAAAGTGTAGAATGCAAATAGTATTGGAATTGGTTAAAGCATCGATTGTAGGCATTAGCTATAGTTCGTTTAGTGTGTGTGTTCAGTTTAAACATTTAAAGCTAGAAATAACTGGAATTAGCATTCTATTTTGGAACCTGTGATATTGTGTTTGCATTAAGGGTCGTTGTTCAAATTGGTAATAGTAGTCATGTGAATGTCGAACTGGATGATAGGATGGCAGTGGCATAAGACGTTGGCTGGTCCGTTAGTTAAAAACAGAGTTGGGGTGTCAATTGCATCTTTTGGAAATATAAATCATTTTGCGAGTTGTTTACCTGCTTTCAGTGCATTATTAACTCGTTTTAATTCCAATCGATAATGAATTAGTGAATTGGTATTAAACTAATGGCTTAGAAACTTCATTCAGGATCGTTTAAGTTAATATGAGCAATCTGGGCCATACCGTGGCCCAATTGTATGGATCATTCGAATTTGGTAACAAGCCCATTCCCCCCTTAGGCCTAACATTCTTGCTAGCCCGATGCTTTGATCAAAGGCCCCAAAATTGGGCAGTTTTAAACACGCAGGTTTATTTTAATATAGTAGTTCATAAATTAACTAAGTTTTTATTTATTTATTAGAGACAATGATATCAAATAGAAAATCATAGTCGCTTTTAGGTTTGCCTTTTAAATAATAAATGAGACGAGCCTCGATAAATAGAATACATAAGTCGCGGGGCCCTCATCAAATGTATATTTGAAATACTTAGATCTCGGGGCGAGCCGTTTAGTGAATTTCATGGTCTTCCCCAAAATAATCACGCGTTAGTCTCTTTAGGCGCGTATTTTAATAACATTACCTCCTTAAACCCGGGTGCACACTTATGTGGCCCAAATCTAAATCTCAACGAAGTCGAAATGTGTCGCTAATCATGGGTACATTGATTGTGATGTGGTTCGAGATGCATTTCCATGATGTTGCAAATTCCTTTTAAAAAAATAATGAATGAGACGATCCTCGACAAACAAAAATACACAAGCTGCGGGGCCCTCTATACGTGTTGGTAAAATTACTTAGATTTCGGGATGGGCAGTTTAGCAAAATTTCACGGCTCTACCCAAAATAATGATACGCTAGTCGCTTTAGGCGCGTATTTAATAATGTTATCCTCTTAAACTCGGGTGCACATTTATGTGACCCAAATCCAAATCCCAACAGAGTTGAAATATGTCAATAACCGCGGGTGCATTGATGTGACGTGGTTCGAGATGTATTTTTACGATGTTGCAATTCTCGGTAAAAATAATAATAATAATAAAAGCGGTACACGGATAAAAATTTGCACATAGGTTCAACATGTATTAAAATCAGATAAATAAGCCGAGTATGACAGTTGAGCGACCGTGCTAGAACCACGGAACTCGGGAATGCCTAACACCTTCTCCCGGGTTAACAGAATTCCTTACTTGGATTTCTGGTTCGCGGACTGTAATACAGAGTCAACCTTTTCCTCGATTCGGGATTCAACCGGTGACTTGGGACACCATAAATCTTCCAAGTGGCGACTCTGAATCTTTAAATAAAATTCCGTTTCGATTGTCCTTTAATTGGAAAAACTCCCTTTTATGCCCCTTTGCGGGGTGTAGCTGAAAAAGGAGGTGTGACAAGCTAGGCACCCCTTCTCGACCATGCGTCGAGCCTTCACATAAGAAATAACGCTGCGAGTAGAATGACCAGGAGTCCCTCTCCATTCTAAACATGGAAAATCTGGCAACGCCAAGGTCACGGTCTTGGCATGGCAATCCAAGATCGCATGATACGGGGACAACCAATCCATCCCTAATATGACGTCGAAATACACCATATCCAAGAGCAACAAGTCAACACGGGTCTCAAGACCCCTGAATACCACAACACAGGAACGATGAACCTGATCCACCACTATAGAATTCCCCACTGGCGTAGACACATATACATGAATACTCAAGGCCTCACTAGGCATAACCAAATAGGGTGCAAAATAGGACGACACATATGAATACGTAGATCCGGGATAAAATAGTACAAAAGCATTCCTATCATAGAGAAGAATAGTACCTGTAATCACAGCATCTGATGACTCAGCCTCTGGCCTGGCTGGCAAGGCATAACAACGAGGCTGGGCCCCACCTCCCTGAATCATATCCCTGGGATGATCTGCTGCTGGCTGACCCCTACCTCTAGTGGTTTGAGCTCCACCTCTAAGGCCTCTAACTCCACCTCTATGTCCTCTACCCCCGCCTCTAGCTGGCTGGGCAGGCTGTGGGGAACTGGTGCCTGAATCATCGGGCGAGGACCCTGCTGGAGACGCTCAAACTGCCTGCGAAGAGCATCTTGCTGAGTAACTGGAAGAAACTTCCCCAGAAATAACTCTGAAAACTGATCCCAGGTCAATGATGGCGACCCTGCTGGCCTGGCTGAGCAGAAATCCCTCCACCAAGTCTTGGCGGATCCTGCCAGGCAAAAAGTGACGAAGTCGACCCTATTGGTCTATACAATGCCCATAGTCCGTAGAACCTCATGACAACTGAATATGAAATCCTGAGCATCCTCTGAGGGGGTGCCACTATATGTGGTTGTGAAGAGCTTGGTGAAACGATCAAGCCTCCACAAAGCATCTGCGGACATAGCCGCACCATCGCTGGACTGAGCCGCAATACCTGGCTGGGCTGCCACAGCTGGCTGAACTGCCACGACTGGCTGAACTGCTGGAACCTGAGCTTGAGGATCTACCAGCTCTAGAGTATGAGTATCGGGAGTCTGAACTCCTCCCCCAGCCTGAGATGTGGTTGGAGCTACGGGAAGCAAACCCGCTCTAGAAATGCCCTCTATAATGCCTACCAGTTGGACCAAAGCGTCCTGAAGCACTGGAGTGGCTATGAAACCCTCTGGGACCTGAGCTGGGCCCACTGGAACAGCTGGGGCCGAAACCTCCTCCTCAATATCGACCTGAGGCTCCGTCGCTGGGACTGCTGCTCGGGGCTGAGCTCTGCCCCGGCCTCGCCCTCTGCCCCTAATAGGAGCTGCTGCTGGGGGCTCAGGCTGCTGCGCGGTAGAGGAGGAAGCACGTGTTCTCACCATCTGCAAAAGAACAGAGTGGAAAGACAATCAGTACTTGAGAAACAGAATCGCACGACAAGAATGAACAAAGTGAAGTTTTCCTAACTTAGTAGCCTCTGCGGGATAAATACAGACGTCTCCGTACCGACCCCTCAGACTCTACCGAGTTGTCCATGGGTTGTGAGACCTAAGTAACCTAGTGCTCTGATACCAACTTGTCACGACCCGGATTTCCCACCATCGGGTGTCGTGATGGCGCCTACTATCGGAGCTAGGCAAGTCAAATGTTTAAAACACCTTTCCTGCTTTCTTTCAACCATATAATAAGCGAGACAAAATCTAAGCGGAAGACTTTAATTTTAAAACAACTGAAAACCAAAAGTGCGGAAGTTTGAACCAAAATGCTACCCATAGTTTGGTGTCACTAGCTCAAGGACTACTACAGAATGCTACAAACAATGTCTGAAAGGAAAATACATCATGTTTGTCTGATACAAGATAAACAACGAAAACATGGAAAGGGACTTCAGCCTGCGAACACCAGCTAGGCTACCTCGAGAGTCCCTGGACTGAAGATAGCTCCCAAAAGTCCTACTGCTGCGGTCCGAAAGCTGCTCCCTGATCTGTGCACAAAAATGCACAGAGTGCAACATCAACACAACCGACCCCATGTGCTGGTAAGTGCCTGGCCTAACCCCGACGAAGTAGTGACGAGGCTAGACATGACCTACCACAATTAACCTATACAGATATATATAACAAGTGCAAAATAACAATAACAAGATAATACAAAGCAAAGCTGGGAGGGGACATGCTATCGGGGAGTAACAGATAAAAATGAAATATCAGAAATAAATAGAAGAAACTTCGGTATATATATATATATATATATATATATATATATATATATATAGTGGACGGCGTGCCACACGATCCCATAATATCATATATAAGTGGACGGCGTGCCACACGATCCCATAATATCATATATAAGTGGACGGCGTGCCACACGATCCCATAATATCATATATAAGTGGACGGCGTGCCACACGATCCCATAATATCATATATAAGTGGACGGCGTGCCACACGATCCCATAATATCATATATAAGTGGACGGCGTGCCACACGATCCCATAATATAGATCGTAATATCTGACTTCATATAGTAGACCCCTTCAGCGGAGAATAACATCTCAATACCTTTAACCCGGCAAGGGTACAGCTAACAGCCCAAAATATCTCGACAAGGGAGAGTATATATATCAGTCTACACATCCCGACAAGGGAGTAATCACAACACATTCTATTTTTAAATTACTTCTTCCTCATCTAACACATTCATGTTCGAGCTAACGCTCCAAGAGTACACCAATCACAATTCTACCTCAACCGTTCACATCATATGAAACTCATCAAATAAACAAGGAGCTTGTGTCACATTATTCGAATTAAAAGCAATCAAGACTCACGGTCATGCTAGACTCCGGTGCATAGATAACCGTCACCATGCCTATACACCGTACTCCACATTAGCAAGTAGCAAATATCATCCTAATCCTATTCCCTCAAGCCAAAGTTAGAACAAACACTTACCTCGAATGCTCCAAACTCAACTCACGCTTCTAGTATAGCTTTACCTCTTGATTCCACCACCAATCCGCTCGAATCTAGTCATAAGTTACTCAATCACATTAATAATTACTAAATGGATCAATCCCAATGCATGAAAATAATTTTTACAAGGTTTTTCCCAAAAAGGTCAAAAACACCCCCGGACCCACGTGGTCGAAACTCGAGGTTCGGACCAAAACCCGGTTACCCATTCTCCCACGAATCCAAATATATGCTTTGTTTTGAAATCGAACCCCAAATTGAGGTCCAACTCCTCAATTTGTAGAAAACCTAGGTTCTACCCAAAACACCCAATTTCCCCCATGAAAATCTTTGTTTTGAAGTTGAAATCATGTTAAAAGATGTTAAGAAGTGAAGAAAATGAGTTAGAAATCACTTACCAATCGTTTTGAAGAAGAAAAGTTGTTTGGAAAATCGCCTCTTAGGTTTTGGGTTTTTGAAAAGTGGAAAAAATGACTGAAAATCCCGAATTTATATATATGCTGGGGGCTGGCGCGGACCGCGCAAAAATACACCGCGGCCGTGTTGCTTCCAGCGTGGACCGCGCGGAAATGTACCGCGGCCGCGCCGAGGGAGGGAAGAAGTGGTCTCTCTCTGAACCCACCCAGCGCGGACCGCACTGATTTGGTGCGCGGCCGCGCTGGTCGGCCTGGCCACCCCCCTTTGAACCCCACCACGCGGACCGCACAGAAAAATGCCGCGGCCTCGTGGCTGCCAGCGCGGACTGCGCGGAAATGGCCGCGGCCGCGCCGGACCTGCAACACCTGAACCTGCAATTTTTTTTAAGTTAAGACCTCCCGGGCCCCACTCGAAACTCACCCGAGCCCTCGGGGCTTCAAACCAAAAATGTACACAACCTTAAACATCTTACAGACTTACTCGTGCGATCAAATCACCAAGATAACATCATATACATAGAATCAAGCCTCAAAACACATGATTTTCTCTCAACTTTCATAAAACTCAAATTCCCCATTTTAAGTCTGAAACACGTCATATGACGTCCGTTTTTAGCCAAACTTTACAGATAGTGCTTAAAACATATTTAAGACTCGTACCGGGCGTCGGAACCAAAATACGAGCCCGATACCACAGTTTTCTGATCAATTTTCTTCTTCATCTTCCTTAAATAATTTCAGAAAACAATTTCACACAAAAATTCATTTCTCGGGCTTGGGACCTCGGAATTTACTTTCGGGCACACGCCCAAGTCCCATATTTTTTTACGGACCCTCCGGGATCGTCGAATCACAGGTCTGGGTCTGTTTCCCCAAAATGTTGACCGAAGTCAATATTATGCATATTAATATCAAAATTCATCAAATTTTTCACAAAATTCACATATTCTAAAATAAAAACTTTCCGGCTATGCGCCCGAACTGCGCACGCAAATTGAGGCAACTAAAAGCGAGGTTTTCAAGGCCTCGGAAGCACGGAACAAGGAAGAATTACGGTGATGACCCTTTGGGTCGTCACATGAATTCTTCTGTTTAATATTTCAGAGATATTTTTGTGTGTCAATATTATATTCGTGCTTTTATAATAATATAGACTCTCATATTTTTAAATGATTTTGGATAATATAATATATTTTCAAATGGAATTAGTAATAGGAATTTTTTAAGAAGTATATCATAAAAGTAATAGGATTACAAGGCTAATATATATTCCCAAAAATAATTATACTAATAGAATTCCTAAAGGTAATCATGTAGGATTCCTAATGTGTAGTATTATGTCCTAAAAATAATAGGATTATAAGGCTAATGTGTAGAATTCCAATTATATCCTTTTATTATGAGTTATTATGCTTAATATTAAACGGTTATTTTTGTAATCCAACATTTTATTCATGCACTTATAATAATATAGATATAAATATAGATATAGATTGTTGAAAGGTTTTTTCTAGTACTATGTGCAGTAGATAAAAACACAAGTTCGTACTAAGTGATGACATTAGGCTAGTTTTACTTAACCATAAGTCGCATATGTTTTTGCGACCTAGCTTAATTTTCTTTTCCAAATTCTAAAATTTTCCCACTTACGTCGAAAAAATTTCACATAAGTGAATTCATTATTATATCGTGACAGTCTACAGATTATTAATGAAACCATAAAACAGATAAATAAGAAAACAAAGTTACTGAAGATATATTTGGGAAGAAATTAGAAACTTTGAAAACTAGGGGTGTTCATGGTTCGGTTTTTCTCTAAAAACAAACCAAATCAAGTAAGTCGGTTTTTCAAATATTAGAACCAAACTAAATAAGTCGGTTTTTTCGATTATTTGTTGGTTTTTTCTTAATTATAAAACATACACTACCAAACACACATTTCGGCGACCACATTTTCAACGTAACACTATCAAATCAATTGCCCTTTGAGAAATCTATTATTTACCAAAATATATTGATGATAATTGAATCAAATTGTCACTCCCCGAACCTTGGCCTGGACGTAACACGACACTCGGTGCCTGACTACATGTGACCGAGCGAACCAACTGGCTGGCTGAATCAACATGTGGTATCATAACATACTGAATGCGGAAGATAAACTAACACATGCTGATATACTGAAAGTCTGGATGATATAAATCAAAGAGCGGAAATACTAATACAATTCTGAAACATATTTGTAGCCAACATAGCTTAATATGAAAAGCCCGTGACTTTGTCTAACTGTTACTCTAATCTATGAAGCCTCTATTTGAGTACTGAAAACACTGACTGTATGTGAATACTAAAGACTGTAGTAATGATAATGCCCCGAAAGAACTGGGATCACCAAATAGCTGGTACGAGAATCCTAGCGCTCAGAATCATCAACATGTAAATCATTACATGCATTGTGAGATGCAGGCCCCGGGCAAACGGGACGTCAGTACATTTGAATTGTACTGGTATGTAAAGCAACTGAAAGAAAGAATTATAAATGCTGAAACTGAAACTAAGCTGATAACTGAGAATTTATAATTGATAACTGAAATGATAACTATTCAAACTGAAACTGAAATGATAACTGATAATTGATAATTGATAGCTGATAACTGAACTGATAACTGGTAACTTATATGATAGCTGATAACTGAACGATAACTAATAATTGAACTGAAAGGAAGTAAGGATATGAATGCTCCCTCTTCTGAATGATGACCAACCTGTTTATCTGAATATTAAACTGCGGCCTCAAGCCCAATATATATATATGCACAAACTACGGCCTCGGGCCCAAGTATACGTATACATAACTGCGACCTCAGGTCCAAAATGCATAAAGCATAAACTGCGACCTCAGGCCCAAAGATGCATAAAGCATAAACTGCGGCCTCAGGCCCAAATACAAGTGTTCAACATTCATGGATTTAAAATCAGGAACTGAGAATCATACTGCAATACATGATAGTGAAATACTGAATCACACTGAGTTACATGATACTGGAATACTGGATCACACTGAGTTACATAATACAGGAATACTGAATAGGACTAGACTGAGACATGTATTCTTGAACTGATTATGAACACTGAAACTTCAACTATTTATGGCATACTGAGTAATCTATACTAAGACTCGGGGGCATCAAACCCAAGTCTATATTGAATACGCACTGAGCTCACAACGTTCAGAATGAAAGTCATGAACGAGTTATGAAGCTAAAGAATAGAAGTTCTACAACGATTCAAGGAACTAAGCTTAACTATATTTCTGAGGCAATTGATACGTCATAAAGAAACGTAGTGTAGGGAGAATCATTAACATTCCCAAACATAGAGAGTTAACCTCACATAACTTAACTTCCTGCTCTTGAGCATAATACAACATTCGCCAACCCTTTCAACTTTAATCTATATCAATACAAGTCAAAGGGATTCCATATTAGCAATAATACTCATCTTTTGGTCACTTAGGCATTTTCTCAAACACTTGGTAGCATAAAGCTTCATAGTCCTTATTAATGGTGCTTCTACACCCAATAACCCATTCTCTTGCTCTTAGATAAATTCTAAAGTCTCAAATGGTTATAAACAACATTATTCTTTATCACCCATAAGGTAATCAACACCCATAACCAATAATAACCAATCAACAACCCAAACCTATCACCGTTCATGCTTTTATATCAAACCCATCAACTCATATCTCATGAAATAGAGTCTATAATCATTAATTCAATGATAGAATCAACTAGAGGGTGAAGATATTACCTTTTTGAAGTTCAACCTCCTTGAATTCGAGTTATAGAGTTTCTTCTCTCATCAATGATGTTCCAATCGAATATCTAATGATATGGAGGGTTTACCCATGTTAATAAGATGTTGAAAAATTGAAATAAACATATAATCACCATTAGAACTTACCTTGGGTGGTGGAGAGACCTTTAAGGAGTTAGGTTTTTGAGAGTTTTCCTTTCTAGGACAAGTTTTTATGTTTTGGGGTTGTAGGGGATGAAATAGGGCTTAAAAAAACGACTTCCCAAGTCGTCCACCGCGTCCCGATTGGATCGGCCACGGTCCCGACCGCGGTAAATCTCTGGAACACTGCCTCGCCACCGCGGTCGCGGTAAAACGCGGCAGGACCGCGGTGGTTGCATACCATTCTATAAAACGGGCATAACCTTTTGCACATAACTCCGTTTGGGCTCCATAATATATCGTTGGAAAGTATTTCAAAGGCCTACAACTTTCATGCTTTGAGTTTTTCCAGATTTCTTTTACATCTTTACTAAAACCTGCTGGAAGACAGACCTTCTGCAAACTTAGTCGATTTTGTCAAATCTTATGCACCTCACTTTCCATCTTGATTTTGAAACAACTATTTTCATCCATAATCATCCCGATGGGACTTCACATGTTCAAAATATATCCTTACTACTCCTTTAACTCATTCATACCTAAGCCGAATTTTTACGGGGTGTTACACAAATAGTAATGAATAATTTAAGGACTCAATTAAAAATATATCATTTTTAACATGAAATAGATTCTTACACTTAACAAAAGAAAACTACCAATTAAACTAGAATGTAAAGGTAAAGAACTGTACTAAAAGTGCAAACGATTAATATTTACTCTAAAAATTTTAAAACTTTGTATAAAAGTATACATATATATAGATGTAATAATAAATTTAAAATAACTACTCCTATATTCGGTTTGGTTCGATTTTTTTTAATTAAAACCAAATCCAAACCAAATTTAATCGGTTTTAAAATTTCAAAACCAAAACCAAACCAAAGCAAACCAAAAAGTATCGGTTTTTTGGTCAGTTTGGTTCGGATTTTCGGATTTTTATGAACACCCCTAGTGAAAACAAAGTTCATATAAAAACTTCTATATTCTAAGAAATTAATTTATGTGCTACATATAAAAGTAAGTATCGTGCAATTTTCAATGTGTCAGACATTTGACATAAACGCATATTACTATGGATAAATATGAGTGGTAAAATTGAAGAATTCTTAAATTATAAGAAAGCGTCAAATTGTCGAAACCGACAAAATAAATCTCATAGAAGAAGAAACTAATGAACTATTAAGGAAAAGGGGATTATATATATCAGATGACAATATTTTAATTAAAGTTAAAAATCAGGAAGTTCACCACGTGAATTACTCGAATCCTAAAATTCAATTGAATTAGATCTTATTTAAATCGACTGTAACAATCCTAAAATTGTTTACTTTTCTTTGTTCAGGTTATTATTAACTCATGCTCAGCATGAATAGTTAACTATTTATTTAAGTGTGTATTTTCTTTATACTCTTAAGTGTAAAACATTAAATTAGAAAACGAGTTTAAGTTTGATCTGAGTGTGTAAATATTTTACATTTGTGTGCCAGTAATTATAAAAATTGTAACTTGCTGAAACGGATTAAATTACAATGATATCATTAAAAAAAATTATTTACACCAATGGTGCAAACTTATTTTCTCATAGAAAATGGCAACTGACCACCAAAGGACATGGTGCAGCGGATGAGAACTGCTCTTCCCTTAACTAGAGGTTTCGAGTTTGAGCTCTGGATATGGAGAAATCCTTGGTAGGAGTGCTTCCACCTGAATGGGGCCCATGCGG
Organism: Nicotiana sylvestris; assembly: GCF_000393655.2. NCBI lineage: Eukaryota > Viridiplantae > Streptophyta > Magnoliopsida > Solanales > Solanaceae > Nicotiana > Nicotiana sylvestris. Next base: position 211,818,694 of record NC_091064.1, read on the forward strand.
TGCGAATCCGGATATAGTCGGGCTCCAATGAGGGTACCATACCTCGGGTGGGAAACCCCCCAAAAAAAGGCAACTGAACTCTCAGTATTCAACTACTAATCCTCTAACAATTATTCAAATAAATAAAATGTTATCAAATAGAACATTATTTAACTTATCAAATATAAACGGACTTTGCTTTGCTGCTGATATTTATGTCAAATTTTTTGCACTAAAAATCAAATCCATTCTTTCAATGTAAGGAACAAAATAACACCAGTCTACATCAATCAAAGAAATGGGGATCAAGAGAAGGAATATACTATATTCCATTCCATATATAGACAAACATAGAGCTTTTGTTATAGTATTCTGTTATATCTCTGTGTTTTTATGACAAAAATAAAGTCCAAATATTTCTAAAGAAAGCAAAGAGGTTCATGTAAACAAAAAGGATAGAGGACAAAAGTAGTTAGCAGCAACTACCAATAAACTAACTTTAGCTAAGAATTACTCCTGAAAAGCGAAACATGACAAATAAAAGTGAACGGAGGAAGTATTTTCTTTCTCTAAGGGAGGGGGAGGAATAGGAGGATGTTTTTACATTGGAAGCTCATACTAATGGCCTCTTTTCTTCATCTGGACTATTTTGTGATGATAAGTTTGCTTCTTTGTGATGATTTCGCCTAGTTGTGGTATCGGATTTCACAGCTTGTGAGGGAGGTTTACTGTCAGGCAATAGCCGCGAAACAATTCCCATTGACATTAACAGCAATCCGGAGCAATGTTGTTCTGTCAGTGGCTTAGTAAAGATCAAGTAAGACAACAACAATGTCACTGCCTTTCTTGCTGTGGTTACCTGTATGCGAAATGATCATAGAACGTTAACTCTAGCATCAGAGAAAAGAATGACAATAAGGCTGCAGATTTAGAGGATTAGAAAATCAGAAGATTTACCATAGCAGTAGTTGCAGCCCCAAAAATAGCAATGAGTGATAAAACTGAAATTTGACCAATGAACGTGGCCATTGCTTCGAATATAAGCACACCGTAAACATATGGATGCTACAAGATACACAACAAATGTTAGTCTAATATAAACTTTGTAGCAGCCAAACGAGAAAAGTTTCAACGAGTTCACTCAGAGTAAGACTATAATATTATCCATATAAAGGTTTGAGTGCTGTGTTATTTCTGAAACCGCTTCACATAGTTCTACTTATTTCATCATTCATAATTTGTTAATTACAATAGCAATAACAAAAGATCAGTGGAAAGCGGGCATGCTCGGATAACGGCTGCTCATTCTGTTTCACATTATGTTGCTCTGACAGTCTGACTGCACAAATCTGTCAAGCATGAACTACGATCACAAAAATGAATAAATCGTGCATTGATTTAAGGAATCATAACGACTAATTTAAGTGGACTATGAAGAATGGGCGAAACATTCATTCTTTTAAAGCAATTTGTTGAGGAACTCCCAATCGAGTGAGATGTTTCTCCAGATTAGACAATTCGAAATGAATGTAGTTTTGTCAATTTCTTATTCTCCATTATCTCAGGACAAACAAATGAAACAAGTGAACAAGGTATAATCCACAGAATCAGCAAGGAATTTTCCTTTTTAACCTCATAACAGGATTTCCATGCAGCAAAGAGTTCCCCTGTTAGTATCATGGGCACAAGTAGAAAAGGTGCACCGACAACTGTTGAGCAGTATAGCATCTCCATCTGATAGAAGAGTCAACACGACAATCAAATTGTTAAATACATGCAATAGGTGATTTAATCAGTGATGCAGAAACCATAAACATCAAACAAATAGTGAGCACCTGAGAAGTGTCAGGATTCACGGTAAAAATTGCTTCTTGATAATTACCCAGAAAAGAGTCCATCACCAAAGCACCAGTTATCATAATTACACCAATGATACTGAAGTTTGGTGAAGTATTGGCATCTGCTAAAGTGAAAAGTATTAGGCCCCCAACTAAAAGCACGGCCGATACATATTCTTGAACTGAGTATTTTCTTCTCCAACCAGGCATAAAGGCACCCATTACCATTACCGGTAGTACCTATACTCCAAAAATGAATATAGCCAGAATTAGACCAATGTAAAGTATTAAGACATCATAAGTTTCCTACACAAAAATCACCACATAACTAAGCATTCTGTCATTATTTGGAGTCCTGCATATAATATACCTTAGTGGATTTGAACATGATTTGTGCCGGATAGTTTAAATAAGCCAAGGAGCCTTTTGTTAATCCGTGAGAACCCATGAGTACAGCAGAAAGCTTCACATAAGTTTTCCACGGGTTCACCATTTGCTTAGTGGTGAAACCCTGCAAACGTATGAGAAATAGATATACAAAACCTTGTACAAAGGTAAAATACCACCCATAGCTGAAACCAAGATTGAGAAAAAAAATTGTCAGTGAGGAGTTTTATTTCAATATTATAGTGATGATCAAGGTGGGGAAAATAATTAGAGTTGAAGGAAGACAGTAGTCTACCTGAATCCCAGTCGATTATATACATACTCCTGCAAATTGCAATTAAGAAAATTGAAGCAGTTATTTTGCATTGCAACACTGATTATGACTTAAAACTGAATTAGTACAAACTTGAGCCTAACAGAGGAGCGCTAAATATCAAAGAATTGAAAACTTGAAAAAATGAAAAAGAATTAAAAGCACCATCCAACTTACCAAGACAATAGCATGAACAAAAGAGGCCTATGAAAAGTCTCACATCGGTCAAATTAAACCAGACTTACAACTAGAGTCAGATCGAGAATATTAAGTCTGTCTGTGCAAAATACCACCATTGCACACTCTATACAAGAACAACTACGCCTTAATCCCAAACATGTTCCAGTTTATTCATTCCGCTCAATTTTTGACCCATTTCATGCCAATATCCAAAATTTGGATTTCTCTAACACTAGAAACTCTATGCATTTCGTACTGACATACAAATCAATAGACAACACTGAACCTAATATAAGCATATACAGCAGAGGCGGACCTACCCTTTGGGTAGGGGGTCACTGGCACCCGTTAATTTCGGAAAAAACGTATGTGTATATGTGTACATATCTTAAATAACAATATATATTTTGATTGGCACCCTCAAATTCAAATCTTAGGCAGCTGCATTAGTCGATTTGGGGGGCACAACTTGACTTTTAGTGCTTTTGCTTGGGTTCGATTCGGACTCTAACATTTGCTCAAATTGTTTTTCGACAGTGGTGCCCCCGTCATTTTCAGGCCTCTGATATACAATATTAAAACTAAGCCTTAACTCCTACTAATTGGAATTGCCCATATGGATTTTTTGATATTATTGTATCCAACTTTCATACTTAATTAACCATGATTGAGTGAAATGTATTCTCATTTTAACTTTTACCTGTTATATGGTTAAAATTCTTTGGTTTGGGTGAAGTATAAGGCCTTTGTCATTAGAACAGAAGGAAAGCAGCAACTTTGTGACAAAACTCAAGCTCAATGTAACAGTAATCCAATGAACAAAAGTGATATATAAAACCGAAACAACAGAATAATGATTGAAACAGGATTAAAAGAGAAAATGAAACAGACCTCGCACAAGCCATTGACGAGATAACCAAAGAAAAACCCAGAAGAGCAAATGAGGAATTGTTGCCATTTGGGTCTATCAGTTAGTGAAATTCCAAACAAAAACCTCGCTTGATCCTCATTCTTCATCTGCTTTCTCTTCCCTCAAACCCCTCAAAACTCTAACAAAAAAAAAAAATAATTAAAAAGAAAATTTAACTTGAAAAATCAATAGCCCAATAGTTTACTGAATTCCAGTTAGAAAACAAAAAAGGCAGAGCCAACAGAAACAAAAGAGTGAAAAGATTCAGTTCACTTAGCAACAGAAGAAAAGAATAAGAATTTGGCTTAGACTTGTCATATAATTTACCTCTATATTTTTGTCTTTTCTTTTTTAAAGAGTTGGCTTAATTCTGGTAACTGAGGCCATAAAAGCAGGAGCCAGGAGGAAATATATGGGAAGAAAGGGGATTGAAACAAAGTTTACGTGAAGCTCTTTGAAGCGTTACTAGATTTTCATGGGGTTAATAATTTTGTGGGTATTAAATGAATTATTTATTTCCATATTATCGTATTTACTCCTATAAATAGTTTTGAATAGTCAACTATTTTTTCTTTTTTACTACTCCGTCCGTTTCAATTTATGTGAACATATTTGGCTGGACACAAAGTTTAAGAGAAGATGAAGACTTTTGAAATTTGTGGTCCTAAACAAGTCAAAAAAGGCTACAGAGTATTGGTGTGGTTATAAAAGCTTTTCATTAAGGGTAGAATTGCAAGTTTAAGCTAAATTGTTACCAAATTTTGAAAAGGATCATTCTTTTGGAACGGACCAAAAAGAAAATAGGTTCACATAAACTAGAACAGAGGGAGTACTACTATTACTATTATTTTAAAATATTTTAACTTTATAAAAGTTGAGCGTTTAGAGGGGAACCTTGGAGCAACCGTAATACTTACTCCATGTAAGATGTAACCTATAAAGGGCGGATTCGAAATTTTAGGTATATGGGTGCACTATTATGAAGAGGTAGATCCAGATTATAAATTTTTACGGGTTCAACATTTAGTTCTTACCATTGCACCTATTATACTATTAGAATTATAAGTTCAACATTAATTTTTTAACAATAATACTGTAATTTTCTTATATTTGTATCTATACTTCATGTTGAAAATATTGAAATTAGTTGAACCAATAGTCTATATGCTACATCATTCATGCTACAAGTTTTAATATACACATTTCATTTAATCATATAAGACTTTACAGTGATTTTTTTTTTAGAAATTTCAACGTGTGAAATTTTTTAAATAGTAAACCAACAAACAAAGAAAAAAAATAGTATTTAATTAATACGCAAACAGTGATACTAGACATGATTAATCCTCGTTGTCGATATCAATTATTTAGACTAGGTTTTGCGCTTGTTGACTTCCAATTCGTCGCTACTCGATCTCTTCTTCTATGAGAGTTAACAAAGACAATGATGATACTGTTAATCAAGTTCCTAATTAACTAAAGGTTCTCTAAAATAAATTAAAATTTCAGTGTGTTAACATTAAAATTAAAGTTACATTTGTACTTTGAATTTAGTCATTTTTTTATGGGGAGTGAAGGAGTAGTAGTAAATGAAACTCTGGCAAATTGATTTTTCTGCTGGTCAATATGTGAGGCTATTCCTTAGTTGGGTTTTTAGTCAGTTACGATTCGCTTTTTGTTTTTCTTTTAGGAAAATAATACTGTATAGCCGCTATATATATATATATATATATATATTTTAAATTTTATACACTTTTTCAGCTATCAAATGAAAATAGTTTTTGGCGCGAAGTAAAAGAGAAAAAAAAAACTTTTCTTTACCCTTTTCCCTATTTATTGAACCTTTAAGCACAAATTTAATAAAATTAACTAAAAACCCAACCAATACTTTAGAAAAAGAGAAGAAAAATCAGATTGAAAAGGTCATTTCATAATTGGTTACCGTATTGGTAACTTGAGGAAGTAATTTGTCTACGTCCTCCAACTGAATTCGGTGGTTTCTATGACCATTGCTAATCATTTTGATTAAAAAAACAATGTAATTGTTTACTTTATGATCTGAACAACTAACTGAAAATTTTACTTGGCTATTAATTTATAATGGAAAAATAAAATTTATGTATATATGTTTATTAGGCTTGTAACTCTAAAGATTTGCCTTTATTTTTTGGTGGGGAAAAAATTGCACTTAAAACAAATTAAAGGGAAAATCTTTCTCTTAATAATAGGTCAGCTTGACATGAATTTGAACTAATAGGATCAAAATGTTTGTGAGTTACCAAATGTAAAAAGGAAAAAATAGCAACTTTACGTATTTTACAACATGACATCTATTCTAGGTTTCTCACTTTATCACTTTCTAACCAAAGACGGATGCAATACTGGTTTATTTGAATCAAGTACTCAGACACAAATTTATATATAAAAGTTTTTTATAATTGTAATAAATAGTATATATAAATCTGTCACTTTAAAAATACAACGAATTTATTGATTAGTATATTGAATCCACAAAATTTAAATTCCGGATTCGATTTTGTTGATAACTCAAGTTCTCATATCACGTACAATATTATATTACTTACTCATAATGTCTAAAGTAATTTTCTGTCGCGGTGGTTGTCTTATTACTTGGAACTTGTTCATTTTATCAGCAGAATTTGTATGTCTCTTTCTTGGGGTCAAGGGAGCAATGTGCGTAAGTTCAGGGGGCATTACTTCATTCAAATTTTGGCATTTTTTCCATGTATGTTGTGTCAGGGCTCTGTAGCGGTCACATTCACATTCCAGTAATGCCAAACAAATGTTGTGCAATTCTAAAGACAAGTAAAAAATAAGTCAGCAAATAGTCTGTGCTGGGTAAGCAAACTCGAGTCCGAAATCTTTTTAATCATTTTTTGGATAAAAAACACTTTTGTATTACTTTAAAAAAAAAGTTACATAAATAAGTAAAACGCAGTATTATACTGTAAATTACTTTAACGGAAATTTTGCCGTTAAAGTAATTCGCAATATAGTACTGCGTTTTACTTAAAAAAATTTTTTTTTTTTGTAATTCGCAGTACTATACTGCGTTTTACTAAGATGCTGGGCCCAACTATATTTTATTAAAGCTGTTCGCAGTATTATACTGTGTTTTACTTAAAACGCAGTATAATACTGCGAACAGCTTCAATAAAATATAGCCCCTTCTTCTTCCTTGGACCACTGAACCGAAGAAAACCAAACACCTTCGATTCTGCTGGTCCCCCCCCCCCCCCCCCGCGTCAAACTTCAAAAAAAATAAAATTTGGGCCCCACCCGTCACCTAAAGAACAAGGAGTGTAGGTTCCACATACAAGACAAGCTTTGAATTCCTTCTTTCGGGTGCAAAAATTCGATTTCAATCAAATTTAAAAAACTTAAATCGAGGTATTTCAATTTTGTTTATGTCGAAACTCGTATAGTACATGCATATTTGTATTGTTTAATGTGTTTCCATGTTAATTTGTGTTATGTTTGTGTTTAAATTTGTATCTTATTTATACCCGGATTGATTTATTAGCTTTGGTACAAAAAATTGTTAAAATTTGATAAATTATTTGTATTGTTAAAAAATTAATATTATTTATTTTGTTTGTTGTTCATATTTGTATTTTATGTTAGTTGTTTTTATATGTAATAGTGACCTTTTAGCGTAGTAAATAAATAGCCTTTTAGCGTAATAAAATATAGAGTCTTTTACTGTAGTAAAATATAGAGTCTGTTAGTGTTATAAAATATAGAGCCTTTTAGCGTAGTAAAATGTAGAGCCTTTTAACGTAGAGTCTATGTAGTTTATGTATGTAGTAACTGCAAACTCTATCCAATTACACTTTACAAAATTAATTATTTAATTATAACAATAAACTTACAAAAGTAACAAATTCCTATATGTTGTAAAATTAACTCAAATATCGAGCCTGGAACCCATACATAATTATTCAGTCCAATTTTAAACATAATTAATTATTTAATTTATTAAGCTAGCACACACAATTCTAAAAATGTTAAAATTGACACGCATAATAATTAAGGATAACTCGGTGCTACCGGGCCTCAAAAATCGAGCCTGGAACCCATACATAATTATTCAGTCCAATTGTAAACATAATTAATTATTTAATTTATCAAGCTAGCACACACAATTGTAAAAATGTTAAAATTGACACGAATAATAATTAAGGATAACTCGGTGCTACCGGGCCTAAAAAAATGAGCCTGGAACCCATACATAATTATTCAGTCCAATTGTAAACATAATTAATTATTTAATTTATTAAGCTAACACACACAATTCTAAAAATGTTGAAATTGACATGCATAATAATTAAGGATAACTCGGTGCTACCGGGCCTTAAAAATCGAGCCTGGAATCCATACATAATTATTCAGTCCAATTGTAAACATAATTAATTATTTAATTTATTAAGCTAACACACACAATTAATTTTGTTTAAATTATAGTAGACGACATGGAATTTCCTCCGCCTGCGCATCCCGGACCTACCGAGGATCAGCTACTAGTGTTGCAGGGCAACCATAGGTCCTCCTTTGTATGGGAGGGACAACTATCGATGCAGCCTCTCCGCCCCAGGAGACCTGACGATTTGTGGGAGTTCATCGGGGAGCATCCTTTCCATGCCCGTGTAGTCGCGCGCCTACAGGTTACGGGCTTCTATATGATTTTTGAGCTTGGACGGATGCAGCTTGATTGGTCTCTCATCACGGCCTTGGTAGAGCGGTGGCGACCGGAGACACACACTTTTCACTTGCCCACTGGAGAGGCCACCATCACGCTGGAGGATGTTCAGGTTTTGTACGGGCTGCGCGTAGATGGACAGGCCGTAGCACTGCCCCAGTACATTAGATCCATGACGCGTGCACAATTTTTGGATATGATGGGCCATTTTACTGGTTATAGACCTCAGGGTGACGCTGGGGGTAGTCGCGTTGCTTTGTCAGTCATCAAAGATCATATGGCATTTTTGCACCCAGACATTACCGGCGAGACTGAGGATCTCCACATTGAGAGGTACACGCGATTGGCGCTGCTCCTGCTTTTCGGGTGTGTCTTGTTCCCGAACACTTCGGGAAGTAAAGTGAGTATGCTCTTTCTCCATCATCTTCAGCAGTTAGATGGTTTACCCCAGTACAGTTGGGGTGTTGCTGTTCTCGCATACCTATATAGGAGCATGTGTCGGGCGAGCATGGGCCCAGCGGTGGACATATATGGTTTTCTGCCCCTCCTACAGGTGACAACATTTTCGAATACTCTGTTCATTTCTCCGAATTCTATATGGTCGAAATGAGTCATAAATTTTACATCAACCTTTTATCTTAGGTTTGGGCATGACAGCGGATCATGCCGTTGCAGCCACCTCTACCACCACTTGCGCCTGGTGAGGCTTATCCGTTTCTCCTTCTAGCTTCTAGGTGGATTCTCCGGTGTGGGAACTATCGAGGGACCGATGCTCATCATAATCTCCCCCTTATCAGGGATGTGCCAGATATGCTGGTGGACGGATAGGTAAATATGTACCTACACTTACTTGTTTTAAATTGAGTTGTGTTGCGCATACTCACTTTTATGTTATTATTTGGTAGTTCATCTGGACGCCATACATCGACGAGTTGCTAGCTCAGCTGCCCTTTTATTGCTCAGTCGATCGATTGCTTTGGAGCACCTCCATCCCGATGATCTTCTTTGATATGGTTGAGTATCATACCACAGAGCGTGTGCTTCGCCAGTTTCACCGTCTCCAGCCTATACCGAGGGAGCCTAGATGGGTGGCTATACACTATCAGCGAGATGACCGTGCCAGGCTGGACGATATATATATGGGATGGCTAGAGCAGCAGGTCCATATTTGGGAGGAGCAGCGAGCTGACCGTATTCCGCCATCACCTATATTTACCCAGCATGCCACTATTCATATGTATGCATCATGGTACCGCCGTCACACCCGACTGATTATCGGGAACCCCATTCATGTACTTGGCGAGCGCTACAGACCATACGCCGGGAGACACGAGGCACTGGTATGTTTTTTGGCTTATTAATATCGTATAATTGTTATATTGCATTATTTAATTAATATTTTAAATATTTCACCGGCTATTGGGCATCATCACCTCTACCAGTTGGGACAGGAGATATAGCAGCATACCGACATCCCTGCAGTCGTTGACTATGGCCGGCGGGTGGCACAGTTGGCTCGTCGGACCCTGTTTTAGGCGAGAGATGCCGCGAGGTTGGACCACGAGGCTCAGTATGCGGTGCTAGAGGACTACCATCGGGGTAGGGGTGTCCCACGAGGCAGGGGTAGGACACGAGGGAGGGGTGCCCCACAAGGTCGCAGGGGTCGCGGGGGACGGCGAGGAGATGGTCCCCAGCAAGGGTGCGTTGAGGCACCTGTCGACCCACCTGCTGAGGGACATGATGAGGACTTTGGAGTTGTGGCGCTTGGAGATGATCAGCCGGGTTATATACCTCGGGAAGATGAGCCTTCCAGCAACATGCCTTCGTACAGTCTTCAGCTATCTCTGCCAGCATCGCAGGTCACCCCGTCAGGAGCATTGTCGATCACGGGTACATTCGACGGGGATGTAGACCAGTACTTTGCATGCCCATCTACCGCAGCTGAGGATCGGCCCACCCGGGACGTGGATGGCGGGCGCAGGTTGAGTTATGCCTCATCTCTGGCGGTTGATGCGGATCTATCACAAGCGCAGGTATATTTGTATTACTTTAAAATTTCAATTTGTTTTTTTTCCTTAATGAGCTGCCATTAATTAATTTTTAACTTTCTTATGAAGGCATCATCCCAGCCCATCTTTGAGGCCACTACATGCTTTGATGAGGACACCACTGATGCGTATATTCAGGAGGTCGACGATACCACGATGGAAAAATATATTTTGACTTAACACGTACAATACAAATATACTTTGTCACATGCTAAGTTTAGTACTTGTTTTGTAGGTTGCTGACGGCCCGACGACCTAATCTTCCGATCCTGCCAGTTGTGGTGTCGATGCTGCTGCACATCCTCACATAAAGAGGCGGCTTGATGATGATGATCCAGATAGTGTACCCGGGCGACAGGGGATGCGACTCAGGCCAGCAGCAGCACTGAAGCACACAGGCTGCGAGACTCACTGATTTACTTAGGTGCTTAGTTTGTGTAAATAGTGCATTATGTATATAATGATAACAATTATCTTTTAACAACATTTATATTTTAATTTCATTTGAACAACAGTTTTACTTAAACAGTACACAAGAAACACAAACATTGCAAAACGTAGTACTATACTAGAACTAAAACCATCACTGCACAAAGGATATCAGTACACAGAAAAACAAACAATAGAACTAAAACCATCACTGCATAAAGGATAACTAAAACCAGCTTTTTTCACGTGGTTTTCATCTTTTTCAGAACGACAAGACAACTCCATAAAACGTAGTACTATACTATGCTTTATGTGTTAAATTTTTCTGCAATAAACCAGCTTTTTTCACATGGTTTTCATCTTTTTCAGAACGACAGGACAACTCCATAAAACGTAGTACTATACTACGCTTTATGTGTTAAATTTTCTGCGATAAACCAGCTTTTTCACATGTTTTTCATCTTTTTTCAGAACGACAAGACAACTCCATAAAACGTAGTATTATACTACGCTTTATGTACTTTGTCTCGCCTATAAATAACGACATCATTATAGTTATTTTGTGTGTTAAAAAATTAGTAAAAGCAAATATTTCATTAAAAGTAAGGTTTTTTTTTTTACTAAAAGCAAATATTTCATCAAATGGCTCAATATCTTCGAGCACCAAAGTGTAACTGTGGAAAAGAATGCTCGATGCAAAATTGTTGGGACGATGATGAAGTTGGACGCCGCTACTGGTGCTGTATGAACCAGTTATACAAGGTTTCCGACGAACCTATTTGTGATTTTCAGGAATGGGTTGATGAACCATGTTATAAGGACTGCTACAGAGAACAACTGCAGTTTCTTCATAATATGTGTTTATGCCAACGGGAAACACAAAGAAAAAGCGATAGAATTATTGTAGAAATGAGGGCGAAACTGAAGGAGGTGGGAGAAGAAAAATGGAAATCACAATGGAATTGTGAAGCACAAAAGGAACGAAAAGAAAAATATAAACGGGAACTTGCGGAGGTGAAGGCGAAACTAAAAGAGGTAGAAGAAGAAAAAGAACGAATGGAAGAACGATTTAAGTGGTTGGAGCGGAGAATAAATGGCAACCGGGACTAAACATTTGCTTGTATGTGTTTAGTGTATTTTTCATATTTCATGTATTTTTATTATGTTGGCCTGTTATGTTTGTGTTTGTGCTGTAGTAATGCTTTATTTTAATTGAAGTGCAAGTTAAGTTTAAGTACTTGTGTTGTTATATGAAACTATCAAACCTTTACATATTACATTTCCTACAATTAAACAGCTTGTTCTTCACTCATTTCAAATTGTGGAACATAATTTATTTGATATATATTGCAATATACACAAGTAAAAACATATATTATAAAAAACAATACCAAAATAAAAGACTAGGGGTATCCTTGATAGTTGGGTACATTCGACGAACTTGCACCAGGAGCCGGATTACCTCCGCCACGCACACCACCTGAAGGACATTTACGACGGTCGTGTCCTGTTTGCGAGCATATGCCACATTTACGCGCATAAACGGTGTCACCAACATTCATTTGGTTCCGTATACGCGTTCTCTTTTGCACTTACAGCTTGCGCAAATAGTCCTTGTTACATACCATCTTAAAAGGTTCCGGCGGCCAATAATGCTCAGCACCTAATGGCTGCAACTTCCCACTATACGTGTCTATGTATGCAGCAACATTGTATTGCCTATCAATATAGTTTGTTGCCCCATATCCAACTTGTTGAAAACACTTCAACGCATGTGCGCATGGCATGTGGTAGATGGTCCATTTCCCACATAAACATAACCTTCTATTTTCATTCACCGTCTGTAGATTATTCCTACGGTGTCCGCGGATAGCGGTCTTAACTTCAAAAACACCTCGTTCATGATCGTACTGAAGAAATGAATGCCACTGTGCTCGCCTCCTTGACCTTTCAAATCTTCTCATGGGTATTGGCATAAATTGAACACCCCTGTCCATCAATGCTGATGAAGCTGCATGCCTTTCAACAAATCTCTCCGCACTCTGTTTGGATGTCATGCGGACCATGGCAGTGACAGGCAGTCCACGGGCAGACTTCAACAAGCCGTTGAATAACTCCGACACGTTTGTAGTGAGGGCTCCCCATCGTCTGCCGCCATCAGCATGCAATGTCCACATGTGAAGCTCATGCCCCATCAACCAAGTATAGGCTCGTGGTTCTAACTGCCGGATCGCTTCCATGCACCTCGTGAATTTGCACTGTTGGTGCTCAGTTGCAGCCAGCCACATTAAGTCATGCAATGCCTTGTCAGATATTTCTTCTGGAAATTGGCCTTCAGGTGACACACACAGTAATGATGGTATGCATATGGTTCCTTCCATTCAGGCAAGTGACGTACAGAACTTAAAATACCACCATGCCGATCAGTTATTAGACAAATACCTTAACGTTGTTTGACAACGTGCTGCTTCAAGTGGTTCAAAAAAAGCGTCCATGTCTCTTCACTTTCGTTGGCACATATGGCAAAAGCTAGTGAAAATATTTTCCCGTTGGCATCTACTGCAACTGCAATCAAAAGCTTAATATCATACTTTCCATAGACATGAGTACCGTCTATGGAAATAACAGGGCGACAATGCACAAAACCATCAATTGCTAGTTTAAATGACCAGAACACATAGTTGAAAATATATTCGGGTCCGTCCGGACTCCGCTCACGCCTCCATTCAACAACAGTCCCGGGTTTAAAGTGTTGCAGTGCGGCCATGTACCTGGGCAGATTTGAAAAAGACTTATCTCAGTCGTCATAAATAAGTTCAAAGGCACGTTTGCGACCGAGATATGCCTTTCTTTTGGTTATAGTACAACCATACTCCTAGTGGACGACTGTAATACACACTCTTTAATCTTAAACCTAATGGACACTTCCAAATATGGAATCAAGACAAGAGAAATCAAGTTCACATCCAAGTTGAAGTGATTCTCATTGTATGTGTCCATTTCACATCTGTGCTCGCTAATAAATTTACCCACTTTCCACAAACCTGATTTCTTCTTGGTGGCACGCAACATTTAGTGACAACCCATAAAGTCTCTACGACATACAACCTTGTATTTCTCCGTAGTTGACTCACTTACCGTCATCCCACGTCACTCTCTTATACTGTAGATTTTTACAGCCCTAATTAGGCGAGCTTTATCGGTGAAATACATGCCCTTTGTCAGAACAGCTGGTCTAGACTCATCCCACATTGCTGACCGAAATTCATCATCATCCCTTGTGAGGGCATCCACGTTCGGCATGCTTGGCAAATTATCAAGGTAGGGAATATTCCGCTCATGAAATGGCACGTGGGACTCGTACACTCTTGGTCTAGCTGGAGGTGGAGGAACATGCTCCCTCGTCAACTCAGGTTCAACATTCACTTCCTCCTCATCATCACCCTCATCATGGAAGGGTGTGTCATCCCCAGACTCATCCGCATTGTTGTCATAATCACTATCATCTTCCTGACTCTGCGCATCTGCCAAATCACGAGTAAATACGTCGTCTATGGGCAACTGTGTGAGGTCAGGAGCTTCAAGAAGCTCGTTTTCACTGCACATAAAGAACAAAATGATAAGTTACCCAACTAGATAAATACTTTAGATATAGCTATATCACTTTACTTACAAGTCGTACTGTCTTGACGTTTCATGATGGATATTTTCTTGTTGGTGATGACTCCCAGATGGACCACCATGGTCCAATACTCCAGAACTACGCATATTCCAACTAGGGGCAGGGTCATAACTTGTAAAATTCATATCCGGACGGTACCCCCTATGAAAAATATGAGTGTTAATACAAATCCAATTAAAACATAAATTAAACATCGCTAAAGCGTAGTAAAATTGAAGTTTACCAGTCGTCTTGTTGATTATCTAAAGTCGAAAAATTATTTTGTGGCTGCTCATTCGCCGGTGGTGACAAGTTTAAATCAAGGCAAGCTCTTTCATTACCAATATGTCCGGCAAAAACTGCTCCACAATAACCACCCGATGACTGGGGGTTATCCCTACTATGCACGCCCTCATTATTGGGAACGTCTTCCACCTTGACGTACATTTCCAATAATTTTATTACAATAAATTCCCTATATTCATCCGAAATCAGCAAAAAATCTCTAAGAGTTTCATCATTCTCGATGTTAAACTCAGAATAATAAGCAAACCCCTGCGGAGTCACTGAATACGGAAATCTACCGGTTATTTTAAGGTTAACCGAATGCCTCCTCTCATTCATTTTTTACGTAACAACGATACCAATTTATCGTACTCCATAGTAAGCGGCAATTTAACATGACATTGTGGAGGTGAGCTATACCTCACACAGAGTTATTCTCCAACACAACCTCACCCCCCCAATATAGTGAAACCCTTATTTTTGTCACTTCAGACATTGTAAAAAAAATAATTGATAAGAAGAAGAGAGAAGTATGAATGTAAGTTTGAAATAAAGTATTGAATGAATTTTTATAAAATTGAAACGCCTTTAAATAAGGCAAGTTCGACGTTGGGGTGTAGAATTTTTCTATGTAAAACGCAGTACAATACTACGTTTTATGTATTGAATTATTGTTATGTTAGTACATTATTGATGGGGGCAAAAACCAGAGTACAACGCAATTATTTAATGTAAAACGCATTATTATACTGCGTTTTACAAATGTCTCTTAGTAAAACGCAGTATAGTACTGCGAATTACAAAAAAAATAATTTTTTATGTAAAACGCAGTACTATACTGCGAATTACTTTAAAGGCAAAATTTCCGTTAAAGTAATTCGCAGTATAATACTGCATTTTACTCATTTATGTAACTTTTTTTTAAAGTAGTACAAAAGTGTTTTTTGTCCAAAAATTGATTAAAAAGGTTTCAGACTCAAGCAAACTCGATGATGAAGATTTGAAATGAAGTCATCGGTTGGGAAATACAACATTCAATGGCCAACTATTCCAGAGAATCTTTTCATTAATTCATAACCGTTATTCAATCATCAAGAGGGGTTTTATTTATATTAAAGGAGAGCTTGATTTTGGGATCTTGTCTCATTGAATTGAGCTATAAATAGAAGAACTCATATTCATTGTAGGTAGGGGTGTACATAGGTCGGGTTAGTTCGGATTTTACAATTACCAAACCAAACCAATTGTATCGGGTTATTAAATCTAAAGACCAAACCAAACCAATAAAACTCGGGTTTTTCAATCTTGATTTTTCTCGGATTTTCTTGGGTTTTTCGGGTTTTTTTCCGGTAAAATCTTCGTAGAACAAAACATATAACGTATGCTCAAAATATTTCTTTAATCCTAGTAAGGTACAATTATATAAAGTATTTTTCAAGAAAATAATAAAAAATATGAGATGTGTCATGGCATTATCCTAAAATATTCAACAATCAAGTCAATAAAATTATGTAATATAAATATTGCTAATTAAAAACTCCATAATAAAAAGAAACATAATCTAAAAGTACTAAGTCATGCTAAAATAAATAGACTAATAAGGGAGTATTAATTACATGACTAAACGCTAAAGAAAAATAAAAATAGGCTATGCATGTTTATCTAAATTATTGCAAAATAAAAAATAGATATTTAATACATTCCCGTTCGTAATATTGAATTGAATGTCTTTTGTTAGCATTAGTATTGATTTGATTTTGGTTTGGGCTTTTGTTAGCATTATTTAATTTACTAATATTAATGGCTATAAAACTTATTGGAGCATTCAAAAGTTCTAAGTCCAACCTTGAAATAATAACTTAAAAGATAAAATTATGATTTTTTTTAAGAAATATTTATAAATTGGATCACAATAAGTATATTTATATATTAAATATATCTAAAATTTCCTATATATGTAATGTCGGGTTGGTTTGGTTTCGGTTTGACGTTCTTTAGTTAAAACCAAACCAAACCAATTATGGTCGAGTTTTTTTTTTTCCAACACCAAACCAAATCAAACCAAACCATAATCGAGATTTTTTTCCGGTTTGACTCGGATTATCGGGTTGGTGCGGTTTGTCGGTTTCTTTTGTACACCCTAAATTGTAGGACACGAGACATTCTGTATACAAAAAAGGCAAAACAAGCTCTTATTCTAAATAATATTCTTTACTTTGTTCTTGTCATTGCTCTCGGAGAAGTTAATCCCACAATCAGGCTAGTGTTTCTTTTTAATTTATTTTCATTAACTTATTATTGTTCTTGATTATTTTATATTCTTGGATCAAATTAATTTACGTGTCTATAAATCACATTACAAATTCAACTGTATCGTTTTACGGGTAAACAATGACAATAATTAAATTAAAGTTTTCAAATATAGACTTTTGATTAGAGTAATTTTGTCCTTTAAAATTAGTTTTCTACTTCTAGGAAGAATTACTTTTTTTTTATTCCTTCCGCAATACAAAAAAACTATTTATGTTACTGTTGTTCAATCACTTGTTCTTTTCCCACAAGTTTGACAAAATATACCTTACCTCTCCAAAATAAGTACAATAACTTCTAATTTCCAGGAACTAATTGGCCAAACATGCTAAGTATTAAATTAATTCAAAGACTTGCACTGTTCTCTAAGAAGGATGCTAAACAAATCTAGTGCAATTCTAGTCCTTTTCAAGCAAATCTATTCAAGCTATATGATGTATGGAAAATCGGAGCTAAATAGTTTGTGTCTAGTCTATTTTTTCAAAAAGTACTTTTGAGTGTTACGCCACGCCGAATCTTTGAAAAATTAGAACCGCAGAGTATTTTAGAAAGTTAAAATATTTGACTAAACATGCTATTAAAATACATCTGGTAACTAGCCGAGTCCTTGCAGTTAGAAGAGATAAATTACACTGAAACGCCCCAAAATATTACGCTATGATTAATCTAATCCTTTATAGAATTACAAGATAAAAATAAATGTTCATTTTACTAACGTGTATTTTCCTGTTATTCATTTTAAAGGTCGTAATACACCATTTTCAAATATGTTATGTTGCAATCAGTGGCGAACATGAATTTTGCAAAGGATATTTAAAATTTAATATATATTTATAAAAAGCAATTTTTGATCGATATACATAATAAAACTTTTTATATACTCAATATAATTTTCCGATCAAGAGTGACTTTTTCATGACTTTTATTTACATATCCAGAAAGTGTAAAAATCAAAAGAAAGAAAGGAAAAATGGGTAGCTAGCAATTATCTGTTCATCTTACTTTGGAAGCAATGCAAGATATCTGGACTTTCCATTTTCTTAGTTTAGTATCATGCACTATTAATAAAACTGTATAAAATTAAAAAATGTCTGAGGTTGGCATCAGCTTAAGTTGGGTAATTTGCAAGTTATAAGTAAGTATAATTTAAAAAGATTAGAAGAATTTGTGTGGGGGGGTAATTTGCACTTTGCCACTATCTGAAGCTTAAGAGCAAAAAAAGTCATTCGTAGTATGCAATCTAAGAATCTAACAAATATTAGGGGCATTCATAGCAAAAAGGAAAATTTATACATCTTCTGTTTCACGTCTGCTATCTGCATTTGCTTGTTCTTAAAATTGTAGACCAGTGTCACCAAATTCAGAAAAAGGTCAAATGCACTTTTCCTGCCTTTACTTTTCACTTGATACAAAAAGACCCTCACATTTCTATATACAGTACTTCTGACCCCCCTTATCCAAGTTGGGATTAATTATTCCAGGCTATTAACCAAATTACCCCTAAGTTGAAAAAATTATATTTACTTAAGGAGCTAGAGTAAGTGTGTGTGTGGGGGGGGGGGGGGCAGCAGAAATTTGACAATATTTTTGTCTTGCTTCCGTTTGGTTTTTGTGTTTCTTATTTAGGGCAGTCAAATTGTTTTGTTAGAATTTTTTTTTTTAAAAAAAATAGTGTTCATTAGTTCAAATTAGACGAGCAATATATTTTTCACGAGTTGATTAGTCTTAGTTGAGTTAGATTCATTTTAGGATTTAACTTTCTCTTCTCTTGAAAAATAAAGATGCAAAATTTGATGCTATTGGAGACAATGCATACTGTAATACAATAATGTGTTGTTTGCTGCAGGGTTACTTGATCATTATAAGGAATTTTTACCTCCTATAGCAAAGGTTAACACCTTATTTATTTTAAATAAATACATTTTAAAAAAATTATATTCTATAGATACCTTTTAATATTTATAGCAAAATATTTAATTTTGGTTACCTCCTATCCCTAAGCCACTAAATACGCTATTCAGTTACACTATTTCTTTTCCCTCTCTACTTTTATACATGTCATTCTCTTCCTTCATTTCCTGAAAACACGATGCCCACATCACCTCTCTGCACCAAAACCCCTCTTTGTTCTCTCCACAGAGAACTTCCCCTATCTCATACTATCCATTTTTACTTCATCCCAATTCAATTGAGAAGCGACGAATTGTTGACGGCATGAACTAGAAAATGATATGCTAGTTCTCTCCACAGAGAACTTCCCCTATCTCATACTATCCATCCCTGAACTATTCCTCTCCAGGTTCGTCGTGCTAACATCTATGGGAATTATGTTGGCCACTTGACATTGGCCATAATGGTTTTACTCCGACATCTTTGTAATACCTATTTTCCAAGATAGTGATCGAATCTCAATGGAAAGTCATGTGATCGTAATTCTTAGGGGATAGCAAAGAAGGCAACGCCGACAATTTATATGTACACTCTTTTTCATCTCGTCCAATGATGTTGTTTGATGATAGGTTATAATTACGTATTTTAGTCGCTTATTACACTCAAATTTACTGCACTTTAGTTGAGTTTGCGTTTTAATCGTTA
Organism: Nicotiana sylvestris; assembly: GCF_000393655.2. Classification (NCBI taxonomy): domain Eukaryota; kingdom Viridiplantae; phylum Streptophyta; class Magnoliopsida; order Solanales; family Solanaceae; genus Nicotiana; species Nicotiana sylvestris. The sequence continues at coordinate 211,838,349 of NC_091064.1, forward strand.
GTGTTTTGCACTAATTATGTGTTTTATGCCTTGTAGGAGTGATTTCGAGCTATATAGATGTTATGGAATGAATTCAAGTGATTTGGAGGTTTGAAATCTGAGTAAAATCCCAAGGAATTAAGCCGGGATCGTATTCGGAGATCAACGGATGATAGAGCAACAAAACGAAGAAACGAGTAGGCATATTGCGCATAGTCTAGTAAAATACATATAATTTTTTTCTCAGAGCTCCATTTGGAATACATAATATAAGGTTAGAAAGCTAACTCAAATATCTACAACTTTCATGTTTTACGTATTTCCAAATTCCAAACAGAACAGAGTGAAAAAGGCGGTCGAAACTGCGACCACAGACCTGAGGCGTGCTGAGGTAGTACACTAGGAAAGTACTGCGCCCATACCGCGCTCGGGCCGCGACCGCGGGCGTCCAGGCCTGGAAACTTGTCCTTTTTCACGTAGGAGAAGGTATAATAGTTTAGGACCGACCCTACTTGGTATATATGCATGGAAAAACGGTATTTTGAGGATGAAATCAATTTTTGATACAGATTCGACCTAAGGAGGCAGAGACACAATATGAGCAAGGTCGAGAATTCTTCTACGAGTTTTTCCTTCCTCTTCCTATTTTCTAATTGTGGTTATGACTTTTAGTATTGTAGTTTTACATACTATTATGAATAGCTAATGTGTTATCTAGGGTTTTGATAGAACCTTTTGTAGGATAAATCTTGTTATGTTTTTAATAATTGAGTCGTTGGATTTCTCTACTTGTTCAACTACGTATTTGTTGTTACTGATTGAATGACCATCAATTGACTGTGCTTATTTAATGTGTAGTGTTCGAGAGAGAATACATATTTAGGTAGTTTTTGAACAACGTCACTCCTAACGTATGTGAAAAATCAATACAGTGGGTTTAAAGGCAGGTTTAGAAATAACAAAGCTTTGACGTGGTCATAATGAGCGGTTAGATAAAGCCAACTAGCGTAGTTCGAGAGAATATGTCTAGTAAATTATTGTAGTTGCTCGAGAGAGAATTACGATACCTAAAGTGCTCACGATCAGTAGAGAATATATTGAAAAAATTGTAGGGAACATAGCTAGAAGGATTCCGACAATTGGGGAAATCATAACTCTAGACCTCCTTAATTTAGTCTCCAACCCTTTATCTCGTTAGTTGATAATTTTAAAGTTTTCTAGTATTTGCTAGTTAATTAGTTATAAATATAAATCTCAATCATTATAATTTAGAAAATTGTTTAAACTTGTCTTTTTAGTGATATTAAGCAGATATAGCCAAGCCTTAGTTCTCTGTGGGATTCGACTCCGGACTTTTAGACCAGATTATATTTGCAGCGACCGCTTATCCTTTTTAGGACTAGAGTTGGGCGTGATCAAATTTTGGCGCCATTGTCGGGGAACTAACGATGTATTTGTAGCTGTATATATTGCTAGGGTTCAAGTTTGAACTTTTATTTTTTTTTTTCTTTTCTTTTTTTGTATTTTTCTTATAACTGTTGATTTGAGAAACAGGACATCTTGTAATTATGAGAATTTAGGTGTAGATAATTCTACTATTCATCCTCATATATATTGTGAAGGAAACCACCCGTATAAAAATTATCAAAATATTCCCGAGAGCGAGTTATGTGCACCAACTCAATCTTATTTATGGAATGTGTGTGATGTGTGTGGTGGTAAAAATGGTCACTTTAATGGTTGTGCTTATATTTCTTATCTTCCCCCAACCCCTTACTATGATGGTTCTACCTTTTCTTGTGAAGTTAATAGGAACAAAAAACCCGGGGAAGCGGGCCTGAAGGAGATCAAGGATATGTTAAAGTGCCTTCTGGAACAAAACAATGAGAAAAAACCGCAGATAGAGAGGCAAAAGGCAACTATTCGCAATTTGGAGGCTCAATTGAGTCAAGTGGTTGGAGATTTTAATGCTCAACAAGCCAATATTGAGGATAGTAGCCAAGAAGAGCATGAATTTGAGGTGTTAACTGGGGAGGTCAGAGTAGAACATCAACAACCTAGCCAACTACAATTTGAGGATGTCAATGTTGAAGAAGTGAGACTAGAGTCAGCCAAGGACATTGAGGATACAAATTTTGTTGACTCTAGTATCATTGATGTTAAGGATGCTAAAAGTCCTGAAGTTCATGTGTGTGAGCGCATTGGTACTCACTCCAAATATTTCTCTACATTGTGCTTGGATGACGATATAGAAATAGAGTCATCCGAGCCGATTGAGAAGTCAAGGAATGAGGAACAAGGTGCCTACATTCTGGAAGTTTTCTTGCCAGAAAGACGGGATTACATACTTCATCTAAAAGCCAAGAAGTGTAGAATAGTATAATGGTTTCTTGGGCCAATTAGATTTGTTCCTCCACCCCTGGAGCATAGTCGAAAACTTAATGCCAAATTAGGGGTTCAATTCATAAGCTCGAGGTGGAGGCAAAAAGTGATTCGCGTCGTGCCGCGACGTTAAATCAAGCGCTTGTTGGGAGGCAACCCAGCTTTATTGCTTTCTTTTATTTATTTTTTTATTTTTTTATTGTATTATTTTTATAGTGTCAGTTTTTTATTTTCTAGGATCATGGAAAACAAAGGTATTGGAAGGATGCAATAACAAACCAAATGGTTGAAACAAAGTGTGAGGTACCCGCACGAAGGACCAAGCTTGGGAGAAGTCTGAGTACCCCATGAGCTGTTAGTGTTTCGGCCTTTGGCCTACCAGGGAGTCTCTTTTACCCTTTTATTAGTTATGATGTGCATTGGGGACAATGCATAATTTTAAGTGTGGGGTGAGGAGATTGTCTGGGTGACTTTCTATGCTATTTTAGTTGTGTTAGTTTAATTGAATATATTTTTTTTAAATAGAAAAGATTGGACTTTTCCCGATGATGGATCTACTAGACAATTTTCTTGAGGGATTTAAGTCTAAAGAAAAAATAAAATAAAAAGAGTTTCTTTTGTTAGGTAATGTAGCAATTCCCCCTTGGTTTTTCTTTGTGTCGCGGTTCTTTTCCAAGAGTTTTATTTGAACCGGGTGTAGTTAGTTTTTTTTAGGAATAGGAGCCATTGTTTAGTGTTTTGAAATGAAGCAATATCTCTTGACTTTGTTATGCCTTGAGAATAGTGAGTACTTTGGTTGTGACGCTTAGGCTCAGTTTTTGACTCTTGTAGAAGTACCTTAAATTTTATGATCTTAACTTTGCTTAACTGCTTTGACTAGAGTGTCTATGAATCCAATCCTGAGTGAGTTATGTGCCATGTGTGTGTGTAAGGTTTTGCCTTATTCTGTGCATTGCATTTGATGCCTAGAACTTGCCCTATGTGTTTGCAAAGCGAAATAGTAGTTTTGTTCAGTCTTGGAAGTGATATAGGCGTTTCTTTGTTGAGCCAGATATGTATATTTTAACCACCTAATTGTATGTATCGTAGTTAACCCCTCTGAGCCTATAATATTGTTTCTTTGGCACCCACATTACAAGCCTTACTCATTTGTTTGAATTAACCATCTATTTGAACCATTGTAACCTCTCATGAGCACTTGAATTGTTTATGAACTTTGTAAAGGTTAAAGTGTGGAGAGGTTGGTTTGGCTTTTGAGTGGAACTAATTAAATAAGGAGAAAGGTGCACTGTTTTGAAAAATGTAAGAGCCACTTGAATTGAAAAAATATAGAAAAAAATAGTTGTATTGTTGTGAAAAAATATTCCTTGATAAGTGGTAGCTTTTGATATAAGTGTGCTTAAAGAAGAATGAGGTAATATACATTGATGAGAAGGTGGAGTTTGGTTTGGCATAAGTATGAGGTTTGAATGTTAAAGTATATGTATTAAAGTGCTTAGGGAGGTGTAGTCACTCTTATATCCAAATATATCCTACCCGTTCCGCAACCTACATTACAAACAAATAAATTCCTACTTGATCCTAGACGGAATGAACTCGATTAGTAGAGTAGTACACTACGGGCAAGCTTATGGTGCAACTTTGTGGCATATGAATTTTATTTCTGAGAGTGAGTGAATTCTTTCTATCTTTAGTTCCTAAGTGTTCTTAAATTTTATTGTGTGAAACTACTCTTTTTTGTTGTGTGAGGGCACTTGATTCATGAAGGAAAGGTAATGTCAGTGACCTCTATGTTAGAGTAAGTGAGTGAGTTGTGAATAATGCGTGGTACTTGTGGGTCAAATCATGAGGTGAAGATGTTACGTTTTTGTGCTTAGTCTATTTTAAATGCTCGTGGTGTGATGAGTTAGGAGAATTGTTTAAAAAGGTCGTGTCTATAAAAAAAGTGTAGTTTGATTGCTCGAGGGCGAGCACTGGTTTAAGTGTGGGTGTTGATTATAGGCTATAATTACGTATTTTAGTCGCTTATTACACTCAAATTTATTGCACTTTAGTTGAGTTTGTGTTTTAATCGTTAGTATTTTGCACTAATTGTGTGTTTTATGCCTTGTAGGAGTGATTTCGAGTTATATAGATGTTATGGAATGAATTTACGGAGCTTTGAAGTATGAGTAAAATCCCAAGGAATTAAGTCGGGATCGTATTCGAGGATCAATGGATGATAGAGCAACAAAACGAAGAAACGAGTAGGCAATTGCGCATTGTCTAGTAAAATACATATAACTTTTCGCTCATAATTCCATTTGGGTTCCAAAGATAACTCAAAGCGCTACAACTTTCATACTTTACATATTTCAATTTTCCAAACAGAATAGGGAGAAAAATGCGGTCGAAACCGCGACCACGGACCTGAGGCGGGCTGAGGCAGTACACTAGGAAAGTACCGCGCCCATACCGCGCTTGGGCCGCGGCCGCGGGCGTCCAGGCCTGGAAACTTGTCTTTTTTCGTGTAGGAGAAAGTATAATAGTTTGGGACCGACCCTACTTGGTATATATGCACGAAAAATAGTATTTTGAGGATGAGACCAATTTTTGATACAGATTCGACCTAAGGAGGCAGAGACATAATAGGAGCAAGGCGGAAAATTCTTCTACGAGTTTTTCCTTCCTCTTCCTATTTTTTTATTATGGTTATGACTTTTAGTATTGTAGTTTTACATACTATTATGAATAGCTAATGTGTTATCTAGGGTTTTGATAGAACCTTTTGTAGGATAAATTCTTGTTATGTTTTTATATAATTGAGCCGTTGGATTTCTCTACTTGTTCAACTACGTATTTGTTGTTGCTGATTGAATGGCCATCAATTGACTGTGCCTATTTAATGTGTAGTGTTCGAGAGAGAATACATATTTAGGTAGTTGTTGAACAACGTCACTCCTAACGTATATGAAAAATCAATACAGTGGGTTTAAAGGCAGGTTTAGAAATAACAAAGCTATGACGTGGTCATAATGAGCGGTTAGATAAACCCAACTAGCGTAGTTCGAGAGAATATGTCTAGTAAATTATTGTAGTTGCTTGAGAGAGAATTACGACACCTAAAGTGCTCACGATCAGTAGAGAACACATTGAAAAAATTGTAGGGAACATAGCTAGAAGGATTCCGACAATTGGGGAAATCATAACTCTACACCTCCTTAATTTAGTCTCCAACCCTTTATCTCGTTAGTTGATAATTTTACCATTTTCTAGTATTTGCTAGTTAATTAGTTATAAATATAAATCTCAATCATTATAATCTAGAAAAATTGTTCAAACTTGTCTTTTTAGTGATATTAAACAGATATAGCTAAACCTTAGTTCTTTGTGGGATTCGACTCCGGACTTTTAGACCGGATTATATTTGCAGCGACCGCTTATCCCTTTTAAGACTAGAGTTGGGCGTGATCACTGTTCCTGCTTTCATTCAAGAATGATTTGTCTTCATTCGCGAGGGTTTTTGCTCGATGGCGGATTCGACGGAAATTAGGGTTTGCTCTTGAACAAAGACGACGGAGTTTGGGGCTGAACAACTTGATTTTCTGTTAATATATTTTAATGTATTTTCAACGTATCACACGGTATTTTCATGTATTTCATTGTATTTATTTTCTTTTTTTTTAAATGTAATTCAATGTATCTCACTGTATTCCGTGTATTTCATTGTATTCACTATCTTTTTTTCATTGTATTTCAACGTATCCACTGTATTCTATGTATTTCATTGTATTCACTGTCTCGCTATATGCCATGAATGTATTCATATATTTTTTTAATTAATATAATTTATGTGTTCAGATGTATTATATAATTTTCTGAAGATTTCTATGTTTTGGGGTATTTTTCGGTTGTGAATCTTTTTTATAACTGGAAATACAAAATTTATGTGTTATAATTGAGTTTTTTGAGTTATATTCGGTGTCTATTATGTTTATTGATTCACTTTCCATTTAAAAACAGTGTAATCCTCTGTTTCATGCCGTGAATATAGTCGAATACAATAATCTGTCCAGCTGTAATCCCATTTTCATGCCATGAATCCAGTCGAATACACTCGAATACAACAACTGATTAGGTGGACTTTCCTGATTCACGCCTATTTTTTCTACAGTATTCATGAATACAGTAGCTTAAATACATCAAATACATCTTATAACAACAGAAAATATATCTACAATTCGTAATATAGCAAATAGTATCTATAGATAGCTAATTACCACTAAAAGATAGTGCTTTATGAAAATTTCCTTAATTGTAACAAGAGAAGGCCGCAAACTTCTGCACTAAGAGGGTGTAGGTAGGGGCCCAATTGGCCCATATGAATATCTACTTAGGTCTCATTTGTTTTTTCAAAAATTAAGATATATATATATATATATAGGTTATAGGCATTCTATATTTATAACAACATCTTAAGAATAAATAAGTATAATTTCACCTAGTAACTATTTCTTCAGGTATGAGTCTTGGTTTTAGTCCATAGTATACACATTTTTTCTTAAATGCATAATCTAGTACTTCTATTATTTCCTTGAATTATACCAACAGCTCTCCTAACTAAAGTAATTTCATCTCTAAATAATGCAAGGCCACTCTTCACAATCAAGTTATAAATATGACATGCACATCTAACATGAAATATTTCAGGAAGTGGTGGGTGTAGATGCAATTTTAATATTGTAATAGCAACATTGTTGTTAGAAGCATTATCAAATGACATATACAAAACTTTTTCTGCAAGATTATAAAATATAGCAACTTCATGGATAGTATTACTTATAAATGCACCAGTATGACTTTGATCTTCATCATATTTAAAAGTAATAATACGTCTTTGCATACAAAAATTATCATCTATCCAATGACATGTAGCAGTCAAATAATCATTTCATTTTTAGCACGACCAATATCAGAAGTAAGAGAAACTTTAGAAGGAAGACTTGCGAACAAATAACGTATATATGTCTGATATTGTCCAAAAAGCCTAAAGATATCAGCTCTACAAGTACTTGTAGGAATACCTTTAAACATAGGGTTATAAATTCTTTGAATATAAGTAACAAGATACGGTGAAGAAGCAAAACTAAAAGGTAAACAACCTAAAACAATCATTTTAGCTAATTCTTCCCGATCTTTTTTAATATCGTATTTACCCATTAACCCCCCAGTACTCAGGTTAAGTTTTTGTTGCCCAGATTGCTCATCTACTCCCCAATCAAGAGGATGTTTCTCTTCCATATGCCTACGAAGTTGACCCGTTTTCCCTCCCTTACCGGGCTCATATTTATAATGTTCACTACAAATTTTACATTTTACATAATTTTTTTGATCTTCTAGTCTTTCAAAAAATATCCAATACTTACTTCTTAATCGTTGATTCTTCTTAATAGGGAGAGGAGGCCTACTTGTTGCACCCCTAACATTTTGAGTTTGACTAGCATTATCAGGTGTAGGTGGTGGTATTTCAAGATTATCGGGTGATTGAATATCATCTAAATCATCATCTATACCAAAATTTTCTTGCATTCACTCAAAATCTTCATTTAAATTTTCAGGTTAACTTTTATAAATATGTGTAAAGCTACTAGAAGAACCAACACCACCTCTTGATTTTTTGGAAGTTTTCTTACTACCACATTTACTAGTGCACGCTTTTTTGGCCGCTCTAAGTAAATCCATTATGTAAATTAAATTACGAAATTAAATTAATAATTCTAAATAATAAAATAAGTGTACACCAAATAAAAGAAAGAGATGGAACGAGTGTACCGGAATTTCGGATGCCGCACTAATTTTGATATAAAAAATCAAACTTCAATTGATAGACCGAAATTTTATACTTGATAGTGCTTGATACCACTTCACTTGAATACTTGATATTTGATAATAATAATTTTGTAATGGCTAAACTAAATAATTGATGAAACTTGAAATAATAAATAATTGAGAATTTAAGAACTATAATATCAAGAGAGAATTGAGAATTGAGACTTGAGAGAGAATTAGAGTAGTAAGAGAATGAATTGTGAGAAAAAATGAAGAAGAAGGGGGGCTATTTATATGTTTTAAAAGGTTAAAAATGTAATTTTACAATTATTAGGGGTGAGAGGGCTATATTTTTAATGGGGGAGGCCGAAATGGCCATTTCAGTAAAATCTGGTCGTTCCCCAACGGTCATTTCTCAATTTGACCGTTGCCAACGGTCCAATTTATTAAAATAAAAAATAAAAAAATTAGCAACAGTAACCGGGCTCATAACGGGCTGCAACCCGTTAACAACCCGTTAACGGGTCACGAGCTTAGCGGGTTCGGTGCACCGTTAACCAGAACATGTTCGTCCAAAACCCGCCTCCCCAACCAACCCGCCCCAGCCCGCATAATAAGGAATAGTACCGGGCTGAACCGGGCTAACCCGGATTGAAGCGGGTTGAAAACGGGTCAGCCCGGCCCGATTAACACACATAGTTAATAATGGTGGATGGTGGTAGTGGTGATGGTTGTGGTTGTAATTGAGGAAGATGGTGGTGGGTGGTTGTAGTTTATAACAGTGGGCGGTGCTGATTATGGTTAATGATAGTGATGGGGTGATTGGTTGTGGTAGTTGATGTGGATGAGTGTGTGGATATGGTTGAGGATGATAGTGGTGGTGGTGGTGGGGGTAGTAGTGGTGGCAGCTATGGTTGAGGATGATGGTGGTGCTGGTAGTTGATAATAGTAGGCGTTGGTGTCAGTCACTAATGAATGTGGACAATAACATCTTAATGAAATTAAATTTTGGTTATATATCTTAATCATACAAACCTATTTAGACCTAAGTAGTTGTGAATTTAAAAAAACAAACACACTTAATGATTAAGATCTGAATGTTTAAGATTTAGACTTTAAAGACAAATACACTTAATATCTGATATATGAATGATTAAGATTCAAACCTTCATTAAGTGCAAACAAATGAGACCTTTAGTTAGTTATACAATTATTTTGGCTTTAAGGACTCATATAGAAAAGTGATTTATGTTGCACACATTTATTAGTTTGGACTTTCGGTGGAGTATCTCTCGAGGCGGACCCAAAATTTGAAGGTTGGGATGTATTTTTGGATACATAGGTATATCAAATACTAACATATCACTATTTTCTAAAGACATATACATGTGTACATAAAAATTTTATCGAACTTTAGAGGTGTCGGTGACCCTCGGTATAGCGCAGGTCCGCCCTCTGAGTACCAGAGCATTTCATCTAAATAGTTGGTTGAAGTGATGAGTAAATAAAGATCTTAGATACATTAATATGTTATTTCCTATCTAACATTCTTATTTTTGCATGCAAATGAGATTGTTAACTAACAATGATTAACTAGAATTTAGCATAACTTGATCCAGAAATGGAGTACAACCAAAGTTCTCTTCTAATTCAACATTTCACCATCCCTTCTTTCTCCAAGGAAGAGAAAAAGAAGGAATGAGTTCAAAACTCATGTAGCCCATTTCTCAAGGTGGTCTCACTCATTCTAGCTAGCCATTTTCTGTCAACAACTGAATGACAAAAACAACCTTGAGAATTGAGTATATGCTTCTAATATTTTCCCTAACTCCCCTTTTAACTATGTTATGTTATTACCATTCTACTGCACTGCACCTAAAGATCTGCTAGCTGAAGATGATATCAAGCAAGAGCTCATTCATCAAAGATGCAAAGACTTCAATTTCCAACTCCAAAATAACTTCTTGCTTCTCTAAATCTGTGTTCTTCCACTCGCCTCGGCTTTCAATGTCTCGAATATAAGCCATCCTGTTTTCTTGCACCTTCCAATCTAACAGTACCTCAATTGGTTTCCCATTTATCCAATCTTTTGCTACTTGCAACAGCTTGTTATTGAATGCATCACCTCTTGTTAGGTCTTCTGAATGTTCACTGGCATTGAGAATCCTCTCCTTAAAGAAATCCAACAGTATTTTCTCTGCCTTTAGTTTCATGTTATTAGATGGCAATGAGGCTTTCAATTCTTGAACCAAATCTAATGCTTTGCTTTCAACTGTCTGTTTGTCCTCTTCTTGTTCCTCAACTTCAGTTTCTGAGGTATTTGTGAGTGGGGATTCACTCTCTGATTCTGAAGAAACGATTCTTTTCTCTAAGTTTAGTGGTTCTAGTTGAGTGAGACACTCAAACCTTTGGATTTTCTTCATGAGTTTTTTGGTAGTTCCTGTTACAAATATATTTAAGATTTTCTGTTAGAAGGGTATAAATTTTGAATTATTCTTTAACACAAATTGATTAGGGATTTTACCTTCCACACGAGCTAATCTATGCTGGAAAGGTGATGAAACCTCGTCTTCATCACCAAATGGACAATCCAGTATAGAAACTGGACTAAACTGTTCTTTTTCCTCATTTGGCCAATGTTTCTGCACATAACAATGAAAATTAAGAAATCTTTGAGGATTATTTTGAACATTAATCGTGTACAATATCAAATATTGAATGCGAGAAATATTACTCCATTTGTATCAAGTTATGTGACACTTTTCATTTTTTCAAGATTCAATTTCTTAAATTTGACATTCATTTGGACATGAATATTTTTTGTTTTTTGAAATAAAATTTACATATTTAAAAAGTACGTAAAAAATACTATGTATAAGTCACAATAATTAATAATTTAAAATATTTAAAAGGCATATAAAAAATAACAGTTAAAAAATAATTTATTTGACTCTTGAAATCCGAACATTTTAACATAAATTGGGATAAAGGAAGTACTGTTAAATTTTAAAACAAAGGAAGATAGAAGAAAAGAAATAATCAAACAAACAGGGGCTACACATCCAACATATCTCTTATTATTAATTTTGTTCGGTTGTTCTCCTGGCAAGACCAACCAGTATGGCCCCTACCCTTAGCTATAGTGTTAATAAAGTCACATAAATGTTAGTGTCAATATACTTTAGACACTTGAATTTATTTGATAGTTCCACTTCAATGAGACTGTCTTGGCATCACTTATCATGCGTGACAATAGGGAAATCTCACTTACTTATTTTTTCTTTTTAAAAAAAAAACCATCTTCACATCAGAAGATTAAAAGAAAAATATAGAAGAAAGGGGAACTAACTGAAAGCAACGACTCAGTATATTTTTACAAGTGGGGTTTGGAGGAACTAACCGAAAGGAAAACTAATTTTTTTTGTCTTCATATGACCTATACATCACAGATTCAAGCCGTAAAAGCAGCTATTAATACTTGCATTAGGATAGACTGTCTATATTATAACCCCCAAGAGTACAACCCTTCTTTGCACCCCGCGTAAACGCATAATACTTTGTGCATTGGAGTGTCTATTTTTTCCAAAATATAATTAATATTAGTAGTACTTTAAAAATAGATTAAAATTTTGGCGTCGAGATTTTAAAAGTTCCCAATCTCCTAGAGCAATTTCTTGAAAAGGGTAGAAATAAATAGTACACATAGGAAAGATGTGGTCAAGTTTTGTTATTAGGAAGTCAACTATTCTCCAGGGATGTTTCTACCGTAAGCAAATGGACACAAACTCCGAAGACAATTTCAAATTCGTCATAAGTCAACTTAACTACTAGACAAAGTATGTGACTTCTGTCTACCCATATTTATACTATTTTCATTTTCAAATAAAAGAAAAGGGAATTTCAGATCCTTAACTAAAACGTTATTTTATATAGTTTACCCATCGACCCAGTACCCAAATTCCTCTTATATACCAGTTCACTACGGGGATAATATTATACACTCAATCTTTCAAAAGTGTGTCAATAACACATCACTTTTGACCAGTCCAAGTAATAGTCTATATTGTGTATCACACGCACGTCTCTAAATTAAAAGGACTCTTTTAATTACCCAACCCTTTTAAAGATCCGACCCACTCAAATAAAACACCCCAACAATTAGTGCACCACCTTCCCCACCACTGCACCACCTTCTCCACCATTGCAAACCCTTCTTCTTTGTAAAAAAATAATATTCTGCCATAGTTACCACAAAAATGCTAGTTGTAACACACAAATAACATATCCAAAAAAATTTCACTGGCCGGAATTTCGCCTAAAACTCCATCTCCGGCCAACCCTTCATTTTGGTATTATCTCTTCTTTTTCACAAAACTCAATAATGGTGAGCCAAAAGAAAATAACGAAAAGGAAAAATTTCAGTTCATTATTTGGCACAATTGAAAGAACCAAAAAGACCACTTTGTCAATAAAATTCCAAAACAAGAAATTGAAAACTTAATTTCTTCTGCAATTCTGCCTTTCTCAATGACATAACTACCACCAAGAAATTTTCGGAGAAATTTCGAATCTTAAACAACCAAAAGAAAATGGAATAGGAGAAGTTTGAATCGGGGAAGGAGACGAAATAGGGTGAGGGGAGACGAAACCTGGGGGTGAGGAACTAGGAAGAAGACGCGGGGTGGGGGGTTGGGGCTGGGAAGAAGACAAGAGTGAGAGGGGTTATTTTTTATTTTTTTTAAATTTGTTAATTGGCGTAAAAAGGAAAAAAAACTTAAAAATTAGACACGTGAATTCTTTATAAACTTTCTGACATGAAATTCTTAGCATTACGCGTCAGGGGAGGACCTAGTGCATGGACTACGGGTTCTCGGGAACCCAATAACTCTTGCGTAGACTCTGTATTTATATTAAGAAATTCACTAAGTATTGGTAAATATCTGACTGTGAACCCAGTTATCATTACATATTAATCTGAAATTACGGTAGGAACCCATAAGCCTCAAATCCTGAATCCGCCTCTGTAATACGTGCTTGTGTTATGTGAAGAACACACAAGTGCCACGTAGTTAAAGTGGTGTGCTATTGACACACTTTTAAAAGGTTTGAGTATGTAATATTATCCCCGTAGTAAACAAGTGTGTAAGAGAAATTTGGGTACAAGATCAATGGGTAAACTATGTATTTTGCCAATATGATATCGTTTATAGAAGTTCTTATTATAAGGAAAAACACATAACCAATTTTTGAGCTACCTAGCGTAAAGATAAATTATGAAATGGAAATATTAATGTTCCCACATGCTAATAAATATTAATGTTTGTAGCAGTTATACGTCCAAACAAACCAAACTATCACTCACCTTTTTCCTCTTTCCTTTTACGCGCAAGGATATGCAAGTTATTTAAAACATACCATACACACGACCGACACAAGTTCAATGTGATAGAAATAATATCTTCTATATTTTAGCTTGCTACAAATAAAAAACAATAAAGGACCCTACAATATTATTATTCACAAAATTAAAGAAACTTTTATATACACAAACAATCTAAGTAATTTTTATTGAAGAATTAATATAGAGGTAATTAAATCACTCGAACTCGTAATACTAGAAAAAATTGTAATCTCTTGACTACTAATATTAATTAGCAGTCATGTGAAAACTTAGCTTCCGCTTGGACATATTTTTTTTTTTTTTTTTTTGTATTTTTTTCGAAAACGTTGTTTGTTCATGAAATCTGATCAGTTTTTGAAAAAAAATTAGAAGAATTTTTTTCAAGTTTAGACTATTTTTAGATGAAAATTTTTCTTTCACTCAAAGTAAAATATATTGTGAGACACAACTTTAACTTCCAAAAATTATTTTTCAACACCATTTCAATAACTTTTTATTCAAGTTTCAACCAATTTATGTTCAAATACCGACTTAAAAGGCTAATTTTCAATAAGGAGAGTTTGCATATGAATCACTGGATATTTATTTTGAAAAGGATAATGGAATTATTTTATACTATAATATATAACCGAACTAACTACTCCTACACAGTCCTACTAATCAGAGAATAAGAAAATGACACTTCATACCTGGTTTAATGCAATCAAACAAATTGCTATCTACACTATTATGTGTCAAACAGTCAAAGAGGTGGGTCAGGGTATTTTAGGAAATAAAACAAATATAGTAATCTGCTGTCTCGACTTCCACAAAGTTAATGCTAGTCTACATAGATAGCCGTAGATCCCGCAAGGCGACAACAACGTAGCGGGATCAGTGCCGTCTCATAACCCGACTGTAACTTCGTTGTCAGTGTCGAGAAGCATGCAATTAAACCCTGAATACCCCGCACGTGTACTCTCCAGGTTTACCCCAAATAGTTCCACCTGTTTTTGCTCCTACCATATCGCTGTGAAAATTCATTTCTCTAGAAAATTCTTCTTTTATAATATAATTCAAATTTCTTACACCATACTTTTTTTACTATATTTCAAAATTTTGAATTCACCACGCTTTAATTATACCTTGAGAATACAACTTTATTTTAATTTTTCTAAGCTCAACAAATTATTACACCCCCTCATAATTACTAAGGTTTGTCTAATATTTTAATTTACTCGTCATGTTCAAAATTTTACCGCTACTATGAAAATTCCAACTTGAACCTCGCAAACTTACTATGTAAAAGAAAAATTTCTCGTGCTGAAAATATATGGGATATATATCGATGCTATTATTGATTAATTCACAATAAGTTCTTCTTGTGCCTTGCCTTTCTTATCGAATATCATACATTTTTACTAAGCTTTAAAAGTCTTGAACAGAATTGTCAAAGTATAAATAATTTAACTAGCGTTTGAACATAAATTTGATTGAAAATTGAAAAAAGAGTTTTTGAGTTATGTTGAAAAATAATTTTTGAAAATTAAAGTTGTGTTTAGACATGTATTTTATTTGAAGCGAAGAAAAAATTTCAATCAAAAACTGCCCTAAATCAGTTTTTAAATTTTTTTCCCCATTTACATGATCATATTTCATAAACAAACAGTATTTTCAAACAAAATCTATGATGAAAGGGGAGTTTAAGTTCCTATATCTAAAAATCTATTCTTACTAATTTGGTAATAAGTTCCATTTGACCTTTGCTAGTTGTGTTGATTATATGTAAAAAGGTAAACTGATAATGCAAGTAATAGTGATAAAATAAAAGAAAGAAAACATGAAATTAGAGAAATAAGACAAAAATGAAAAAGAAATGTTAGGAAAAAAAGAAGCTAACCTTTTTGTTAGGAGAGTTGGTAGTGCTACCGTGACTGCTTACAGTTGAGTCTGGTGAATCATCACCGGTAGTTGCGCCAACTTTTTTGCTGTTGATCACCTTCTCTGTTCCTAAGCTCTTCGAAGCGACGACGTCGTTTTCTGTCTCCGTCGAATTAACCTCCGAGTTACCACTTGAAGTTTGCAGTGAATTATTTTCACTTGAAGCAGTGAAATCACTATCTGACCAGCTGTTACTGTTACTTTTACTTTTACTCTCACTCACACTCACGCTCATTGAGCTATTTGAATCGCCGGCGGTTATGGCAGTTATAACCGGAGAAAAACCCGGCGATTTTAGTTCTTCCTTATCTAACCGGTTGAAAGACGTCCACCAGTGGATCTCCTTGTGATCGCCTCTCTTCCAGAAGCTTCTTTTCAGCTTCCGAGACAAACTCCTCGGAAAAATTGCCTTCATCATCGGCTTCTTCTTCTTCGACGGCGAAGAAGACAGAGGAGACCTCGCTCCGGCGAACGGGAGGTGTTTCACGGCGTTGATCACCGCCACAGACGCTTTCTGAAATGCAGAAACCGTCGCCGACGGCGGCGATGGTTTTGGCCGGGTTTTGAGTAACGATTTTGCATTTTTCATGTATGGCGGCGGCGGTGCTGGTTGATACTTGTTCTTTAAGTCGATTTCGAGAAGAAATCGAACTGTAGTGCAACATTGCCGGCGAGGATATGATCGGAAACCGCTCGATGAGCATGAACTCAAGTCATCTAACAGGTAATCTTTCAGCATCAATTGTTTTGGTAATGGTTTCATCAATTTCAAATCCATAATCAAACAGTACCAAAGAAAAACACTAAAAAAAAAATTTCAAAACTTAAACGAACAACTTGAAGAGCCGAAATTTGAATTAGAATCAGAGACAAAAGTGGTAAGGAAATAATATCAGAATCAAAGAGAGAGCATTGAATTAGAACGGACAGAATGCAAGTTTAGTGAGAGACAGAGAAAGCTCATACAGAAAGCTGTAGCATTTTGCAGCTTTTACTGATTGATAACAGTGTAAATATTGAATGAAAAATTTAAGACACTAAAAAAGGGGGCCAATGGGTGGTGAAATAGAGAGGCAGCTTCTTAAAGCTAAAGTTGAAGATCTCAAGAAAATGATAAAACAATTGGCTATCACTGGCAAATAAGGGGATTTTTAGCAGTAAGAGAGAACAAGAAATGGAAGTAGAAGTAGAAGAAGAAGCATGCTTCTTGTAGAGGTTTTTTGAATCTCAAGTTTGATTAAATTAATGAGTTTAAAGATTTGTATTTGAGTTTGAACTTAGTATTTAATTAATAGGAGTTTAATTAATTGAATTAGCTGGTTTTGAGATTTGATTACAAATCTCGGCCTGTTAGACTTGGGACTGACCACTGGTTGACCTTGTTAGATTAGAATATTTCAATATTGTGTGGTTTCTATCACGCGCTCTCGGTTGTCCAGCGCGTGCAGCGACTATTCTGCATGGCATTAAATGTCTACTGATGAAATTGCTGGAATTGTTTGCACTATATTGCGTTTTGAGAACATGGAGGAAATTTGCACTAATTGACGGGGAAAATAGTAGTACATATTTAGTTCTGAGCTTCAGTTCAATGCTTAGGCCTTAACAATGAGAAATTTTTATGTGATCAAATTCTTTAAAAAAAAATGATGCCTAAGTATAATTTGGTGATCTAAAAAAGGTGGGAAATAGGTTGAAACCAATAAAATATGCTATAAAGAATTATAACGGTGAAATATTGATTAGCTTGCGCGTTTTCGATTGTTTCATCGGATACCTGTTACCTTTAAATTGCACATGAACGAGTAATTCGACTCACTAAAGCTTAAACAAACGAGGAAAAATCATCTAGTGTCTTTTGCGATATAACCTAGGGAGAACCACACCTCAAAAACTAGCTATTGAGGAGGGAGAGCTCAAGGTTATGTAAGCCCCACATCAGCACTTTGTAGTACCTGTGAGACTCAAATCTCATTCCTTGCAATAGACCATAACAAACCACCATGTCCTCGACGGTTGTACGTTAGTCATTTCTAGCCCCGGATGAATACTCTAATATCGGCGTCACCATCCAAGGCACGGTAGGTACAGAGGGTGGTGAGTGACTCTGATATCATTGATACAACCTAGCGAGAACTACATCCCAAAAGCTAATTATTAAGGTAGGAGAGTTCATGGCTATATAGACCTGACATCAGCATTTTGTAGTATCGACATGGGACTCTAAGTTCCATTCCTTACGATAGACCATAACATTTTATCTCTACTAAGATTTCAATAGCACAAAGGGAATACCAAGAAGCCTGAGTATAAATTGTTTTTTTTCTTCTTAAATATCTTGATGGTTAATTACTTAATGATTGTGATTAAGTTCAAAATTGCAGGATGAATACAAATTAAGATTTCAATAGCACAAAGGGAATACCAAGAAGCCTGAGTATAAATTGTTTTTTTTCTTCTTAAAGATCTTGATGGTTAATTACTTAATGATTGTGACAAAGTTCAAAATTGCAAGATGAATACAAATTAAAAGGATTCTTCACTGATTTCAAGTTTGACACCAATTATGGTAGATGACTAGAATTAGAATGGCATAGACATTCCCATTGACAAATTTAGTTAGTTCCATTACATATATCAATAAAGAAAATTTAAAAAACAAAAGAAATGGAGTAATAAATTTAATAAATGTCTAGCTATATTATTTGCATATATGATATATGATAGTTCACCTTTCTGACTACATATTCCATGTGACTTATGCTTTGTTAGCTAAACCTGAAGTTTTATTGCACCCAATAAGTTTGTGAAAGTTCTCGACATTAATTGGAGTAAATTGATATTAATGTTGTAAAAAATAATTCCGAAAATTTAATTCAAAAATCTTAAGAGGATGAGCGGTAGGTATAACCAGAAGATTTTTTATATACTTTTTGGGAATTCCTTAATATGCATGACTTGAGATATTGTGATCTCCAATAAAATATTGTAACTTTCTGTGAGATTTTACGAAATTATTATGTTAATAAAAGAAATTGTTACTTTCTAACGAAGCAATTTCTTAGTGGTGGGAGGAGAAATTTTTAACCAGTTGACTAGTTATCACAAAGATGAACAAGAACAGCTTCTCTAAGAGCATATTTTTTGGTATATACATTTCTCTAAGAGCATATAAGAGTTTGCATGTGTGAGAGAAAAACAGTGGTTCTTTCAGTTTTTTTTTTATCTATTATAGGATATGGAACGTATTGACCCGATCGGTGATATATGCATGTGTTTTATGGGTATCAAGATTAGCGGCGGAGTCCGGAGGAATTGAACCGGTGACCTAACAAAGATTTTGAACATTTTTGATCATTGAGCTTAGGGACGGCTTAACAAAATTGATGGTCTAAAGCCGAACGTTAAAAAGAGGCCCAAAATTTATTTAATAAAATTGTATATAGTTATGATTTCTTTTCTTTTTTGTTATTAATAATAGTTTTATAGACCGTCTTGTACGTATTTTGGCCCTTCACTCGATTACCTGCTAATTTCCATCATCGAAGATATCTTGTAACTCTGCTCCCCAAGGTTTCAAATTTTATTATATGAAATATTTGCAGTTAAAAAAAACGTTTTTATAAGTTCTCAGCATCTAATGATCGTAATTTTATACTACTAAAGTAGATTTTAAAATACTTTTATACATTTAAAATAGTTCAAGTTTATTTGAATTAAAAAAATAGCTTGATCTACTCTTTATAAAAAATAATTTACTTTAAAAGATATTACAAGAGATTTTGTTTTTATTTTTTTATTATCAATATCATCATCAAATTGTTATTTTGCCTTATTGTATGCTTATTATGAAATTCAAGTAGTTATCTAAATAACCTCTGTTTTTTCTAAATTAACTTTTATATCCAAAAAGAAAAAACATAAATCTAGTATCTTTTTAATAATAATAATTTTTTTAATAATATAAAATTAACTAATAATGAAAAATTGGGGCCTTCAATTAGGGGGCCTAAAGCAATTGCTTAGCTGCCTCCCCCTTGGGCCGATATTGATGAACTATGTTTTTGGGTTGTGTCAAAGGGATTAAAAAATATATTATATAGAGGTACAAATCAAATTTTGCCTTATATGTACAGTATAGTTTTCCGGCGAAGGAGGGTTGGGTGAACCCTCTTCCGCCCCCCTAAATCCGCCCCTCATCAAGATGTTAATGTTCGAACTAATATATACAATCAATCCTCTCTATAACAGCTTTATTTGTTCTAGACTTTTTTGGCTATTATAACAAAAAGTTGTTAAAGATAACATTTATTACAATATAGCATAAAAACTTGATTCCATAAAAAGTTTAACTTTTATAATAAATGACTATTATATTACAATGATGTTCTAGAGAGGTCTATATGTGCTTTATTTGTCCATATTTTATAACATTACTAATTGCAAAGTCAAAATTTTATACTTTAAATATATTTTATGTGTATGTAATTTAATTTTAAAGATCAAGAAATTGAAACTCACCTCTGGCTCATAGGTGAACATAGGGCGTAAGTTTTTTAAAATTGGAAGAGTCATATGAAAATGGGAGCGTCACCTCTGGCTCTGACTCTGTTTACTGATTCGTTGACACTTGCATGGGAGGGAGTTCAAGATCATACGTTGTGTCTTTCAGTAATGATTATGTTTGAATTTGAAGTTTCTAATAGGAGCGTTCCCAATATATATGGTTGCAGCCTTGCGCTAAACGTGCCATATGGCCCTAATTCCCAAGTTTGTGCCATCTGTTGGCGCATGCAGCTAGGTTCCTACTCTATCTGTAGTTCCCCACCCTTTATTATCCAATCTCTAACATTTCCATGTCGTGCTTTTTTTTTTTTTTTTTGGTTTAATCTTCTACAATATTTAAATTCGATTAGTTCAACAAAAATATACTGCATTTATTATTTCTTTAAACGACGATTTTAGAGTACGAGGATCAAGCTGTTACTTATAAATCGATCATAGACCCTTAGACCAAAGAGATGGTTAGTCATAATGTTCTGTTTTCTCAAATTAGCTAGCAGATTGAATAGCTTAACTAAGATTTATACCTCTTTCCTTGGTGATTAATGAAAATTCTAAATTGCCAACAGAAAGAATCGATCATAGATAAACTAAACTTTGGAAAATTTACACAGTATAACTGTCCACTAAAATAATAGCGATAAATAATTCTTTATATATATATACATAATGTATAATGTATAACTTTCGTATATTTGAGTTTGACTAGCAGCTGTAATTATTTTTGACCGACCGATCAAATATTTTTAAAGTCCAATTGACTATCGCTCAAATCTCCTGGTAGTGGATTTAGATTTCACAATTTAGGCTTATTATTAATTTTTTTTTAGCAAAATTATACTCCCTCCGGTCAAAATAAGTGATTTTTTGGCTTTTTTTGTTGCCCAAAATAAGTGATTTTTTCAGATTTCAAGAAAGAATTAATTATTTTTTTCCTACATTGCCCTTGAAGTAAATAGTGTTGAAGTATGTGTTAGGAGTATTTATGTAAAGAGATAGTAAAGATTAATATGGTCAATTTCATTGCTAACTAATGTTAAAATGTGTATTTCTTAATATGTGTGAATACAGCTAAAAAATTACTTATTTTGGACCGGAGGGAGTATAACTTATTCCCAAAAAGTCCATTAAAGCGGCTCATTCACCTATACCCAATTAGGGAATCTTACAAAAATATTCCATTAAAATCTCAACTTACCAATCTCTAATCATTAATTATAGACTTACCAAACTAGTCAAACACATATAAAAATTAAAAACACAAATAAATAAGGTTCTTTCTCTCCAAGAATCACACACGAAGATCTCCTTTCATATTTTTAAGCGTGATTAGCAACATTAGATGCAAGACAGAAAGAAAATTTCGTGGATCGGGTAGCAAATAAAATGATGGAATACTATATATATATATATATATATATATATATATATATATATATATATATATATATATATATATACATACATACAAGATTCCAGAAAATCTAAGCAAAAAAATAACTTTTTTCAATGAGTATGGTTGAGGTTCATTGAAAACATATAGATAAGTCAATATACAAATTTTGAGGAAGATTGCAGGTGATTTGGACTGATTTAGTATCAAAATTCGTAGTTAAAATCAAGTTCAAAAAATTCTTCTGTGACACATGTATCAAATATGTATCACGCATATATCTCACATGCATGTATATGTGGATATACATGTGATACACATTTGATACAAATATGATACATGTTTGATACACAAGTGATACACAGTGTGATACATATATAACTTTTTTCATGTTCATCTTCTACTTCAAATTTTCAATTCAACCCACTTCAAAACTCTATCAAATCATCCCAAAAATGATATTCAAACTTCTTAAGATGTACCTAATCTATTCTAATAACACCCACTCAAAAGAAAGCAAAAATATGACTTTTTTTTACTACAAATAGCTAATTGGCTAATATTGGTAATATTTTAGGAATTGGCCAATATTTATAATAAGCTACTTATAAATGGACATAGCTAGTATTTTTACATTCCTATGCCAAATAGGAAACCTTATTACCCTCAATGTTTAAGGTTTGACTTAATTACACTTAGTATAACAAATTACCAATTCTATACCATAGTGTATTTTAAGGGTACAATTAATGCAGCGTATATCCCTCCTTAATTCAAGATACTGTATATCCCACCCTCCCACGTTTCTCTCTCCCAAACTCTCACCCTCACCCACGTTTTCTTTCTCTGATAGAACATGTGGTTATTGCTTACGTCGTCAAATCTCAGCAAAGCTGCCTAGGGAAGTCTTCAGAAAAATAATTCCCAGTTGATGATTCGTTCCTATGAGGCATTTTTGTTTCTCTCTGAGAGACTAGAAGCATTCAAGAGATGAATTGACATAGATACCAATGATATGTAATTAGTAAAAAGTTCCAAATTTGCACCTGAACTATCGACTATTGCTTACTTTTACCTTCCGTTACACTTTGCCAACAAGAATGCACTTGCTCTTAAGAACCACTTTGCCCTTTTTTTTATCAGCTGCCCTCCTTATGTGCATTTTTATCAGTCCTGCCACTATAAATGTGGCAGCGAATAGGTATTTTCTACATAATCTACAATTAGAATACAAATAATCTACAATTTATCTACAAAATATCTACAAACTGGGTATATTGAATTTTAGTATTCCAATTTTCATTCAATTATAGTTTAATTGGTATTTTCGACATAATTGCATTTTTTGCAGAAGATTTTGTAGAAGTTTTAGTCGTTTTGGATTTGTGAAAACAGAAAATAAAGCATCTACAATTAGAATACAAATTGTCACACCTCTTTTTTCCGCCCCCCGCGAGGGTACGAGGAGTTTTTTCCAATTAAAGGATAATCGAAACGAGATTTATTTATTTATTTCAGAGTCGCCACTTGGGAGATTTAGGGTGTCCCAAGTCACCAATTTTTATCCCGAATCGAGGAAAAGAATGACTCCATATTACAGTCTGCGTACCAGAAATCCGGATAAGGAATTCTGTTAACCCGGGAGAAGGTGTTAGGCATTCCCGAGTTCCGTGGTTCTAGCACGGTCGCTCAACTGTTATATTCGGCTTGATTATCTGATTTTATACAAATATGAACTTATGTGCAAAATTTTATCTTTTTACCGCTTTCTTACTTATTGTTATTATTTTACGAGAATTGCAACGTCGTGGAAACATATCTCGAACCACGTTACATCAATGCACCCGTAGTTGTTTGGCATATCTCGACTCGGTTGAGATTTAGATTTAGGTCACATAAATGTGCACCCAAGTTTAGGAAGATAACATTATTAAATACGCGCCTAAAGCAACTAGCGTATCATTATTTTGGGTAGGGCCGAGAAATTTGCTAAACGGCTCCTCCCGAATTCTAAGCAATTAAATGTACATTTATTGAGGGCCCCACAATCTATACATTTTATTAAGCGAGGCTCATCTCATTTATTTTAAATGGACAAATCTTAAAGCGACTACATTTTTCTATAAAAATTAGTCTCTAAAATAAAGAAAGAAAATCCTAATTAATTACTAGCTTTTATTTTATTTATTTAAGAAAGCATGACATACTAATTGCTAGATTAATACAATTATTGATGAAAAGGAATTTTATTAAAAAAAATCGAAATTATAAATAAAATAAAAATCTGACAACTAATATTCAAAAGAATCAAATACAGCTAGATTAAAACTCAGCATTGTTATAAAAAAAAACTATTGAGATTAATTATTCACAACCATTTGAAACTAGATTTTAACCATAATTACTAAATCTTTTTAGAAAGTCTTTTAGACTTAAACGAAGTTTCTAATCTTGTCTGAACTCAAATGCCTTAATGCCTAATTTTCGAAAATTAATTCAAATTCATGCCTTAACTAAATTTAGCTACTTATTCATGATTAACCTACTGTTGATAATTTTGAAACCTTCATAACTAGTGAATTAACCCGTTTTGCCAAACCGATTCATTGAAGACTAACTTATGTTATTTTTTTCTTATTTCAATTATTATTCAGTAATACATGAAATAGTTTAAATACAATCGATAAAAGGAAATAAAAATGAAATTAAAACTTCAACATTTCATTCTTCATATGTATTCATGCTTCCACATTATTAGCTTTGCAATAGCTAGTATTACAGTCGTGTACCTGGTATTGGAAACAAAAGAAGATGAGAATCAGCAGCAATAATAACAATACATCACAGTAACAACAGTCCAGCAGTAGTAACAACCCAGGAACAGAGTTTGCAAATCAGTGGAGCAGTAATCCCAAAAAAAAAAAGCTTCAAGCTTTGATGAAACAACAATTAATTCTAATTTCAAACAATGAAAGAAAGCAGAAGATTTTTTTAGTTTTTTATTTTATTTTTTGAAAGTTTTAAATATTTTTCGGAATTTTCTCTCTCTTAAATGTTTAGCCCTTTTTTCTCTCTTATTTTCTATTTGTTCTTCTCTCTATTTCTGTCTTCCTTTTTATTTTTGTCCTCTCTCTCTGTCTTTTTTCTGTCTGTCTTCAAGACTTCTATATATATCTCATCCCATAAATCTTTTAATCAATTAAAATTAACTCATTTTCTCCTACCTAACCCATTATCTTCCCACTCATCCCCATTACATTAAATAAATATATCAACCCCACCCCATTATATTTTGTCCCCCATGCTTTCACTAAACAAATACAAGATTCCTCCACACTAAATTTTGTCTTGTCCCCCTTTATATTAAACAATTATATCACAACCCACCCCATTACATTTTGTCCCTCATGCTTCACATAAGAAATTACAAAAATGTACAATTCCTAAACTACCCCTCCGACCTTACTGAAATTACCAAACTACCCCTGAACGTACTGCAAATTACCAAACTACCCCTTCAGCTATAACAAATCAATTAATCACACTCCACCAAAATATAGCCAATATGACCAATTTCTACACAAATTTAAATAACAAATCACATGAACATGATTTCTTCAACATTTCAACAACAAATCACATGAACACAATTTGAACAACAAAGAACAACTAAAATTTGATTGAACAATATATTTTTTTTAGCAACAAACAAATCTATTTTCAGATTCAACAACAAACAACAACAAACAAGTATATTCAGATTTCTAAATTCCATAATATGGAACTTAAAATCAACTCTAACAATATTACAACCAACAATTCCTATATTAAACTTAAACAAGATTATGAGACAAATTCAAGAAGTAATCATAAATGATAAACAATAAACAAGAAAAATCAAAACTATAAAAATTTTGGATTCAAGAACAATTAAACAAAGTATGGACATGAATTAAATTTATTTTGAACAAAAACAACATGACGGATTCAAATGATTAAACCAACATACTTCCCTATTACAACTAAATTCTTTTAGGCAAATAACAAAACGAAACCTAAGAAGAAACAATTATGAATTTAAACTTGAACTTAACAATATTAACAATTTCTGGAAAATACATAAAATACATGAAACAAATTGAAGAAACAATTAATTAAACTTCAATTTGTATCTAACTAACATTAAACTAACAACATTTACCTAAACAATAAAACAAACATGAAATAAACATGAAAAACCACTAATTAACTTTCCATTTGAAATCTGAAAATTAATTTAATCAAAACACATGAACACACTAGAAAATTATTTCAACGATGAACAACGAACAAAACAAGAATCAAATACTTAACGATTTTAACTTCGAGAAATATAAAAATGAAATATGGACAAAAATAAAACAACTAACCGGAGATGAATCAACGACGAACTCGATTGTAAACAAATCTGTCCGGGCCTCGACTCAACGAAAGACCTTCGAACTTTGACGAAACAAAGAGGAAAGGAGTAATAGCAGAAGCTACTGCCGCGACGAGCAGCAGCAGCAGTTTGTCGAGGAGGACGTCGGGAGAAGAAGCACCGGCAGAAGTGGCGTGAAGCCGTAGCCGCGGGGAGCAGAAACGGGCAGCACTGGCGGCCTGTTTGTTTGGAGAACGGAGCAGCAGCGCGACGGGTTGACGACGAAAACACGAAGAAGAAGTAGCAGCTGAACGCAACAAGAAGGAGAAGCAGCTGAACGCAGTAAGGGAAGCCATGGATGAGCTCAAACTCGACGATGACGAAGCTTGATGGAGGAGGGCAGCTATGCAGTTGTTGGTGCGTGTGTGTGTGAGTGTGACGGGGTGAGGGGGAAGGGCTGGAGGGGGTGGTCGTTGGGTGAGGGGATAGGGCAGCCATGGTTCCTATGTAGGGGAGCTTGAAGAAGAAGATAGGGAGGGGGGGTGGCGGATGTTTAGGGTGTTTTTTTTAGGGTTTGTTTTTTTTCTTTGTTTTGTTTTATGTTGTTTTATGAAATGTAAGATAATAGGGGTGTTGGGTTATGGACTGGGTCGACCCGGTTCGAAATGGACTGGGTCGTTTGGGAAGATTGGGTCATTTTTTGGGCCTGTGGCTTGAAATCGAAGAAGAGGCTCAATTCCGACTTTCTTTATATTTTCGCTCTCTTTTCTTCTTTTATTTTTCTAAAACTAAATTATAAAAATACTTAAACTATTATTAAGAACTAACTTAAGTTATAAAAGCGCAACTTAACTCCCAATAACAATTAACGCACAATTAAGTAATAATTAAGCATAAAATTGTATATTTGGACATTAAATGCTAAAAATGCAAACGATGCCTATTTTTGTAATTTTTATTTTTTTGTAAAACAAACTTAGTTACTAACAATTGTATAATTAAATCCTACATGCGAAATGCGACATATTTTTATTATTTTTAATAATTTAACAAATAAACATGCACATACAAACATACAAATAATTACACAAAAATACCACAAAATTGCACACCAAGGAAAATCATTTTATTTTTGAATTTTTGGGAGTAATTCTCATATAGGGCAAAAATCACGTGCTTACAGCTGCCCCTCTTTGCCCGAAAACTAGGTAAATTAAATTTTTATATTCCAATTCCCATTCAATTGTAGCATAATTGGGATTTTTGAAATAATTGCATTTTTTCAGAAGATTTGTAGAAGTTTTAGCCGTTTTTTATTTGTGAAAACAAAAAATAAAGCATCTATAATCAAAATACAAATAATCTACAATTTATCTACAATTTCTTCAATATATCTTCTTCTTCTTCGAGTTTCAATCTGAAATTCAGTCAAAACCAAGTCTAATCTTCACCAAAATCCCTCAAAATTCAGATATAAATTCCAAACCATATTCCCGATTATTTTCAACAACACCCAATCCAAACAAATAATGATTTTGAAAACCCAAATTTGAATTTAAAGCTTTCAAGCTTTTAATGGCTGTCAATGGTGGAATTGCTGCTCTCTTTTCATTTGCTTTGTATTACTGAAATTTGCGATTGAGAAATAGAGAGAGATGTAGAGAGAATGTCGACGAACTGAGCTTTTGCAGAACTGATTTCTAAAATTTGATTTGAATTTGTTGACGATTTTGTCTTTTTTTGATTTGTGGCTTAAGGTAAAATATCGAAGAACGGAGTTTTTGCAGAAAAGGTTTATGTAATTTGATTTTAAATTGAAGATATTAGGATTTGCGTTTCAAATTTGATCTGAAGGTCGCTAAATCAATTAGAATATTCTGTTCCTGTGTAGCGCCCCTAATTAGGAAGAAATCAACTCCTAATAATTAGTATTTAATAAATAATATAATAATTTTAGAAAAACTGTGAACATGACGGGTAAATATGAAATTATGTACATTTTTCGTAATAAGGTTTCATATATGTTATAGGAAGGAAAAAGTTTCTTTTTCCATCCAATCATCTAATTGGACTTTTTGAGCAGAGAGCATATCTGCACAACAGCCCAATAGATTTGAATCACCGGAAGTAAATAGGAAGTTCGAAATGACCCGAAGGTGGACATTTGGGCTAAGTTTGGGTTGGATTTGAAACTTTGATCTCGAGCCTAGCCCAAGTTTAGCACTCGCACTACAATTCACTAGTCAACAACTCGACATATGGAATGAGTCATTAGAAGGGAAATTATTAACGTATAATATATATAAATTTCATACATAATCAATGTATATTTTTTGAAAAAAGTATAAGTTGGTCGGTTGGCCGATACTAATTATATTATCTAGCCAAAAAATATATAAAATATGTATATTATATCTATAAAATATACATATACAAAATATATACTTTATCGTGTATTATATTTGGGAACAGTTAAAAATATACGCTTTATAAAATTTTTAATATATTTAACTAGTGATTGTAATTATTTTTAACTGACTGGACAAAATATGTTAAAAAGCCCTTATTAGAATTTCGAAATGGCCAAATATGTTAAACAATTTCAACATTATTATTGTCGTTGTTACATGGGATTTTTTTCGTTCCTGTACAATATTTGAAACTTATTTACCAAAATTATTTTAATTTTGTATATTACCTGCCCTAAACAAGGATTACTTACAAATTTATATATATTTCACCTTAAAAGACTCGCAATCCATTATTAGTGCCTTCAATCAAGGGATTTAGCTACACACTTTTTCTTTTTTTTCTCTCCTCTTTCCCCTCTTCTCTCTAGAATATTCATCGGCTAACGCATGTTGGTCTTTTTGTTTCCTCAACCACCATTACCAATACCAATAGAAATACTCCATGGTTATCATCTTCCGTTTCGGTGCTGCCGCCGCCACATAACTTCATCTTTTGGAATTTTAATAGGTGTGGAATTACTGCTCTCTTTTCCTATTATAGACTTCAATAATGTCGATGAAGCAGAAACCACAAGAGGATCCCAAACCTCGACAGCAAGATATGCAACCAACTAAAATGAATGATAATCCAATACTCATGGTTCTGTTTATAGGACTTCATGTCAATGATACTTGCGTCGATATGAGTGACATGTGGGATTACTTTAAGCTTGGCATTTTACAGAACACTTACACTACTAAATTACAACAATTATGTTTTCCAAGAATCGACAATTATTCATCAGCACAATCTAAAAGAGAACGTCTAATTAGGGTGTTCATGGTTCGGTTTAGATCGGTTTTTCCCTAAAAAGAAACCAAACCAAGTAAGTCGGTTTTTTAAATATTAAAAATGAACCAAACCAAACCAATTAAGTCAGTTTTTTGGTTTTTTCGGTTATTTGTAGTTTTTTCTTAAATATAAGACATACACTACCAAACACATATTTCGGCGGCCACATTTTCAACGTAACACTATCAAATCAATTGCCCTTTGAGAAATTTATTATTTACCAAGATATATTGATGATAATTGAATCAAATAGTGATGAATAATTTAAGGACTCAATTAAAAATATATTATTTTTGACATGAAATAGATTCTTACACTTAACAAAAGAATACTACCAATCAAACTAGAATGTAAATGTAAAAACCTGTACTAAAAGTGCAAACGATTAACATTTACTATAAAATTTTTGAAACATTGTATAAAAGTATACACACACACACACATATATATATATATATATATGTATGTGTGTGTGTGTGTGTGTGTGTGTGTGTGTAATAATAAATTTAAAATAGCTACTCCTATATTCGGTTTGGTTTGATTTTTTTTTATTAAAATCAAAACCAAACCAAATTTGATCGGTTTTTAAATTTCAAAACCAAAACTACACCAAACCAAAAAGTATCGATTTTTTTGGTCGGTTTGGTTTGATTTTCGGTTTGGTTCGGGTGTTCGGATTTTTATGAACACCCCTTTCTATTGAATCTAAACTTCATTGCATATTAATATTCAAACTAAACACATAAAATCTCTATCTCTGAGAACAATATATGGCACATCAATATACAAATTAAAAATAAATTTCGTACAAATTTAATGCAAATTTAAATATCTACAACAACATACATCGTAAACACAAATTTCATACAACTATTAATATATTATACAATTTATCTACAACTTTCATACATTATTTCTACCCAGTTAAATACAACTACAATATCATACAACTTAAATGCAATTTTTATGTAAATTTTATACAATATGTCTTTTGTATATATTTTGTATATGATTTGTATATATTTTTTCTTTGATGGATGCTTCTTCCTCTCTAAAATTCAAATCAAAACTTACTCTCTTAATACAATTTTGATACATATCAATAATTTTATGTAAAAAGATAGTATTGATAACTTAAATACAAATTTTATACAACGATTCATATATTATACAACTATTTTTTCAACTTTTATAGAACATTCAAATAAAAAAATATATATAACTGCCACTACTACAATTCCGTAAAAAAGCGACCAAAGTTTAGCGACCAAAGTTTAGCGACCAACGTTGGTCTGTCAAGAATAGCGACCAAAGTTGGTCACTAAATTAGCGAAAATAATGAAATAAATATTTGAAATACATTAGCGACCAAGGTTGCTCACCACTTGGTCGCTAATTTCGTCAAAATGTTGACCAGGCTGGTCATACTTGCTTGGTCAAAGGTATACTGAGATTAGAGACCAACGTTGGTCGCTAAAGCGGGACCCACATATCAAATTTTAATAATTATATTATTATTTTAAAAAAATTACAAAATATAAATATATATAATTTTAAATTAGCGACGAACGTTGGTCGCTAACTAAAGGGTAAGCAGATAGCGACCAACTTTGATTGCAAAAATGGGACCCAGTAATAAAATTTTAATAATTATATTTATATTACAAAAAAATTATAAAAATTTAAATAAATATAATTCAAAGTTAGCGACCAAAGTTGGTCGCTTACTGAAATTGAGACCAACTTTGGTCGCTAATCTGGGATTCAGTTCTAACGTTTAACATAAAATATTTTAAATATTATATAAAATATAAATAAATCTGATTTAAATTTAGCGACCAACTTTGGTCGCTAATTTAAATTTATGTATAATTAGTGACCAAATTTGGTCTCTATTTCAATTTATCTAAATTACTTTTAATTCAAATATTGTGACGACCCGAAGGGTCATCACCGTAGTTCTTCCTTATTCCGCGCTTTCGAGGCCTTGGAAACCTCGCTTTTAGTTGCCTCGATTGGCGTGCGTAGTTCGGGCGCGTAGCCGGAAAGTTTTTATGTTAGAATGGTCGTCACCGTAGTTCTTCCTTATTCCGCGCTTTCGAGGCCTTGAAAACCTCGCTTTTAGTTGTCTCGATTGGCGTGCATAGTTAGGGCGCATAGCCGGAAAGTTTTTATGTTAGAATATGTGAATCATGTGAAACATTTGATGAATTTTGGTATTAATATGCATAATGTTGACATCGGTCAACATTTTGGGTAAACGGACCCGGACCTGTGATTCGACGGTCCCGGAGGGTCCGTAGAAAAATATGGGACTTGGGCGTGTGCCCGGAATCAAATTCTGAGGTCCCAAGCCCGAGAAATGAATTTTTGAAAGAAATTGTTTTTTTGAAATTTGATATGAAAATTTGAAATGAAAAGGAGTTATAAAATATAGGTATCGGGCTCGTATTTTGGTTCCGACGCCCGGTACAAGTCTTAAATATGTGTTAAGCACTATCTGTAAAGTTTGGCTAAAAACGGACGTCATATGACGTGTTTCGGACTAAAAATGGAGAATTTGAGTTATGAAAGTTGAAGAAAAGAAAATCATGTGTTTGAGGCTTGATCCTATGTATATGATGTTATTTTGGCGATTTGATCGCACGAGTAAGTCCGTAAGATGTTTTTAAGGTTGTGTGCATGTTTGGTTTGGAGCCCCGAGGGCTCGGGTGAGTTTTGAATGGGGCCCGGGAGGTCTTGGACTTAAGAAAATGCAGGTTCAGGTGTTGCAGACACCAGCGCGGCCGCGGTCATTTCTGTGCGGTCCGCGTGGCTGAGTCTGAGGGTTAGGGTTTCAGGTTAACCAGCGCGGTCGCGCACCAAAACAGTGCGGTCCACGCTGGAAGGGTTCAGAGAAGCCCCACTTTTCTCCCACTCGGCGCGGCCGCAACACATTTTTGTGCGGTCCGCGCCAGGTCCTCAGAAAGGTATACAAGTTCGGAAAATCTTAGTCATTTTTCACTTTTCAAAAACCCAAAACCTAAGAG
Source organism: Nicotiana sylvestris (assembly GCF_000393655.2). Lineage (NCBI taxonomy): Eukaryota > Viridiplantae > Streptophyta > Magnoliopsida > Solanales > Solanaceae > Nicotiana > Nicotiana sylvestris. Next base: position 211,870,526 of record NC_091064.1, read on the forward strand.
GCGATTTTCCAAACAACGTTTTTTCTCCAAAACGATTGGTAAGTGATTTCTAACTTAATTTCTTTATTCCTTAACATCTTTTAACATAATTTCAACTTCAAATCAAAGATTTTCATGGGAAAAATCGGGTGTTTTGGGTAGAACCTAGGTTTTCTACAAATTGAGAAGTTGGACCTCAATTTGGGGTCCGATTCAAAAACAAATCATCTATTGGGATTCATGGGGGAATGGGTAACCGGGTTTTGGTCCGAACCTCGAGTTTCGACCACGTGGGTCCGGGGGTATTTTTGACCTTTTTGGGAAAAACCTTGAAAAATCTATTTTCATGCATTGGGGATGATTCATTTAGTAATTATTAATGTGATTAAGTAACTTATGACTAGATTCGAGCGGATTGGTGGTGGAATCAAGAGGTAAAGCTATACTAGAAGCGTGAGTTGAGTTTGGAGCATTCGAGGTAAGTGTTTGTTCTAACTTTGGCTTGAGGGAATAGGATTAGGATGATATTTGCTACTTGCTAATGTGGAGTACGGTGTATAGGCATGGTGACGGTTATCTATGCACCGGAGTCTAGCATGACCGTGAGTCTTGATTGCTTTTAATTCGAATAATGTGACACAAGCTCCTTGTTTATTTGATAAGTTTCATATAATGTGAACGGTTGAGGAAGAATGATTTAAAAGGAGAATGTGTTGTGAATACTCCCTTGCCGGGATGTGTAGACTGATATATATATTCTCCCTTGTCGGGATATTTTGGGCTGTTAGTTGTACCCTTGCCGGGTTAAAGGTATTGAGTTGTTATTCTCCCCTGAAGGGGTCTACTATATGAAGTCAGATATTATGAACTATATTATGAGATCGTGTGGCACGTCGTCCACTTATATATGATATTATGGGATCGTGTGGCACGCCGTCCACTTATATAAGATATTATGGGATCGTGTGGCACGCCGTCCACTTATATATGATATTATGGGATCGTGTGGAACGCCGTCCACTATATATATATATATCATGGAAACCGGAGTTTCTTCTGTTTATTTCCGGTATTTCATTTTTATCTGTTACTCCCCGATAGCATGTCCCCTCCCAGTTTTACTTTGTATTATCTTGTTATTGTTTTCTTGCACTTGTTGTATATATATCTATACAGGTTAATTGTGGTAGGTACTGTCTAGCCTCGTCACTACTTCGCCGGGGTTAGGCCAGGCACTTACCAGCACATGGGGTCGGTTGTGCTGATACTACACTCTATGCATTTTTGGTGCACAGATCAGGGAGCAGCTTACGGACCGCAGCAATAGGACTTCTGGGAGCTATCTTCAGTCCAGGGACTCTCGAGGTAGCCTAGCTGGCGTTCGCAGGCCGAAGTCCCTTTCCATGTTTTTTTGTTTGTTTGTTTATCTTGTACCAGACAAACATGATGTATTTTTCCTTCAGACATTGATTGTAGTATTCTGTAGTAGTCCGTGAGCTAGTGACACCAGACTCTGCGTAGCATTTTGGTTCAAACTTCCGCACTTTTGGTTTTCAATTGCTTTAGATTTAAAGTCTTCCGCTTAGATTTTGTCTCGTTTATTTTATTGTTTGAAAGAAAGCAGGAAAGGTGTTTTAAATATTTGGCTTGCCTAGCTCTGATAGTAGGCGCCATCACGACACCCGATGGTGGGAAATCCGGGTCGTGACAAATATAGCTTATACATATCGAATATAGCTTATATATACATATATATATATATATACACACACACACACACATACTTACACTATACTATGCTCTAATTATATATATATATATACATACATACTTACACTATACTATGCTCTAAGTATCAGCACATTAGCTAATATTCGATATATATATATATATATATATATATCAGTGTAAGTATGTGTATGTATATATATACATAGTATAGTATATCTATACTCTAAGTATCAGTGCATTAGCTAATATTCGATATATATATATATATATCAGTGTATATATATATATATACATACTTACACTATACTATGCTCTAAATATCAGTGCATTAGCTAATATAAGCTATATATAAGCTATATTGCTATATTCGATATGTATATAGTAGAAATTTAGGATTTTAATTCAATTTAAGCTATATATATAAGCTATATTCGATATAATATTAGCTAATGCACTGATGCTTAGTGCATAGTATAGTGTAATTATATATATATATATATATAAGCTATATTCGATATAATATTAGATAATGCACTGATACTTAGAGCATAGTATAGTGTAAGTATGTATGTGTATATATATTTAAAAAAATCAAAATAGAAAAAAAAACAAATTATCTTTTTTTTTTTGTAAAATAGCGACCAACTTTGGTCGCTATTTTGGTCTCAAAAAATTGCGACCAACTTTGGTCGCTATTTTTGTCAAACAGTCAAAACTTATATAGCTACCAAAATGGCGACCAAAGTTGGTCGCTATTTTTAAATCCAGAGTCAAAATCGGGTTTCCTCTTCCATTCTCTTATTTTCTTTCCAAAATTTCCCAAACTCTCTCTCAACATATTCTCTTCCCGTTCTCTTTCCCTTACACAAATCAATCCCCCCACCCCTTGCCACCACTGTGACCGCGCGCCACCACGCCGGAGCCGCTGCTAAATCTGTCGCCGGAGCCGTTGTCCGCCGCTAGCACTGTCGCCGGAGCCGCTGAACCCCACCCCTTTCCACCACTGATTTTTAATCCTCCTTTTAATCTACCAAGGTTAGTAATCTACCTTATTAGCTTTTTAATTTTTAATTTTTGCTATATAATTTTATATAATTTTTTTAGAGTTTTTGTCTATTTAGTATTAGGGTTTTTGGTTTGAACTATATTAGATTTATGAACTTAAGGTAGAAATTATGATCTTTTGGTTCTTGTATTAATTTATATTGAGTTCAATTGTGAAAAGAAACAATTCATACATTAGCAATACCTAAATAAGAGTACTTGTAAATACATTGTCTTAGAAGAGGAGCAATACCTAAATAAGTACCTAAATTCATGCTTTAAACTATGCATTATACATTTATAAGATAAGAAAAAAGAATTAAAGGGAGGAGTTTATTAATGTATTAATTATGAACTTAAGGTCATATTGGACTTTTAGGATATGAATTGGACTTTTAGTTAACTAGAAAAAGATTAGGATATGAATTAACTAAATTAATTTGTTCTTGCTTTATTTATATAGATGGAACATCGTACTTGGATGTACAACAAGAATTATCCTAATCAGCGGGGATTGGGGGAGGATTTTGTAGAAGGGGTTGGTGACTTTATTAGACATGCAATGTCACTTCCGCCATACCGAAATGAAGGAGTAATTAGGTGCCCTTGTGTTAGGTGCGACTGTATGAAGTTTGAAAAACCGGAGGAAGTTAAGGTTTATCTTTATAGTAAGGTGTTTATAGCGAATTACTTTGTGTGGACTAATCATGGAGAGATCAATGGTAGCCATGGGATATTTCATAACATGGTTGTTGGTGAAAGTAGTAGGTCGGTGGAGAATACAAATCGTGATTCCAGAATTCATGATATGGTTGCAGATGCTTTTGGAATGCACTTAGGGGGTGAGCCCAATGAAAATGTTGAACAAATTCCTAATGATGAAGCAAAATATTTTTATGAACAGTTAGAGCAAGCTAGTCATCCACTACGTTGTCTGTTAAAGGAAGTCCGCACTCTAAGTTGTCTGTTGCAGTTAGATTACTAAGTATCAAATTTAATTGGAATATTTCTCAAGGAGCCATGAACTCTTTCATTGACCTTATGCGTGAACTAGTTGACTCCGATATCGAATTACTTGGTGATTTCTATAAGGCAAAGAGATTAGTTTCTAAGTTAGGACTTTCGTCAATGAGAATTGATTGTTGTGAAGATGGTTGCATGTTATATTATAAAGATGATGCAAATTTAAGCAGTTGTAAATTTTGCGAAAAGCCTCGTTTCAAGAGGCTTTCCAACGGGAAGATGGTCGCTATCAAGACGATGCATTATTAACCTCTTATACCTAGGCTAAAGAAGTTATATGCGTCGATGAGTTCTGTTTCTCATATGAGATGACACTTTGAAAATAGAAGACCACCTGGTGTTATATGTCATCCTTCAGATGGAGAAGCTTGGAAGCACTTTGATAGGACATATCCAGATTTTGCTAGTGAACCAAGGAACATTCGGTTAGGTCTGTGTGCGGATGGCTTCACGCCTTTTTCTGTATCTACGACACCGTATTCATGTTGGCTTGTCTTCCTTACACCTTATAATCTACCACCCGAGTTGTGCATGACTAGTCCATATATATTCTTAAATTGTATTATCCCCAGTTCACGTAATCCGAAAGGTTTGATAAATGTATATTTGCAACCTTTGATTGATGAGCTGAAACAATTGTGGTACGATGGTGTTGAAACATATGACATATCAACCAAGCAGAATTTCAATTTGCGTGCTAATTTAATGTGGACAATTAATGATTCTCCTGCGTATGGAATGTTGTGTGGGTGGATGACTGCTGGGAAGCTAGCTTGTCCTTACTGCATGGAAAATAGTAAAGTGTTCACTTTGAAACATGGTCGAAAACAATCATGGTTTGATTGTCATCGTCAATTATTGCCTCCTGATCATGAGTTTAGAAGGATGAAAAATGCATTCAAAAAGAATAAAATGGAATATGATTATCCACCTCCGATACTTTCAGGTGAGGAAATTTGGAGAGGGTCCACAACTTCAGTGAAGTTACTGAAGCTCCACCTTATAGATTCTCTGGATACAGTGTTACTCATAATTGGACCAAACAGAGTATATTTTGGGAGTTGCCTTATTGGAAGGATAATCTTCCCCATCACAACCTTGATGTCATGCATATTGAGAAGAATTATTTTGACAATTTGTTCAACACAGTGATGGATGTTAAAGGTAAGACAAAGGATAACCCGAAGGCTAGAATGGACTTACAAGAATATTGCAGGCGACCTGAATTATACTTGCAGACTGCAAACAATGGTAAGATATTCAAGCCCAAAGAAAGTTACACATTCACTTTGGAGGAAAGACGACAGATTTGTGATTGGGTAACAAAATTGAAGATACCTGAGGGTGATGCGTCGAATTTTGGGGAAAAAGTTGATATGGAGGTAGGGAAGTTGAGCCATTTGAAAAATCATGACTGTCATGTTTTCATAGAGACCTTAGTGCCTATTGCATTTTGTGGTTTGCCTGAAAGAATATGGAAACCCATCACAAAGATTAGTTTATTTTTCAAAGACTTGTGTGCTTCCACATTAAGGGAAGAAAACCTACTCCGGATGGATTAGAACATTCGTGTAACTTCTTCTAAGATGGAAAAGATATTTCCATGTGGGTTTTTTGATGTGATGGAACACCTTCCAATCCACATTGTACACGAGGCACGACTTGGATGGCCTGTTCAATGCAGATGGATGTATCCCTTTGAGAGGTAATATTATATGTTTGATGTAATTTTCTGTTTTATTTGAATGTTCTTGGCTGACCTGAAATTATGTAGGACAATTGGCAAATGCAAACAATTTGTTAAGCAGAGGAATAGGATTGAAGGATCCATATGCGAAGCTTATCTTGCAAAGGAAACTGCTCATTTTTATTCTTATTATTTTGAGAGTAATGTGCCATGTGCTAGGAATAGGCCCAACAGGCACACAGTCGACCTTAGGAATGATCCATTATATCCGCCTATGTCCATATTCAATCAACCAGGCCGATGTTCTAAGGATGTTAGAAAGAGAAGTTTGAGTGATATGGAGTTCAAATCAGCTACACTTCACGTATTGCTAAATTGTCCCGAAGTTGTACCATTTCTCAAGTAAGTATTGATTTAGTAGTTATCAAAATATAAAAATTACTGTGATTACATCTCAATGCAACTACTAAAAATATTTGATGTGTCACAGTCACTTTGTGGGTCAATTTGACCATGATGCTGTATATACGAGATTTGATACGTGGTTCAAACAATTTGTAAGTTTCTCCTTAAAATATTCTAACACTATATAGGTAAACAATGTTTGGAAGTTATGCTAACTTATAAAATTTTTTAACAATATGTAGGTAAATGATCCAAATAATGGTGTAAATCAATTTTTGAAAGATATATCTTAGGGACCTAGGGTTGAAGTCACAACAATGTCTAAGTACGTTGTGAATGGTTATAAGTTTCATACATAGGATTGCTCTAAAAAATAAAAATAACAACAACAGTGGGGTGTGGGTTCAAAGTGGTGATGACAACCAAGATGGAGATATTGATTATTATGGTGTGCTCAAAGAAATAATAGAACTAGAATATACAGGTTGGCCATATAAGAAATTGATACTCTTTAGATGCAAATGGTTTGACCCACATCCAATAAGAGGTACAAGAGTACACAATCAATCCAACATAATTGAGGTTAATCATACGAGGGAATATGATCGCTATGATCCTTTCATAATTGCACATAATGTTAGGCAAGTGTATTATGCTCCTTATTCATTGCGGCGGAATAAGTCTGATTGGTGGGTTATAATAAAAACTAAGTCTGTGGGTAGGGTAGAAGTCGAGAATGTGTTAGATGTTGCATATCAAAATGATATCTCCAGTGTTGACCAAATAGTGGATGAAGTTTTAGAAAATGATTTGGAACATCCTGAACACATATTGGAAAAAGTTGATATAAATGAAGTAAGAATTATAGAAAACGAGGAAGAAGAATCAACTGATGAAGCTCAAACTAGTGAGTAAGAAGAATTCTCGGACGAGGAACTATACGTCGATGAGCTTTAAAAAGTTGGCTTCTTTAATAACTCTCGTTTATAGCTAGTTTCTTTATATGTATCAATCTAAATATGTATTATATTATGCAAATGACAGGCAAGGGTCGAGGTAACAATGATCCTGCTAGTTCTCGGGGTCGAGAAAAGGCTAAGAAACCAAAGAGGAGGGTAGAAGATAATCCTCCATCTTTTCCTGCCTTTTCAGAGATGCCTATGCCTATGGCCTTGCCTCCACCCCAGGGCTATTCTGAGCTGCCACAACATCACCAGCCCTACACTTTCGTGCAGACACCAGGTCTTTCGTCACAGGGCCATATGACTGTATGTCCGACATACAGTCCAGCTGCCGCACGACCACGTGGATCGCAACCATTTGCATCGCATAATCGCATTGATCCATGTTACATCCACATAGATCACAGGCATCAGTGTCATAGCCACTCGGGTCACAGCTATCAGTGTCACGTCCACTTGCGGGCCATACAGCTATGTCGCAGTCACAGGGCTCGCATTCATCTTCATTTGGGACTCCACCTATTTCAGGTCTTCGCCTGCGAGATACTAGCTCTGACCCCCCTACACATTCCACACATGCCTCTGATATACATGTTTCGGACGGTGATGCTGATAATGACGAGGAGGTGCATTATGATCAATATGGCAGGATCATTATAGTCCCTGAGGGTGATGGGTAAGAGTTATTTGTTATTTTTACGTTTATTGTTTTGTACAGTTTTACTAAGATATTAATGTGTTTTTTTATATTAAATTGTAGGTTCATCCCTAGTAATATTACTACAAGGATAATCACCAAAGCCACCAGAAAGCTTTATGATGGCCCTTATGCGACTTGGAGTGATTTCCCATTCGCGCTGAAGGAGCAAATTTTCAATCAATTTAAGGTATAAATATTTTTTTAAGCAGTACAGTTATTTATATTTATGATATTTCCATATAAATATGTATTATAGAATATAGCTTTATATATATATTATAGAATATAGCTTATATATATATATATATACTTACACTATACTATGCACTAAGTATTAGTGCATTAGCTAATATTATATCGAATATAGCTTATATATATCGAATATAACTTTTATATATACGATAAAAGCTTAGTGCATTAATACATAATTATTCAAAAGTTAAGTGCATTAATACTTAGCTTTTATTAGCTAATATTATATCCGATATAGTATTAGCTAGTGCACTAATACTTAGTGCATACTATATATATATATATATGCACTAATATACTACATACTATATTATAAGCAGTTAATGCACTTAACTTTTGAATAATTATTAGCTAATAAAAGCTAAGTATAATATATCGAATATAGTTTTTATGATATTTCCATCTAAATATGATATTTTCATATAATACTTAACTTTTGAAATACAGAGCAAGTGTGTATGGGAACACCGCTATAGCGTCGATGTGGCTGCAAATTTTTATCTCAAAGCTCGCAAGCGGTTGTCGCATTGTTTCTCCAAAGCTAGAAAGTTGAACCAGAAGCCTGGCTAGTTGCTTCAGAATTTATGGGAGGATTTGCAAAGGCAATGGCTTACCGCAAAGTTCTTTGAGAAGAGCGAAAAAAGGAAAGAAAGCTCGTGCATCTGAGAAGGGAGGATCCTTGCACACTGGAGGTGCGATCAGCCTAGGGACAATAAAGAGAAGAATGGTTCGTGATTGCTTAATTTAATTTAATTTTCAAAGTATATCTATTCTGTTTATTAACTAAAATTTATGAGTTTTCAGGAGAAGAAGTTGGGGCGTCCGATGAACCAAGATGAGCTATTCAAGGAGACTCATATTGTAAAGAAGAAGAAAGAGTCGGATCAAGAAAGGTGGGTCGAGGGCCGAGCCTTGATTGTACATGTAAGTTTTCACTTTTCATTAAGTATTTGGGAGGATCCTTGCACACTGGAGGTGCGATCAGCCTAGGGACAATAAAGAGAAGAATGGTTCGTGATTGCTTAATTTAATTTAATTTAATTTTCAAAGTATATCTATTCTGTTTATTAACTAAAATTTATGAGTTTTCAGGAGAAGAAGTTGGGGCGTCCGATGAACCAAGATGAGCTATTCAAGGAGACTCATATTGTAAAGAAGAAGAAAGAGTCGGATCAAGAAAGGTGGGTCGAGGGCCGAGCCTCGACTGTACATGTAAGTTTTCACTTTTCATTAAGTATTTTGATTTACTTTTATATAAATTTTGAAATACTAATTCAATGTAATTTTTCTTATAGGGTCGCTTCACAGCTGAAGTGGAGGAATTCATACGTAGTCAACCACCTAATGAGTCGGGCGACCCAATTCAACCTTCGGGCGAGGATGCTGAAAGAATCTGGACACAGGCTGCTGTCAGTCCAAAATGGGGGAAGGTATACGAGCTTCCTACTAAGAAATTCCATCGCTATAAGTGTGGAATGCAAGGAATAGGGACTTCCTCGCAAGCCGAGCAACTTGATGGGGAGAGCCTCTCCTCTATGCGAGAGACTGTGACAAAGCTCACATCCGATCTAGAAGCCGCCAAGGAAAGAGACAATATTAGAGATGCTCAGTACATTGGCATGCAAGAGCAGATCAAATCTCTCCTAGCTTCTGGCAGTTTTCCGATTCCCCGGTCTCGTGAGTCATCGCCAGAGGCTCGCCTTCCCCGTGCTCGTTCCTCCCGTCCTCTCCGTGATCGTTCTTCCCATCGTAGACAAGTACGCCTTTCTGGATACCGTCTTGCTGATGAAAGTTCATCAGACGATGATGATAATGATGTAGAAAACAATCCTTGACTTTTATACACTTTCAACTTGACAAATACAATCGGTTTTCGAATGAACTTGTAATAACAGTTAACTTAGTTTGGTTAGCTTAATGTGTTAGTTCTATTGAACTTTATAGTTTGTTAGTTTTAATGTTGTTGTTGTTGTTGCTTTTTATTGTTGTTGTTGTTGTTGGCATAAAATGTCTGTTTAGGATTTTTGGTAAGCTGGCAGGTGGTGTAGCTGCCAATACATGCATTTTCTGCCAAAAATATACCAAAAAAAGCTACCAACTTTGGTCACTAGTTGGTCGCTTATCCCTTAAAAAAAAATCTGGGCAATAGCGACCAACCTTGGTCGCTCTTGAACCTAGATTTCTCAAAAGCAACCAACATTGGTCGCTATTTCATTTTAAAAAAATAATTTCTGGAAATATAGCGATCAAAGTTGGTCGCTTATAATTAAAAAAATAATTAATTCTTGAATTTAGCGACCAACTTTGGTTGCTTATTTTAAAAAAAAATTAAAAAAATTAATAATAAAGTGACCAACGTTAGTCTCTAATTTTCAGATTTTAAAATATAATATTTTCTTTATAGACCAAAGTTGGTCGCTTTTTTTTATTAATAATAAATAAAAAACGTAATTTACATGTGGAGACCAACTTTAGTAGCCAAAATTATATTGTTAAATATTAAAGCGACCAAAGTTGGTCGCAATTTTCTTTACCTAGAATATTTGGTCCTTTTACCTTAGAGACCAAAGTTGGTCGCTAATTGGTGACCAACTTTGGTCCTTAAGGTAAAAGGACCAGCTTAATATCGACCAGGCCTGTTTGGTCGCTTTTTGGTCGCTTTTCGGCCAATAAGCGACCAACTTTGGTCGCTTTTTTCCGGATTTCTAGTAGTGTGCAATAGAATACAATTTATATATATAATTATAATACGATTTTACTACAGTTTCATAAGTATATTATATGTCATGTGTTCTTCTTCTTCTTCTTCTTCGACGAGTTTCAATATGAAATTCATCCAAAATCAAGTCTAATTTTAACCAAAACATCCTCAAAATTGAGATATAAACTCCAAACAATATTCTCAATTATTTGCAACAATACCCAATCTAAACAAATAATTGTTTTGAAAATCCGAATTCGATTTCAAAGCTTCAAAGCTTTTTAATGGCTGTCACTAGTGGAGAGTCAAACACCTTCAAAATTTATTGATTGGTAATTTCAATTTGAACACCAATTATGCAACTTGAAAGGAAATTGCTAAGTTAAATCGATTGAAATCCATTGATGAATGCCATTAAAAGTCTATACAACAAGAAAGCATAAAAAAATAGAGAACATTAAATGAAGAAAAATTGGGGGAAAAAAGAGAAGGAGAGTAGAGAGACGAAGAGAGAGACAGAGACGGAAAGAGAGACGGAGAGAGAGTGTGCAAGTATAAAGGGATAAGGAAATAACTGATATTCCTTAGTCAATTCCTAATATATCAGGATACTCATTTAAAACTTATTTGTATATAATTGATAAAATTGTATATGACCATGTAATTAAATTGAAATTTTAGTAGGGAGGATAATAAGGTTTCAAATAATGTATATGAAGCTAAAAATTCCTAGATTAAAATCCCGGTAACTTTTTCATATTATCTCATAATTGTGTATGATAAAAACTAGAACATAACAAACATATGTATTGTAAATGAAAGACTACACATTGAAAACAGAAATGTACTTATAATAAACTTAACATGTATGATTTACGTAGGGGTAGGTTCCAAGTTACTTCATTTTCTTTACTCTTTTGTCACGAAGGAGGCAGTATGGTGGGATAAATGAGATCTCTTTATCCTTATAAAGTTCTTGGCTTCGACATTTATAATATAGAAATTTTGATATGGCACACTTTTCTTCGTTAATTAATGAGCGTTATGTAGCACCAGTGTTTTAAATGGCATTTTTGGGCGAGCCCTGGGACGAGCCCAGGGGCGAGGCGCACCAAAAATACCCCGAGGCGTTGGTGGGGCACGAAAGTCTCAAGAGGCGCACGCCCAGCAATTCAGGGCGTACGCCGGGGCGTTAGGCGAATTTTTGTAGTGAGATATAATTCCAATGACTTTTTCAAATTAAAATAAAATTTGCTGAATAAGTCCTTAATAAAATACTCAAATTTCAAAAGTCACCTTGTAATTACTCAAAAGTTTTAAAAAGGAAATTTAACATCAAGTTTTAAAGTCAAGACCTTTTTTTATTGCTAAAAGTCCTAATTTATGGTCTTTCCTAATTATTTATCTTGTCCACTAGTAAGCTAATATCTCCCAAAAACAACGAACAATTAATTTTTTTTTATTGCAAATACAAAGAAAACTCATTCTCCTTTATAACAGCAAGTTCAAAGTTCAAATTGTATGTTAGTCTTCCTTTTTATTCCTTCATGTAGAAAGCTTTATTCTTTTCAACTCGAGTTACTTGTGCTTGTAAGCAACGAATAATAGATTGTTTTGACTAGCAACGAATATATATATATATATATATATATATATATATATATATATATATATATATATTATTTATAGTTTTCTTCAATTTGTTTTTTGCAATTTTACCCATTTTATATGAAATATTAAAAATTAAATTTTTACGGGGCTTATGCCTCATGCATCGGAGCTTACGCCTCGTTGAAACTATATATAAAATGTCTTGCCTTGTGTCACACCTCCTTTTTGCGCGCCCCGCCCCGAAGGGTAAGGATGCGCGAGGGGAGTTTTTTTCAATTTAAGTGACAATATTCGAAATGGGATTATTTATTTTTATTCAGAGTCGCCACTTGGGAAAGGTTTGGCTTTTGGTGTCCCAAGTCACCGGTTTATCTTGAATCCCGAATCGAGGAAATTTTCGACTTTTCCAAATGAAGTCTGCGAACCAGAAATTCTAAGTAAGGAATTCTGTTGACCCGAGGGAAGGTGTTAGGCACCCTCGAATCCCGTGGTTCTAGCACGGTCGCTTAAATTGTTATAATGGCTAAATATCTGATTTAAATACATGTTGTGACTTATGTGCTTTTATTAAGTTTAAACCGCTTTTATTATTATCATTTATTTTTATAGAATTGCAACGTCGTGAAAATGCATCTCGAACCACGTCACAATCAATGCACCCGTGGTCGTCGACACATTTTGACTCCGTTGAGATTTGGATTTGGGTCACATCAATGTGCACCCGTGTTTAAGAAGGTTAAATTATTAAAGGTGCGCCTAAAGCAACTAGCGTATTGTTATTTTGGGAAGGCCGTAAAATTCGCTAAACGGCCTGTCCCGAATTCTAAGTATTTTAATATATACATTTAGAGGGCCCCGCAGCTTGTGCATTTTTGTTTGTCGAGGCTCGTCTCATTTTTATTTAAAAGGATAAACCTACAGTGACTATATTTTCCTATTAAGTTCGTCTCTAAAATAAAAGAAAATCATGTTAATTCAAGTATATGCTTTGGCCTAATTCTTATCAATTTCTGATTAATTATTTATAAAGTAAAAAAAACGTCATACTTTATGAGAAATGTTCTAATTTGACAAAGAAATTACATACGAGCTGACAAAATGCTATGCTTACATCCGAAACATTTCTTGAATTAAATTTAAACTAGACTCATTTAGGCTAGATTAAGGGAATTAACCACTAGGCATTATTACTAATGGGGATTCGAACGTGCTCCTATATACTGCCTAGCGGGTCCTGATAAAAGAAAAAATAAAAATAAAAAAATAAAACAGAACATCATTGTGTAAGGTGGAAGTATTCTATCCTATGCATATCATTATAGCTAAACAGGAATCCGGTCAGTCGCTATGTCAATTATCCATACATTCTACGTACTGTACCATTACTTACCTCATACCAACAAACAACTATAAACTAAGATGCAAGAGGCTAAAACTCAGTTAAGTATTGACTAACTAATTTTTTGCTATTGAATTACACACTAATCAATTTATACAAAAGAAATCAATATACCATGAGCATTACAAACAGACATTTAAACTTCTTCAAACTCCTTTCATTTCATGCTTTCGAACTGTTACAGTTAACACCAACATGGGACTCGAAATGTGTACCTAAATACTGAAATGCAAAGAAGAAGTGGAAGTAAAAGGGTCAGCAGCAGCAGAAAACAGACTAGCAGCAGCAGCAACAAGCGAAGCAAGTAGACTCAAGAACCCAACTAGACCAAGTTCCAGAGTAAACCAACAGACAACCAACAGACTCAATTGGATTTAGAAGAAATCAGTATTGAACAAACAAGTCAAGACCAGTGAAATCAAGACAAACAGAGAAGAATCCAATTTCTAGTTTTGTCTGTCTAAGTTATCAAACAAAGTTCTTTTCCAGTTTTCTGTTTTTCAGGACTTCACTCTCCTAAAAGTGTTCCCTCTCAATTCACTCTGTTCTTATCAATGTCTGACTGTGTGTCTATCTCCAAAATCTGTCCCCTTTTTAAACTGATGGCAGTTCCCTTTTATTAACCTAAAATCAGCCCTTTAACAGCCTGTTAGACAATCAGAACACCCCTCCCATGTGCTATCTTTCTTTTCAGTTTCCACTTACTATTTAAATAAAAACAAACCCCATGACATTCCCTGGCAAACTTACTTTTGAGTAAGGTTTATTATTTCTGAAACTTAAAGCAGAATATGGGCAGCAGAATGTAATCTGACAGCATGTGCTGTCAAATTACTTTAAACTTAATAAAAGCCTTTATGCAGGACACAGGTTGTGCGCAATGCACATGTGGTGCATAAGTGCACATGCTGTGCACAAATGCACATGTCCTCCAATTCAGAGCTGTAATTAAACAAAACAATCCTTTTACATTTCTGATTCAAAATAACAACTATAAGTGAACAAACTCAGTTCCTTATTGATTCAAGAAAATGTGTCCAGAAGCAAATCGATTTGTTATTGTTCAGGCAGTTAAAACTAATTGACGACACATGTCGACTCGACTATATTAATCATAACATGTACAATCGTAGCTAAAATCAGACATTTAAATAGTATCACACAAGGGGTTCAGATTGCAATGTTAATACAGAAATGACCTTGGGAGCTAATTGAATGACTGATTACGAATTCACTTGAACATACAGTTTACACACACACATTATGAAGAAAGACTTGACTGAATACAGGAGTCCGGGCAAAGGGGGCAATTGACAGTTGACAAAAGAAATTCAGAGACAAATTACACAAAATATGCACAGACCTCTAAACCACACACGTACTGAATAACAAAGAGAAAACAAACTTACCTTAAAAACTTTGAAAGAAGGAACAGAAAATCAGCTTGTGTTTGAACAGACCCTTTTTAAGGTTGAACGGACTTTAATCGAAGGGTTTCTCAGATGAGAAACACTTCGATTAAGGTCCATTAGACCCTAACCTCTTGGCTTAACAGGCACGGACCGGGCTTGGGGTTTTTAGGTTTTGTGGAAGGTAGATTTGGAACTTGGGCTTCCATGGTTAGATTCGGACCAAACCAAGCATGGTTTGGTCACGAGGGGGTCCGGGGATTGTCTGGTATGAATCTAGGGCAGATCGACGTAGATCGAGTTTTGCTCGAATCTTCAAATGAAGATTCGAGGACCTGGAGGATGATTCGAACTAAACGGTAAACAGGTCCATGTTTAGGGGGTGAGATGGTCCTATGTTGTTAAGGTAAAGGCCACCGGCGTTCATGCCGCCGGCTTTCATGGTGAAGGTGTACAGAGGCGGCTCTAGGGTTTGGGGTTCTTGTGAAGACGATGAAGGCTGGGGTATTGGATAGGGGGGCAGGGTACGAGTGGGAACTTATATATGGAATGGATGAACGGATTTCAACTGTTGGATGAGGCGATATGGAGGGCCAGGATCCTTCAGTTAAAGGGGAACGATGTCGTTTTAGACTAAAAGGGGTTGGGTCGGTCCGGGTGAGACGGTTCGGGTCTATTAGTGGGTACGAAGTATGGGATCTTGGCTGTTGGATCAGTTTGGTTTGAATGGTTGAGATGGATTGGTATTGAAACGACGTAGTTTTGGTGTCAAACTACGTCGTTTTGTGGCCTGGGGGTGGGCTGTTCGGACTGGTAACTTGGGCTGCTCATTTGGGCCCTAAATTTAAAATGGGGATCAGCCCAACTTCAACAAATTTTAGCCCTTTTTCTTTATTTCCAATTTTCTAAAAACACACAACCTAATTAAATAAAATTAAAACCATTAATTAACGTTTAATGTTTTTATCACACACATATAAAAAATGTTAAAAGTAGGTAAGATTAAACAAAACAACAAATCAGGATAAAAATGCGTATTTTATGATTTTCTATTTAACAACCGAATTACGGTTCAAATTATGCCTGACACACACATTTTTTTGTATTTTATTTTAATAGAATAGCAATGGGCAAACATCATAAACAATTAACAAAGTGTCACATAAAATCCAAAAATTGTACAGCAGGACCATTTATTATTATTTTTCATTTCTTTTGGAGCGATTGTCGCGTAAGACAAAAATCACGTGCTCACAGCTGCCCCTCTTTGTTCGGAAACACGAAGGGTTTTCGTGCAAAGATAAAGTGAGCGGATATGAGCGATTTTTGCCTATGGACTACTCCTTGTGAAGCATTTTTGAAAGATTTGACCGAACCTTTGCTCCAAAGGTTTCCTACATATCCTGGGCTAAACAGGAATCAGGTCAATGTAGTTCGGGAAGTTTTGGTAGCTGGGACTACCATGGGACTGCGATGCTTGTTGTTACTGCTGTTGCTGTTGTCACATGCTTTACTGACCGCCTTATTACAACCAAAGAAAAATTGAAACTGAACTAAATACTTATATGCATGTCAACTTCTAGTTACAAGATCCCTATCTATGATTCTTTTGCGACTTGATCATGGGTCTTAGCTGATTTTGCTTGGAGACTTCGATCCGAATCTTGATGCCTGCAAGTTGTAGGTGCTTGTTTAACCTCTGGGATACTCAGTGAGATGTGACTGGCAGAGTTTTGGACCTTAATCAAATTTTGGAATGATCCGCCTTCCATTTTCTCCGGTATCTCGGGACATCTTCTTTTTGTCCTTTTCTTTTTGGATTCTGGGTTGAGACTCATCTCGTGGGTCATTTCGATCCGTGTGGCTCGAGGTTAGACCTGTGGGAGAAAACAAACAAACGAACGAAATTCTCTGCCCCAGTTTTACTAGGAAAATTTCGTTAATTATTCGCCATGAAGTTCATAAAATTGAGGAAGGAAGATAAAATGCTCAGTTCAGGGTTGGAGCCCTAATACCGAATAGCTGGGGAGAAGTTCAGTTTTTAGAGTTGAAACTCTAATACTGACCAACTGGGGAAAAGTTCAGTTCAGGGTTTTAAAAAAAACCCTAATGCTGACTAAAGGAAAAATTTAGTTTAGGGTTTAAAACCCTAATACTGATTGCATGGAAAAGCTCAGTTTAGGGTTTAAAACCCTAATGCTGGCTGAATGGAAAAAAGTTCAGTTTAGGGTTTAAAACCCTAATGCTGACTAAAGGAAAAATTCAGTTTAGGGTTTAAAACCCTAATACTGATTGCATGGAAAAGCTCAGTTTAGGGTTTAAAACCCTAATGCTGGCTGAATGGAAAAAAGTTTAGTTTAGGGTTTAAAACCCTAATGCTGACTAAAGGAAAAAGTTCAGTTTAGGGTTTAAAACCCTAATGCTGACTAAAGGAAAAATTCAGTTTAGGGTTTAAAACCCTAATGCTGATTGCATAGAAAAGTTCAGTTTAGGGTTTAAAACCCTAATGCTGACTAAAGGAAAAATTCAGTTTAGGGTTTAAAACCCTAATGCTGATTGCATGGAAAAACTCAGTTTAGGGTTTAAAACCCTAATGCTAGCTGAATGGAAAAAAGTTCAGTTTAGGGTTTAAAACCCTAATGCTGACTAAAGGAAAAATTCAGTTTAGGGTTTAAAACCCTAATGCTGATTGCATGGAAAAGCTCAGTTTAGGGTTTAAAACCCTAATGCTGGCTAAATGGAAAAAAGTTCAGTTTAGGGTTTAAAACCCTAATGCTGGCTGAATGGAAAAAGTTCAGTTTAGGGTTTAAAACCCTAATGCTGACTAAAGGAAAAATTCAGTTTAGGGTTTAAAACCCTAATGCTGGCTGAATGGAAAAAAGTTCAGTTTAGGGTTTAAAACCCTAATGCTGACTAAAGGAAAAATTCAGTTTAGGGTTTTAAACCCTAATGCTGATTGCATAGAAAAGCTCAGTTTAGGGTTTAAAACCCTAATGCTGGCTGAATGGAAAAAAGTTCAGTTTAGGGTTTAAAACCCTAATGCTGACTAAAGGAAAAATTCAGTTTAGGGTTTAAAACCCTAATGCTGATTGCATGGAAAAGCTCAGTTTAGGGTTTTAAAACCCTAATGCTGGCTGAAAGGAAAAAAATTCAGTTTAGGGTTTAAAACCCTAATGCTGACTAAAGGAAAAATTCAGTTTAGGGTATAAAACCCTAATGCTGATTGCATGGAAAAGCTCAGTTTAGGGTTTAAAACCCTAATGCTGGCTGAATGGAAAAAAGTTCAGTTTAGGGTTTAAAACCCTAATGCTGACTAGCTGGGGACAAAATTCGAGAACAACAACTGACCTCTTTTTTTGAATTTTCTTGTTTTAGTAAAAGACAAAAGGGAGTTTCGTGGGAACTTACCTTTCGAGTGAATTCCTTATTGCCAAGATATTTCTTGTACCCATGTACCCTTTTTTTTTTGGGCGACACCTGCTTCTTGCACGGTTGTCTTGGATTAAACCTGTTTCAACTTTTCAGACAAAGAACAATTGTTAGTTCGGAAATGACGGTCAGTTTGGTGACCTTGATCGTTCCTAGTTGCTTTATTGCGTCTTCATTTCTGTTGCGAAGTCCCGCCATTGATTTGATTCATATGTCGAGACCTTTTAGACTGCTCAGGCTTGTATTTCCAGATTCTGTGATGATTTGCCTCGTAAGGCTCTTTTTCTTTCTCTTTTTTTTGTGTCCCGTTTTGCTTGGAGGTTCTCAACGGGGATTTTATTGGAGGTATTTTGTGGGGATTTGTACAAAAGGAAGCTCTGTGGGGGAATATTTACAAAGTGGATTCTTTGTGTGGATTTTTGTACAATGGGGCATGCTGGGTAATTGTTTCGAAGCGGGCTTTCTAGGCTTGGTTGGGGTAAGCTTGTTGGGGAAGTTTTACAAAGGGACTCGCTGGGGATGTGTTGGGGAAATTCCAACGGGGATTTTTTTTTTATTTTTTTTTTAATATATATTTTGGGGAGACTTTGTGGGGGATTGTACATGAGAGACTCTGTGGGGATTCGTCCGAAGGCGGACTTGCTGGGGGAAATTTCTCTTTTTCTTCTTTACTGCGAACGCCATCAAACATCATGATTTATCAAGTTTGGACAGATGTACCATCGAAACGGGGTGTTTTCCTTCATAAAACGGAATTCCGTGAAAACAAACCTGCCACCTGCCCTCTCTGGTGTATCCTGAACTTAGGGTTAAAACATAAAAAGGGATTCAAAGAGAAATAAAGAAAGGAGAAAACAAATTTCAGGAAGGGAGTGTCCCTTTCGGGACGAGAAAGACTTATCTGAGGAAGATAACGCTGGCTTTAAATGACATGACATGCTCTTTGGACTGGACGCCTGACCTTCCATGAACTTGCATTTCGCTGAACCAGAACGGATCTGTGATTCCAAATCGGTGGAACTTTGCCGAGACCTCTTTGGGGTGGAGTCATTCTTTTCGGCCAACAGCGCCCTTTGCGGGTTTTCGCTGGCTGACCTCTCTCATTTCTCTTCCTGTCATCGCTTGATAGCACTCTTTGTGAGTTTTTACTAAACAAGCTCTTTCATTTTTGTTTCTCTACTCCCGTCGCCTCGTGGTGCCCGAAGGTTTTCACCGATGAGACTCTCTCATTTTATCTCTCTCAATTCAGAGTGTACCGGTCTCCATTTGTGACGCTCATTGGTTCCCCACTATCTTTAGTGATTGATTTGAAGGCTTGTGCTTGGTAAAGAGAGGTGGATGATACTAACTTCTAAACTGCTCGACGTGCCCCGGTTTCAATTTCATGGCGAATGGGATTTTATTGTTGGTGTGACTGAACCTTAGGGAGAGGCTGCCTACGTATCCTTTCGGAATCAAGTCAAACGTAGTTCAGGCCTCAATCAATGTTTTGTTTTCTTGTTTTTTGTTTTTGTTTTTTTTGTAAGCGGCCCAAAGGCTTGTAGAGAGAATTGGGTAGTGTTTGGGGGTAGTGGGGAATAAAACCTTCGTCATTTTCAAATGTGTCAAGACCACTGGAGTATAATTTAGACGTAGTATCTCTTGACTGCATCTGCATTTACTGCTGTTTCGGGGTCATTTCCTTCGATATCACCTAAATACAACGCTCCTCTTGGCAATATCTTCCTTATGATGTATGGGCCTTTCCAATTTGGAGCAAACTTCCCTTTGGCTTCCTCATGATGCGGCAGAATACGCCTCAGTACCAGCTGACCTACTTCAAAATTCCTGGGTCAGACTTTCTTGTTGTAAGCGCGGGCCATTCTTCGTTGGTACAACTGTCCGTGACAAACCGCGGCCATTCGCTTTTCATCAATCAAATTCAATTGCTCTAACCGAGTCTTGACCCACTCGCTGTCTTCGATTTCCTCTTCGACAATGGTTTGAAGTGAAGGAATTTCTACCTCTGCCGGTATTACAGCCTCGGTCCCATAAACCAAAAGATAAGGAGTCGCTCCTACCGATGTGTGTACCGTAGTGCGATACCCCAATAATGCAAATGGTAACTGCTCATTCCACTGTCGGGAACTTTGGATCGTTTTCCTCAAAATCTTCTTGATGTTTTTGTTTGCCGCTTCTACAGCGCCGTTGGCCTTTGGCCGATAAGGAGTAGAATTCCTATGCGTTATTTTGAATTGCTCGCATACATCTCCCATCAAGTGACTGTTCAAGTTTGCTGCATTATCTGTAATGATAGTCGCAGGAATACCGAAACGACAGATAAGATTTGAGCGTACAAAATCCACTACAGCTTTTTTAGTGACTGACTTGAGAGTGACAGCCTCTACCCATTTTGTGAAGTAGTCTATGGCAACCAGTATAAACCTGTGTCCATTCGAAGCCTTTGGTTCGATTGGTCCAATGACGTCCATGCCCCAGGCGACAAATGGCCAAGGTGCAGACATGGGATGCAGCTCCGTGGGAGGTGCATGAATCAAATCACCGTGCACCTGACACTGATGACACTTCCGAACGAAGCTAAAGCAATCCTTTTCCATGGTCATCCAGTAATAACCTGCTCGAAGGATTTTCTTCGCTAAGACATACCCGTTCATGTGAGGTCCGCACACACCTGCGTGTACTTCGTGCATGATCTTTCTCGCTTCCTCGATATCGACACATCTTAGGAGATTGAGGTCCGGGGTCCTCTTATATAACAATTCACCGCTCAGAAAGAAACCACTTGCATGTCGCCTAATGGTCCTCTTTTGATCTCCAGTAGCGTGCTCGGGGTATTCTTGTGTCTTCAGGAACCTCTTGATGTCATGGTACCAAGGCTGCGTATTTGATCCCGCCTCGATTACATTGCAGTAACCGTGTCTTTCCTTGATTTGGATTTCCAAAGGATCGACGTGGGCGTTGCCCGGGTAGGGTAGCATTGAAGCCAAAGTAGCAAGTGCATCTGCCAGTTCATTGTGACACCTCGGGATATACCTGAACTCTATTGATGTAAAGCGCTTGCTGAGGTCCTCCACATGCTGTCGGTATGGGATAAGTTTGACATCCCGAGTTTCCCATTCACCTTGGACTTGTCGGATAATCAGGTCAGAATTTCCCATAATCAGTAAGTCTTCGACATCGTGATCGATTGCCATATGCATGCCCATGATGCAGGCTTCATACTCAGCTGTATTGTTTGTGCAAAAGAAACGCAGTCTAGCTGTGGCGGGATAATGCTGACCAGAAGGCGAAATCAAAATTGCCCCAATCCCTACACCTTTGGCATTCACGGCTCCATCGAAGAACATCTTCCAAACATGAGCTTCCTCCGAGACCACCTCTACGGTGTTTACTTCTTCATCTGGAAAGTAGGTACTCAAAGGCTGGTATTCCTCATCGACCGGATTTTCGGCCAAATGATCTGCTAGCGCCTGGGCTTTCATTGCCGTGCGAGTGACATAGACTATGTCGAATTCAGTAAGCAGGATTTGCCACTTGGCCAGTCTCCCAGTAGGCATCGGTTTCTGAAATATATACTTCAAAGGATCCAACCTGCTTATGAGGAACGTAGTGTGGGCTTGGAGATAATGTCTCAGCTTTTGAGCAACCCACGTGAGAGCGCAACATGTCCTTTCCAGCAGAGTGTATTTGGCCTCGTAGCCGGTGAATTTCTTGCTCAAGTAGTAGATTGCTTGCTCCTTCTTTCCGGTTATGTCGTGTTGCCCGAGGACGCAACCGAAAGAGTTCTCCAAGACTGTCAGATACAAGAAAAGTGGCCTCCCTGGTTCTGGAGGGACCAAGACTGGGGGATTCGAAAGGTATTCTTTGACTTTATCAAAGGCTTCTTGACACTCAGTTGTCCATTTAATCGCCGCATCTTTCCTTAACAGCTTGAATATGGGCTCACACGTGCTTGTCAGCTGGGCAATAAACCGACTGATGTAGTTCAACCTGCCCAACAGACTCATCACGTCTTTCTTTGTTCTCGGGGGAGGCAGATCTCTGATGGATTTTATCTTAGTTGGATCTAGCTCGATACCTCTCCTGCTTACGATGAAGCCCAAAAGTTTGCCCGACGGAACTCCGAAAGCGCATTTGGCTGGGTTCAGCTTCAAGTCATACTTCCTTAATCTCTCGAAGAATTTCCTCAAGTCTTGGATGTGATTATCCTGCGTCCTGGACTTGACTATCACGTCGTCCACGTACACCTCTATTTCCTGATGCATCATGTCATGAAAAATGGCAGTCATGGCCCTCATGTAAGTAGCCCCAGCATTCTTCAAACCAAATGGCATGACCCGATAACAGTAGGTGCCCCAAGGCGTGGTGAAGGCAGTTTTCTCGGCATCCTCTTCATCCATCAATACCTGATGATACCCAAGCGTAACAATCTACGAAAGACTGTATCTCGTGTTTGGCGCAATTATCAACGAGGATGTGGATGTTGGGCAGTGGGAAATTATCTTTGGGACTTGCTCTATTCAAATCTCGGTAATCTACACATACCCGAGTCTTCCCGTCCTTTTTCGGTACCGGAACCACATTCGCCAACCATGTTGTATATTGGACTACCCGAATCACTCCCGTTTTCAGTTGTTTAGTGATCTCCTCTTTAATCTTTTCGCTGACCTCAGTTTTGAACTTTCGTTGCT
This sequence comes from Nicotiana sylvestris, assembly GCF_000393655.2. Classification (NCBI taxonomy): domain Eukaryota; kingdom Viridiplantae; phylum Streptophyta; class Magnoliopsida; order Solanales; family Solanaceae; genus Nicotiana; species Nicotiana sylvestris. The sequence goes on from NC_091064.1 coordinate 211,893,549, forward strand.
TTTGTTGAACTGGTGGACAATCAGGATGAATCGGCAATTTATGAACCACTAGATCAACACCTAGACCCGACATGTCATCATATGACCAAGCAAACACGTCTTTAAATTCAAAAAGAAGTTGAATTATCGCCTCTCGCGTTTTCTTGTCCGTGTGAATGCTTATTTTGGTCTCCCGGATTTCTTCAGGAGTTCCTAAATTAACCGGTTCGGTGTCATTCAGATTTGGCTTAGGTTTATTCTCAAAATATTCCAACTCTCGGTTTATTTCCCTAAAAGCTTCTTCCGCATCATATTCTGGTTCTGGGTTCATTAATTCGCAGTTAAATAGCTCATTGTGATCTGGGCGTGAAGTCCGCAAGCATGTCATATTTAAAGCCGCATTATTATAACTGAAAAGAAAGATAAAAGGAAAAATAACAAAAATCAGAACAAAAGAAAGAATGAGAAAGCAATGATGATTTTTTTTATTTTCTTTGGAAAGTTGGAAGACAACAATGTTTACAACTTAGGAATTCAAAACAACAATTGAAAGGAAGAAAACGTTCAAGTTATGTCCTGGAGATAACTTGTGATACAGGAAAGGTGGCAGGATAGGTCTACCCGGACTTCCATCTAGTCGGGAATGGCGTGGCCTCCCAGTTTTGAAGTTTGGCATTCGTCCCCACGTACATCATCTCAGCAGTGCTTGTGCCTTCACCTGGTTGAACCATGTGAGTCTCGTAGAGCATTTCCCTCATTGCCCCACATATCTCCTCGATTTCCTCAACCGTGAAGATCTCGTCGTCCTTTTCTTCGGTGTATCTTGGCCTAATGAAGGTTTCATACAAATCCGGCAATGGTTGAGGTAACTTCCAACCCTCATTTCTCCTTTTCTTTGCCCACTCTTTGTCTGCTGGAGTAGGTTTGAAGCCTAGTCCAAAAGGTGTCTTGGTGACTGGCAAGGTAATGGGTTCTGTTATTCCCTGAAGGGTTCGTCCAAGCCCTTTCCCTGGCCTAAATCCGTGCCGGATCATCTCTTTGGCCACCATAACCGAGGCGTTAGACAAGAAAGGCTGGGGGCAGGGTATTCCCTCTTCGTGCTGCTCTGCCAGTACAATCTCGAAAGCTTGATAGACCGTATGTTCGCTCCCTTCTCTCGGTTCAAGATATGGGATGGATGGGTCCCGATAGATAGCATGCTCGTCTTCCCCATGGACCACGATCTCTCGGTCTTCGTACTCGAACTTCACCATCTGGTGAAGAGTGGAAGGCACAGCTCCTGCCGCATGGATCCAAGGTCTGCCGAGGAGGAAATTGTAGGATGTATCCATGTCGAGCACCTGAAAGGTTACTTCAAACTCGACTGGTCCTATGACCAACAACAGGTCTATTTCCCCCATGGTATCTCTCTTGATGCCGTCGAAAGCCCTTACGCAGACATTGTTGGGTCGGATTCTTCCGGTCCCAATTTCCATTCTTTGTAGCGTGGAGAGCGGGCAAATGTCAACACCTGATCCCCCATCCAACATTACCCGCTTGACATAGTAGTCCTCGCATTTAACTGTTAGATGCAAGGCCTTGTTGTGTGCCGCTCCTTCTGGGGGGGTAAATCGTTTTTGCTGAAAGAGATTTGGTTGACAACGAAGAATCTTTCCGTCATCCGCTCTAGTTGTTCAACCGAGGTTTCAACTGGCACATGTGCTTCATTCAGGGTCTTCAGTAAGATCTTTTGATGCTCGGCCGACCTCATCAACAATGATAGCATAGACACTTGCTCGGGGTACTTGCGCAGTTGATCTATCACTTCGTAATCCGGCATTTTCATTTGTTGGAAGAACACTTCCGCTTCTTCAATGCTTACAAGCTTTTTTGGTGGGAAGCGCCTTTGTGTGGCGTTGTTCAGCTCTTGGGTATTTGAATACCTTCCAACGAAAGTATTTTCTGGAAGTTCTCCCATGACCTCTTTACCTTTGTACATTACCAAAGTCTTCTGATAATTCCATGGCACTGTGGACGGGTTGGTCATTGGCTTTTGTGGCACGCGTCCGATAACCACTGGCTCATTCAGCCGAGGTGGTTGAATCGTCCCCCGGACCATATAGGCCCCTTTCGGCACGTACATAGGTTTTGTCTTTTTGATTCCGAAGTTCTGCGTCTTCTCAGCTCGACCTCGTGGTATGTAAAGAACTCCATCCTTTACCGGTACCACTTTCTTCTCCACCTTCTTTTCAGGCTCTTTCTTTATAGCTTTGGCCTCCTCCCCCTTTTCTGGTTTCTGGTCTGTTTCGGTCCTCTTCCCCGTGTCGACAATGGCAATTATGGCTTTCAGAGCAGGGTCGAACTCTTTGTCTTCGTAAATCATTCCGATCAGCGGCACATTATTGTGAGCAGGTAATGGATTGTTAGTTACATTCGGGATCTCCTCGTCCCTTAGCACTATTTTCCCTTGCTCTATCAAATTTTCGACCACTCTTTTCAACGACCAGCAGTCATTTGTATCATGTCCCTCGGCCCCTGAATGATAGGCGCATCTGACTCCAGCTTTGTAAGAAGGTGACGTCGGGTTTTGCCTTGTTTGAGGGATTGGTTGCAAGAAACCCAACTGGACTAGCTTCGGGAACAAAGTTGAGTATGGTTCACCGATGGGCGTGAAAGTCCGCCTTCGGGGTGGCTCTTGAGGGCGGAAGTTATTCTGCGGGGGTTGTGGGTTATAGTGGTTGCGGTAAGGAGGCTGATTTCTGGGAGGTGGAGCTGGGCCTCGGTTGGCTTGTTGTGGTGGATGGGCATAAGGCTGGGCATTCATGACCATATAAGGTTGATGAGCATATGCCAAATTTGAGTGGGGGTAGTAGTGTTGTGGGGTTCTTTCCGGAAAACGGGGCCTGGGATGACGATACTCCCTTGCTTCCGAGGCTGCCATAGTCGTTTCTTCTTTCTTCTTCCCTCTTGTCATTCCTCCGGACCCGCTTTGGACGGCCTGGGAGGTCGCCCTTATGGCTGCTTGACTCAGAATCCTACCTGTTTTCAGACCATTTTCCACCATCTCTCCAATCTTGATCGCTTCCGCGAATGGCTTACCCATGGCTGACATCATGTTTTGGAAATAGTCAGACTCTTGAGCCTGGAGAAAGGTAGTGACCATTTCCACTTCATCCATGGGAGGCTTCACTCTTGACGCCTGTTCACGCCACTTAATAGCATATTCTCTGAAGCTTTCTGACGGTTTCTTCTTCAAATTCGACAGAGAATTTCGGTCTGGCGCAATGTCGATGTTATACTGGAATTGTTTCACAAAATCTCTGGCGAGATCATCCCATATATGCCATCGGGACATTTCCTGGTCCATATACCATTCCGAGGCTATCCCTACTAGACTTTCCCCAAAATATGCCATTAGCAGTTCTTCTTTTCCGCCGGCTCCCCGCAATTGGTTGCAGTATTTCTTAAGATGTGCAATGGGGTCACCGTGCCCATCGTATTTCTCGAACTTTGGGGTCTTGAAACCCGCTGGCAGGTGCACGTGAGGGAACATGCATAGGTCGGCGTAAGAGACGCTCTTCTGTCCGCTCAATCCTTGCATATTCTTCAAACTTTGTTCAAGGCTTCTCATTCTCTTGGCAATCTCATTTTGTTCTGCAATTCTGGGGTTCTGATCCTGCCCGGGTGCAAGCTCGCACTGAGGCGGTAGAGGATTAGTGCTGGTAGCGAACCTAGTTGGTTCCATTGAGAACGATGGTGCTTGGAATGTAAAAGAGGATGAGTCAAAGCTTGGCTTGTACGTGGCAGGCTGTGCCGTAATCGGGCAAGGCGATGCAGTAAAGATGTTCATGCTTGCATCGGTGGCTGACATTCGGGGATGAGGCTCAGAAGGCGATCCAGCAGAGAAGGCTGAGGTGGCTGGGTACCCGAATGGGGTAGCAGGATAATTTATGGGGACATTAGAAGTCCCACTTGACCTGGAGAATAATTCAGGGAACCCGGGGACGACACTTGGCGGCTCTTTCCCATTATTCCAGTCGTCCAGCATTTCCAACATGCGGAGCCGTAGGATTCTATTTTCCTCCGCAGTTGCGGATTCAGGTGTGAGGACGGCTGAGATCGAGCTCTCCTCGGAAACAGGGATTGTTTGCAATGGAATTTCTGAAGACATTTCCACACTTCCTTTTGACCTGGTGAAGTAAGTGTGAGTACTGCTTCTGGTCCTAACAACAGGTAGTTGAACACTTCTTCTTGACCTCGTGAAGTATGAGTGCGAGGCCAGACTTTCACCAAACCAACCGTCTTTTCAAAAACCCTGGAGTACTCAACGACAAACGCACGGTTAATTTGCAGCAAACAACAGATAGTCAATCTCACGTTGGGCATGATGCACCTATACAGTTAAGTGGATTACTACATGTTTGCTACGAGAGCATGCATCATTCCGGCATTTTCCTCTTATTAGTTTTTTCCCCTTTTTTCTTTTTTTTATATTTTTTTTTATTATTTTGCAGTAAAAGAAATGCGACCGGATCCGATGAGGATTGCCTACGTATCACGATGCCTACGTGAATCAGATCATTACGTAGTTCGAAAAAACACAAATGAGCATAAAAGAAGCAACTTCTTTATTGTTGAAATGGTCTATTACAAACTACATTTTGCAAAAGAAAGAGCAAACCTTGAAAATAAACCTAGACTCAAAATAGACTAGAAATCACCCTGATGGGAAAAACAGGCAGAAGATGCTAAGATACAGACTTGACTTATGAGTGCATTATGGTTTTGAAAATTGGTGTCCGCGGGGCATCGTTCGGCCTCGCCGCGGTCCTAGGCGTGAGATCCCTCTCAAGTTGTTCCAGCTCATGCATAGTCTGCTTGACATAACCCATCACTGCCGAGAGGAAGGTAATGCTGGTCATGTTCTCACATCGTAGACATCGTCTGGTGATGGCATGGGCAATGGCCTTGATCCTATCTCTGGTTTGCTTCTTCTCTACGAGTAGGCATTTTATTTGATCGCTACATATCTTGAATACCTGAGCATCCTGCATATGCTGATTCTTCAGTCGCCGTACTTCTAACTTCATCTGGGCTAATGAGTCATACCAGTATCTGCTCTCAATTTGGAAATTCTTGGCCTGATCAGCTGCTTTGATCTCAAGTATAGCCATCTTTTTCTTCATTTTGGCAGCAGCTTTCTCGTGGTCGCGTTTCGATTGGTTCAAATGTCGGCGATGCTTCTCTATTCTTATTCCCTACTGTGCCTTGAGCTTTGCCATAATCTTTCCCGATTCTTCTAAACCATCTCGCCACTCCGCGACTTCTCTTTTTAAACCCTTAATCAACTGCTGTTCTGATCGACTTCTGGGCTGTTCATCAAGAGACAATCTCAATTTTTGGATTTGGGCCTTAAGTTCTTCATTCTCTTGGACCAATTTATTCTTTTCACTTCAATCCGCCGCGATTTGTATGTTGTTATTGAACTTCAGACTGTCAATTTGTAGCTTCAAATCACCGATCTCTGCCCGATACCCCTTTTCTTTTGCTAACCAATTCCATTGCCCTTGGGATGATTCTACAAAGTCTTTGAGATGCGGTCTCTTAGCTGGTCTTTCGCAAGACAGGTCGCCTCTGAACCAAGCGTGATACCCTGGGGCAACTTCCCCTTTTGCTATATCCATCACACAAGTTCTTGCCGCCAGATGTTGGCACTCACTCCAGATTTGGCGAACTTCTTCTTCAGGGAAACGACCATCTGGACTGATCTCAATCACTTGGGTACTCAGATCTTCATCTTTCGGCACCACTTGATACCTCCCAAGTTGCCTCAGAACCCGATATGGGGCGTAGGGTTGGATGCTTTTAAGTCCCATCAACAGAAAGTGGGGCCTGGTTGCTGGCATGTATATGATTTCCTCAACAGGCGACCATCCGAGCGTCCATTGGATTTGGCTAGCAGTGAGAGTTCGGAAAAATGAGGTCCATGATGTGACGCCCTCAGGTAGATTGAAACCTTTGACTCTAGTGTAGAATTCTCCAATGCAAGTCTTCTCAGGCGAACCGTAACCCAAGAGCGGAGAGCGGCGGCATAAGTGATCGGTCATCCATATTTGCAACAGTAGGTTACATCCTTCGAAAAAGTCGCCCCTGGCTCAACAAGCAGTGAGAGCCCGGAAAATGTCAGCCATAATCATAGGCGCTAGAGTACTCTTATCTTGGGTGAGCAAAGTACTGACAACCCCAGTTATTTTTAGATCGATGTTGCCGTCCTTCCTCGGGAACACTATAAGACCTAAAAAGGCCGTCATGAAAGCTAACTGTCTGTGTTCGTCCCACTTTTGTCGGTTGCCTTTACTACATAGTTTGAAATCCGGCTTATTGAACCCGCCTTCATGACCGTATCTAGCATACATGACATGGAGACTGCAGAAACCTTTGGCAAGATCTGGATGGTGAAATGTTCGGGGTATTTTCAGAAAATCCAAAAACCGGTGTACCGTGACGGCCCTAGGTGCAATCAAGTACTTGAACCTTAACGGAGCTTCATCACCCCCAATGTATCCCGCTATTTCTTCCAACGTCGGGGTGAGTTCGAAGTCCGAAAAATGGAATACATTGTGCGCCGAATCCCAGTAAGTGACCAATGATCTGATAATATCGCCCCGAGGCTGAATGTCTAGTAAATCCGGGAGATTTTTCAGATATTTCCTCACTTTGCCTTGCCCCTCCTTGCCTAAGTCGTTCCACCATAATCGCAACTCAAAAGGGATCTTGGTCATTATTGAAAATGGTTCGTTTTGTATCGTGCTCATCCTGCACATTTATTTAGGGTGATAAACTTTATTAGACTCAAAAATTAAAATTATCTAGATTTTTTTTTTTTGCAAAAATGGGAGGTTGGACCCGCCGAGGGTTACCTACGTATCTCACCCCGTGCGAGAATCAAACCGGCGTAGTTCGGTCATCGAAAATGGAGTAACTAAACTAACCCCTTTTTTTGGGAATTTTTGAAAGAAATGCTTTTTTAAAAAAAAAAATTTATTTTGATTTTTGTTTTATTTTTTAAAGAAAGACTTCTAAAAATTTATTTGCTTTTGACTTGAACTTTGGGAATTTTTTTTTGTTTGGTTGATTTTTTCATTTGTTTATATATTTTTTTTTTAAAAACGAAAAAGAAAATGTGTTTGGTTGATTTTTTTTCCATTTGTTTCACCTTTTCTACGGAAGAAAGAATGCATATTTTTTGATTTAAGATGTTGCCTCTTCAATTTTGAAAGAGGGACTTTTAAGAAAATGAGGTGGAATTTTTGAGTTTTATTTATTTACAAAAGTACTTCTAAAGAAAAGTCCTAATATTTTGGAATTCAATTTTTCAACTATTTTTTTTTGAACATTTTACAAAAGAGAGACTAAAAAGCAAAGAGTATTTTTTGGATTTTTAATACTGATTTTTAATTCTTATTTCATTATTTCACATGAAAGACTTCAGAAAGAAGGAGACTATTTTTTATTTGAGTTTAAAGAAAACATCTATATTATTTTTTATTTCTTTTTTTTTTGTATTTTCTAAGGAAAAATTTATAAAGAAAGAACTAAAGGGAAATGTATTTTTTTTGATTTTTGAAAATTGGGGCCGGAACCGATAAGGTTTGCCTACGTATCTCACATCCGGTGAGAATCAGACCCGCGTAGTTCGGTTAGATCAAAATAGGGGAAACAAAAATAAAATCCTTTAAAAAAAAGAAGAATAATCCCTTTTTTTGAAATTTTGTTATATGTTTTGTTTTTCATTTTATTATTTATTTTTGAAAAGAGACCAAGGAAATATTTACACATTTTAAATTTCCTCTTTTTTTGAAAGCGGTGCTACAAATGAAACAATAAATATTTTTTGATTTTTTATTTATATTTTTTTTTGGATTTTGAAAGTGATTAAAAGGAATAGTCAAACTGAAAGGCAAGTTTTTTTTTTTATATCTTAAAAAATTCCGGTTAGGTTTGACATCACTCGGACATGGTTTTTTTTTCCAAAAGAATAAGTAATTATCTCCCTATCCTGCTATTCTTTTTTTTTGAAAATTTTTCGGAAACCGGTCAACATGCAGATCTGAAACAAATAGATGCGCACAACAAACGGGATGCAACATGATGGTCTTTTCATTCCAGGTTGCCTGTCCTAGACGGACCCAACCCCTGTGTTGAGTCCCCTATGTCAAATGCAACATGATGCAGATAAGCGTTCCTACTAGGGATGCGACATGAGGTTTCGTTATACTAAGTTTATAACCTGGGTAGATGTTCTAGACTGTGTACCCGAGCGGACAACTCGAGTCGAGGAGGGGCAACTTACCGGGAACCAAAAGGCCGTCCGGCTTCGTAACTTATCCGTCCTCTTTCTTATTTCAGGTATCGACACTAACAGAATAGGGAGCCTCGACCAGCGAGCTTCTCCCCGGAGGTGAAGAGAGAAGGGTTCGACATAGTTTATATACAGTTCAGATAATATCAAAGCAGTAAAAAACAAACATTGCAGCACGTTATGTCAAAACATGTAATAAATATCAGATAATAAAACCAAATATAACAATTATTCTAAGATCGAATTCTTGAACCCTGAACCGGAGGTTCTGGGTAATAAATCCCCAGCAGAGTCGCCAGAGCTGTCACACCTCCTTTTTGCGCGCCCCGCCCCGAAGGGTAAGGATGCGCGAGGGGAGTTTTTTCCAATTTAAGTGACAATATTCGAAATGGGATATTTATTTTTATTCAGAGTCGCCACTTGGGAAAGGTTTGGCTTTTGGTGTCCCAAGTCACCGGTTTATCTTGAATCCCGAATCGAGGAAATTTTTGACTTTTCCAAATGAAGTCTGCGAACCAGAAATTCTAAGTAAGGAATTCTGTTGACCCGAGGGAAGGTGTTAGGCACCCTCGAATCCCGTGGTTCAAGCACGGTCGCTTAAATTGTTATAATGGCTAATTACCTGATTTAAATACATGTTGTGACTTACGTGTTTTTGTTAAGTTTAAACCGCTTTTATTATCATTTATTTTATAGAATTGCAACGTCGTGAAAATGTATCTCGAACCACGTCGCAATCAATGCACCCGTAATTGTTTAACACATTTCGACTCCGTTGAGATTAGGATTTGGGTCACATCAATGTGCACCTGTGTTTAAGAAGGTTAAATTATTAAAGGTGCGCCTAAAGCAACTAGCGTATTGTTATTTTGGAAAGGCCGTAAAATTCGCTAAACGGCCTATCCCGAATTCTAAGTATTTTAATATATACATTTAGAGGGCCCCGCAGCTTGTGCATTTTTTGTTTGTCGAGGCTCGTCTCATTTTTATTTAAAAGGATAAACCTACAGTGACTACATTTTTATTATGTTCAGTCTAAAATAGAAGAAGAAAGATACATGTTAATTCAAGTATATGCTTTGGCCTAATTCTTATCAATTTCTGATTAATTATTTATAAAGTAAAAAAACGTCATACTTTATGAGAAATGTTCTAATTTGACAAAGAAATTACATACGAGCTGACAAAATGCTATGCTTACATCCGAAACATTTCTTGAATTAAATTTAAACTAGACTCATTTAGGCTAGATTAAGGGAATTAACCACTAGGCATTATTACTAATGGGGATTCGAACGTGCTCCTATATACTGCCTAGCGGGTCCTGATAAAAGAAAAAATAAAAATAAAAAAATAAAACAGAACATCATTGTGTAAGGTGGAAGTATTCTATCCTATGCATATCATTATAGCTAAACAGGAATCCGGTCAGTCGCTATGTCAATTATCCATACATTCTACGTACTGTACCATTACTCACCTCATACCAACAAACAACTATAAACTAAGATGCAAGAGGCTAAAACTCAGTTAAGTATTGACTAACTAATTTTTTGCTATTGAATTACACACTAATCAATTTATACAAAAGAAATCAATATACCATGAGCATTACAAACAGACATTTAAACTTCTTCAAACTCCTTTCATTTCATGCTTTCGAACTGTTACAGTTAACACCAACATGTGACTCGAAATGTGTACCTGAATACTGAAATGCAAAGAAGAAGTGGAAGCAAAAGGGTCAGCAGCAGCAGAAAGCAGACTAGCAGCAGCAGCAACAAGCGAAGCAAGTAGACTCAAGAACCCAACTAGACCAAGTTCCAGAGTAAACCAACAGACAACCAGCAGACTCAATTGGATTTAGAAGAAATCAGTATTGAACAAACAAGTCAAGACCAGTGAAATCAAGACAAACAGAGAAGAATCCAATTTCTAGTTTTGTCTGTCTAAGTTATCAAACAAAGTTCTTTTCCAGTTTTCTGTTTTTCAGGACTTCACTCTCCTAAAAGTGTTCCCTATCAATTCACTCTGTTCTTATCAATGTCTGACTGTGTGTCTATCTCCAAAATCTGTCCCCTTTTTAAACTGATGGCAGTTCCCTTTTATTAACCTAAAATCAGCCCTTTAACAACCTGTTAGACAATCAGAACACCCCTCCCATGTGCTATCTTTCTTTTCAGTTTCCACTTACCATTTAAATAAAAACAAACCCCATGACATTCCCTGGCAAACTTACTTTTGAGTAAGGTTTATTATTTCTGAAACTTAAAGCAGAATATGGGCAGCAGAATGTAATCTGACAGCATGTGCTGTCAAATTACTTTAAACTTAATAAAAGCCTTTATGCAGGACACAGGTTGTGCGCAATGCACATGTGGTGCATAAGTGCACATGCTGTGCACAAATGCACATGTCCTCCAATTCAGAGCTGTAATTAAACAAAACAATCCTTTTACATTTCTGATTCAAAATAACAACTATAAGTGAACAAACTCAGTTCCTTATTGATTCAAGCAAATGTGTCCAGAAGCAAATCGATTTGTTATTGTTCAGGCAGTTAAAACTAATTGACGACACATGTCGACTCGACTATATTAATCATAACATGTACAATCGTAGCTAAAATCAGACATTTAAATAGTATCACACAAGGGGTTCAGATTGCAATGTTAATACAGAAATGACCTTGGGAGCTAATTGAATGACTGATTACGAATTCAATTGAACATACAGTTTATACACACACATTATGAAGAAAGACTTGACTGAATACAGGAGTCCGGGCAAAGGGGGCAATTGACAGTTGACAAAAGAAATTCAGAGACAAATTACACAAAATATGCACAGACCTCTAAACCACACACGTACTGAATAACAAAGAGAAAACAAACTTACCTTAAAAACTTTGAAAGAAGGAACAGAAAATCAGCTTGTGTTTGAACAGACACTTTTTAAGGTTGAACGGACTTTAATCGAAGGGTTTCTCAGATGAGAAACACTTCGATTAAGGTCCATTAGACCCTAACCTCTTAGCTTAACAGGCACAGACCGGGCTTGGGGTTTTTAGGTTTTGTGGAAGGTAGATTTGGAACTTGGGCTTCCATGGTTAGATTCGGACCAAACCAAGCATGGTTTGGTCACGAGGGGGTTCGGGGATTGTCTGGTATGAATCTAGGGCAGATCGGCGTAGATCGAGTTTTGCTCGAATCTTCAAATGAAGATTCGAGGACCTAGAGGATGATTCGAACTAAACGGTCAACAGGTCCATGTATAGGGGGTGAGATGGTCCTATGGTGTTAAGGTGAAGGCCACCGGCGTTCATGCCGCCGGCTTTCATGGTGAAGGTGTACAGAGGCGGCTCTAGGGTTTGGGGTTCTTCTGAAGACGATGAAGGCTGGGGTATTGGATAGGGGGCAGGGTACGAGTGGGAACTTATATATGGAATGGATGAACGGATTTCAACCGTTGGATGAGGCGATATGGAGGGCCAGGATCCTTCAGTTAAAGGGGAACGATGTCGTTTTAGACTAAAAGGGGTTGGGTCGGTCCGGGTGAGACGGGTCAGGTCTATTAGTGGGTACGGAGTGTAGGATCTTGGCTGTTGGATCAGTTTGGTTTGAATGGTTGAGATGGATTGGTATTGAAACGACGTAGTTTTGGTGTCAAACTACGTCGTTTTGTGGCCTGGGGGTGGGCTGTTCGGACTGGTAACTTGGGCTGCTCATTTGGGCCCTAAATTTGAAATGGGGATCAGCCCAACTTCAACAAATTTTAGCCCTTTTTCTTTATTTCCAATTTTCTAAAAACACACAACCTAATTAAATAAAATTAAAACCATTAATTAACGTTTAATGTTTTTATCACACACATATAAAAAATGTTAAAAGTAGGTAAGATTAAACAAAACAACAAATCAGGATAAAAATGCGTATTTTATGATTTTCTATTTAACAACCGAATTACGGTTCAAATTATGCCTGACACACACATTTTTTTGTATTTTATTTTAATAGAATAGCAATGGGCAAACATCATAAACAATTAACAAAGTGTCACATAAAATCCAAAAATTGTACAGCAGAACCATTTGTTATTATTTTTCATTTCTTTTGGAACGATTGTCGCGTAAGACAAAAATCACGTGCTCACACCTTGCACTTGTGCCTTTTAAAACATTGCCTAGCACAAATTAAGATTAATTGAACAGTAAATTTCAAAACTAAGAATGAACAATAAAAGTTACTTTCTTTTCCAATCCCTACCCATATAATTTGCTTTTCTCCTATTTTGACGAGAAGAAGCTAAAAGCTCTTTATAGTAGGAGTAGTAATCAAGGGAACACTCATGATCAGTTAAATTAAAAAGAACCCAAGTTTTAACCCGACAAATCCTGAAAAATCCATTCAAGGTTTGATTTTGGATGATTAGTATCTGAAAAAGGGAAAAGATAAAGGTACCACAATTATAGCTACCGAACCATTAGAACATTCATTATTTTGGTAGCTTGGGTTTTGGGGGGGGGGGGTGGTCTATTTTGATTAAGGGAGGGGTGTCGTCTAGGGAGGGGGGAGGGGCCTCCTTTAATGGACCTTTATTTTCTCCTACTATGCCACGTATTGAAAATATATTACTCAAATAATAATAGCTATTTATATATTAGCAAAAGAAGAATATAATTATGTCAACCACTTTGGACGCTTTTTCCTAATTTGTTCTCCTATTTCCCAAGTCTCCTTCTTTGTTTGTTAAAAGGTTAAAATTTAAAAAAATTGAAAGAAAGAAAAAAGCAAGAAAAAGAAGATGCATTGAACTTGTGTTTTGTCGTTTACTCAATTTTTAATCTAGGATTATTATATTATATCCTTTTAAGGGGAAAATATTATTTGTTTAAATGGTAGTTGATGTCCTCAACTTCCCAAAAAAGGAATATTTGATTAAAATAATTCTGCAGATTCTTCTCATCATGGATTCGATTGTCAAATATAGAGGAAAAAAAGATTTGGGTAGTTAGTTTTTAAATATTAAATAAAAGAGCCAATTGTCTCAAGTCTTCCAACACTAACGGGCAACGGCTATCGACATTCAAAAATATTATCTTCGTTATCTTAAATAATTGTTAAGATTTTTGTTTTAATAACAGGAATAGATTCTTTGAAAAAAAGAAATTTAAGACTGTACGAAAAGAAGAAATATTTTACTTATATATCAATCCTTTTAAAAAACACATGTTTGTACAAGTTGCTATCAAGAATACTAGGAAAAAAAAAGATTTTTTCTATAAAAACGATAGTATGACATTATATTATTCAAGACAGATTCTAATTGGCCTCAACATTTTGTAAAATTACCTTCGGTGAAACACTTATGAGAAGTTTCAAGTAGATATAATAAACAAATAAGTGAACGTTAAGAAAAAGAAAATTGTTTTTTCACTAGATCTGTTCGAGCTATGTCGATAGAAGTATTTTAGTAAAAAAATATTTAAATTAGATACCAAAAAACAAAACGGATTAATTTGACCAAACTCTGTTTTCTCTTCTAACAAACTCGTTCATATGTGTGTGTATCTAATTGATTTGTACTGGTAATGGATATTATCATGATTATGGAAGAGAAAGTGATCTTGCTTCATAGAAAAGTAAGAAGGTTGAAATAGGAAAGAAAAGGGGACAAAAAGAAAGAGAAAAACTTAGACACTTACGTCAATACAATTGTCAAGACCCAAGCCTATAAGCACGTATTGTCAGTTTTGGACCTAGACACATATAAAAGATTTGACAAACTACCAACTATGTTCATTTATAAGTAGCTCACTATAAAAATTGATCAATTCATAAAATATTACTAATATTAGCCAATTAATTATTTGTAGCAAAAAAATATCAAATATTTGCTTTCTTTTGAGTGTGTGTTATTAGAAATGATTAGGTACACCTGAAGGAGCTTGAATCACAGTTTTGAGATGATTTTGTGAAGTTTTGAGGTTGTTTGAATTGAAATTTCGAAATAAAAGCTAAACATGAAAAAAATGACGTGTATCACACTGTGTATCATTTGCGTATCACATATGTATTATATTTATATCAATTGTGTATCACATGTGTATCCATATATACTTGTGTGTGAGATACATGCGTAATACATGCTTGATACATGTGTCGCAGAAGAATTTTTTGAACTCGGTTTAATTACGAATTTTGATACAAAACTAGTCCAAATCACCTCCAATCTTTCTCAAATTTTGTATATCGACTTATCTATATGTTTTCAATGAATTTTAACTATACCCATTGAAAAAGTTCTTTTTTGCTTAGATTTTTGGAATATTGTGTGTGTGTGTGTGTGTATGTATATATATATTCTTTTGTATTTCATCACCTTATTTGATACCTCATCCATAAAATTTCCTTTCCGCCTTGCATCTAATGAGGCTTAAAATATGGAAGGTGATTTTTGCATGTGATTCTTTGAGAGAAAGAACCATATTTATTTAGTTTTTCAATTTTTATATGTGATTGGCTAGTTTTGGTAAGTCTATGACTAATGGCTAGAGGTTGGTAAGTTGAAACTTATTTGGGACATTTGTCTAAGTTTCCCATTAAATTTATCTTTTGGGCTATGCTACATCGAGCCCTAAAAACACGCGTACTATGTGAACTTATACCATACCTTATAAATCTCTTTAATTTCTTTTCTCATTCCAATATGAAATTCGCATATGATGACATATGCACCCCTTCTTCAAAAAATTTGTCATTCTAGAAATCTGCCAATCTTATTTGTCCCGCCCTCATTAGCCCGCTTTCTATCATGGGCGTCACAACAATTGATATATGATTTATATGTATTTATATAATTTATTATTTCTTACGCACATTCTTATATATATTTTTTGTTGTTATTACTTGTAATAAATTAGTGTAATATAATTTGATATGGATTATTGAGAGTAATAAAATATAAATTGGGACCAAATACTAGGAGAAATTAAAGAGTGGACATGTCGGCCAAGGAATTTTAAACTAAGTCAAAACTGCTTTAAATCGTTCAACGACTAGAGATTTCGGCTTGTCAAATAATCTAGTATAAGATTAGATTGATTCCATCAGTAAGACAATTACTTTTTTTTTCCAATCTTTTTCATGATATCACAAATAGATTCAAAAAGGTTGTCGAACGAGAAACACTTTAAAACGTTACGTTGGTCCCCTGGCCGACCTTCTACCTACTCCCCCTTGCAACTCTCTCTTAGTTCACAAATTTGAAAACCCTAAAGTCCTCTATTCAGTCTTTGTGATGAATGTTTTTTAGCCCATTAATTTGAATTCGCGTCGGGTAAATAAGATTCAGGATTTGAAGGTCGGAATATACATTTATGTTTAACCAAAATATCCTTTAATTTGTATATATAGCATGCTACTATTAATTAGAGGCAGATGCGATGTAACTAAACCCAATACTTTTGATATAGAGTATAAATTTATATATATAAATTCATTAATATTATTATATATAACAATATGAACCCATAACTTTTAAAAAACAATAGGTTCAATGCTAAAAATTTAAAGGTTGAACCCATAAAACTTAATTCCTAGATTCATCTCTGCTATTAATATCAGTATTTTAAAAAAAAATATAAACGTATGTATAAATAATTTATCGAACTTTTTGGATGTCGGTGATCCCTCTTTTTATGATATAAGCTCGCATCTAATTCATCCTTCCATAATCTTTGATAGTATTTTGTGAAAGATATTTATTCTTTCGTCGATTAATTCCTCTAAAGAACCTAAGAAAAAGCGGGGAAAAAAGAAAAGAGAAGGAAAGCGCTATGTGTTACTATTATGATAGCTACGTTTAATACGTTTTGCTATATTATATAAGAAACCAAATGCGATTTTTGAAGCTATCGCCTATCAGAATGATATCTTTGTTCTTTAGAAGACAGTCTATATGCAATTAATGATATGCATGCATGTTTGTGATTTTTGACGTTCTTCGGAAGACAGTCTTAATGCAATTATTAGTTTTTAGAAGTTACGTAAATGCTTTCTAATGATAGATTTTGAATATCTTATGGGGATATGTGCAAAATTTAAAAAACATGTTTGCAATTAATTGCATCTGTAAATGTGCTTATTACTATCTATTCCAAAAAGATTTATTTCCTTAATCTGACATTAAACGTCATGAAGACGAGGGAACACTGAATTTAAAGAAATTCATGGATATAAAAAAGGAAGGTCGAATGCTTATTGATAGACTCATAGTTATGATATTTAATTAACGAATTAACTTATATCTATTGATAGTGCAATGAAATCGTTATGCTATTCATACATTTTAATTTATTGAATAAAATTACTTGCCTTATTTCTTAGGAGGTACTAAATTCACTGGTTATAAGTATAATTAACTTTCATTAAACCTTCAAGTAACGATGATGTAAAATAATTTACTTTGTGTTTATAATAGTTAAATCTTATAATAAATTTGAATAACCAACTGTAACATATTAAGTTAATTACAATAGTAATAGTGTTAGAGTTCTGTACAGTATACGTTCTTGTAATTTAAGGGGAGAAATTAAAAAATAGCCAGATTTACAACTAGTCGTTCAAAAATAGTCCAATTTCAAAAGTAATCGAAATTTAGCCACTTTTTATGTAAAGATAAATTTGAGCGAAAACACTGTTCAAAACCCGGAAAATACGCCAGTATATTATGCTGGAGTTCCAGCATAATTATACTTGAACTCCAACATATTATACTGGAGATCCAGGATAAGTATGCTGGAACTCCAACATAATATGATAGAGTTCCAGCATAAGTACACTAGAACTCCAGCATAATATACTGGAGTTGCAGCAAGTATACAGGTCCAGCATAATATACTGGAGTTTGGAGCATCGGTGCTTCAGTCTCCAGTATATTATACTGGAGCCAACAAAGTATACCGGTCCAGCATAATATGCTGGAGTTCATACACATGTGCACCGAACTCCAGTATATTATGCTGGACTGGTCTCTGTTGCAGCAAAATAGTGGTTATTTTTCATTGACTTGGTAAACGTTGACTATTTTTGAATGACCAGTCCGAAAATTGACTATACCGTGCTATATTTACTAATTTAAGTCTTAGAAACTGTTTGGCCAAACTGCCAAAAACTGCTTATTTTAAAAAGTACTCCCTCTGGTTTATAATTAGTGACTAGTTTCCTTTTAGCACGCCCATTAAGAAAATGCTAAATCCTATACAAAAATACCTAGTATGACTAAATTACCCTTATTAAATATTGGTCACATAGTTATAGTGAGGAGTGGGAAAACTTTTTAGGGATATGCACATAAGGGTAAAAGAGTAAAAACAAATTGAATTTTTTCTTGATTACATAACTGGACACTTATTTGGACCAAAATAAAAAAGTAAACTGGTCAGTTATTGTAAACCAGAGGGAGTTCTTTTTTTTCATAAGTGCTTTATCCAAAACTACTTTTGAAAAAAAAAACAATTTGTGTTTGGCTAATTCATTTAAGAAGTATTTTTTGCAACATGTGAGAAACAAATTGTGTTTGGCTGATCTTTCTAAAAAGTACTTTTAAGTGTCAAATTACAAAAAAGGATAGTACCAAGGTATTATAATTATTTTAAAGAGAAAAATGAACTTAAATATTTAACATAAGACACTTTTATTATTTTTTATTTTATTTAATTAAAATATAAAGTAAACATACATATTAAAAATTTAAATCAATATAACATATATAGTTATAACAAAGCATAATATATTATCTAAATAATTACTTATTATTTATATGATGATTTGAGAAATCAAAATACATCATTTAGTATGAATTAGAAGCCTATTCCACCAATTACTATATATTGATAATCCACCATGAAATAATAAACAAAGTCACTCACACATGATAATATTTCTCAACAATTTCATTTCTAAAGAAATATCAGAAGACCCATCTCCTTCCACAACCTACGCAGTAGTGTCTTCATTAGGATAATATTTGAATTCCTTATCGGTAGAAGAATGTCGTCAGATGAAATTTTGTACAGCTATGGTAGATGTAAGTATAACAAGATGATTCTGAGTGTCAAACTTGAAAGATGGAATTGAACATAACATAGAAATAATTTTAAATATATAAAAAATTATTATTTTCGTAAAAAAAATAGTGAAGTATGTTTAAATTCAAATTCAAAAAGAGTAGCTAATTATTAACAACACATAATGCATTATTTATTTATTTTTTAAAATTTAAATTCAAAAAAATTAATTATTACCTAACTAACTAACTAACTTTGTCCTATGCATAATGCATAATGCATTATTTATTAATGCATTATTAATTATCAACACATAATGCATTATTTATTTACAGACTTTGATCTGTTGCGAGGCTGCCACTTGGCTTAATGTGGATGCCTTTTC